>NC_045156.1:26175592-26466572 GCF_900700415.2 Clupea harengus
AAACCCAGCAGCCAGGAGGTGCAGCCAGGCTTGAGCACAATGGGAACAAAGCAGCAGCAGCCATGCTGTCTAAATCAGGCCACTGTGGTGGGAGCGCTCCTGTTTCTGAAGGTCACCTTGTGGAAGGCAGGAATTGAAGGCGAGGCCGAGGGAGCCTATCAGCAGCATGCTGTGTGGACGGAGTCTTAAAGGTACTGTACTGTGGAGCTAGGTTTCCACAGGGGACTACGCTGTATATTATTGAGTACCATAAGACACACAAATGTCCTTAAGGTTCTTATTCTACGTGAAGGACGGTGCTATGCCAGAGTAAGGGTGATGCAGTGAGCCTGTGAGTGAGGGTAAGTGTGTGTGTGTGTGTGTGAGAGAGAGACAGAGAGAGAAAGGTTGTGTGCGTGTGTGTGTGTGTGTGTGAGAGAGAGTGAGATGTGTGTGTGTATGTCTGTGTTTAACAAAGGAACGAGACGATTCTGCCACTGATGTCACTTTTCTCCTGGACTGCTGGAGGGGGTCTCTCTCTCTCCCTCTCTCTCTCTCTCTCCTCTCTCTCTCTCTCTCTCTCTCTCTCTCTTCCGTTCTCTCTCTCTCTCTCTCTGCCCCATTGGGATCCAGTTCTAATCAGTTTCTTCTCGCCTGGTTGCACTTGAGAGAGGAAACAGACAGGGACTGAGCTCTCTTTCTTACTCCTCTATCTCTCCCCCTCCTCCTATTCCTCTCTATCCCATATCCCCTCTTTCCTCTATTTCACCCGCGCTCACTCCCCTCCCTCCCTCCCTCGCTCCAACCTCTCCCCCTTCTCATCCTACTCCTCCTAATCCCCCCCCCTCCCTCTATTTCTATCTGGTGCTTCTCTCTCTCTCTCTCTCTCCCCCTCCGCCTCCCCTCTGCTCATTATAAACTGGCACCTGAACCAGTGATGAAGTTGTGAGGGTCCCAAAATAGCTCCGAATCTCACACACGGGGACGGGAGCTGTGAGCGCGGCGCTCGTGCAGTGCAGTGCATCGCAGTGGTGCTGTACTGTAATTCAGGAATGAGCCTGACTGGTCCAGAGGAAATTCAGATCAAGAACTCACTCCGAAACCAGCCCAACAAACACACACACACACACACACAAGCAGAGGCACACAGAGACACACACACACACACACACACACACACATGTACATACACACACTATATATCCAGACACACACATATACAAACACACACAAAACATACATACAGACACACACAGCTCTTCAGAGAGCACATTCAGTATTGCCGGGAGCATCTTTACTGTATCTCTCTCCTGGGTCTGTAGTTCTCCCTGTGACCCGCACACCACAGACCCTCACTCTGTTTCAACCCAGACAGCTCCAGCTGGAGTCCACTGGGCCCATGGCTCCGGTTCCCCGTGTACTGTATGCGCACTGAATCTCACATCAACGCCTGAATATGAGTGAAGAGTAGGTTGCCTGCGCGTGGGCATGGGTTAAGGGACTCGGGTGGGAGAGAAAATTTCCCTCCGCTCATGTTTCTGTGTTTGCCACCAGAACTCCACTGAGCCGTGAAACAAAACACAATATTACACTAAGTGGATTGAAGTGCAGCTGATTATGATGACATGCATTTGTGTTCCATTACACCTGTCCGTTGAAAGAACATCATGTCTCATTTCCGTCTCTGAATGCCATTATGGGAACGTAAGTGTCTAATGCTGGAAAAATGGAACTCAAGTACTGAGTATAACCATAGTTTGAGCAATTAAATACTGTAGTACTACAAGCATCTGTTTTGAAGTGGAATAGATGCATTTACTGTAAGTATGATGGAAATGTAACACACGTAATGCATGCATCTGTGGCAGGTGTTTTCATGGGTATACACTGGAGCTGTACTGAAATCCGAAAGTAGTCAGCAGAATTAGCGAGAGTGAAGAGAGCGTTAAGTACCTAATGTGGCTATGGGAGTGGTGTTAGTGGTTTGGCAAGGCTTACGTCGGTTTGGAGGCCTCCGCCTGATCAGTCTGCAGCTTCTCTCCCCCCTCCACCTCCATGGTGCAGTAAACGATGCGGTTGGGCGCCAGCGACTTCAGGCCCTGCACCTCCATGATCACCACCTGCAGGGGGCAGCACAGAGGCGCAGTCAAGACTCCCAGTCACTCCGAGTTTGTCTCGGCTTTCCATTAGAGACACACAGCAGAAAGCCAATGTTCAAAAGGGGGAAAACAACCTGTCGAACAAGCCTGAAGCCCGTAAAAGACTCACCTGCAAATGTGCTCTGACATGAAAAGGGAAAATGCACTCTAACAGCGGGGGGTAAACAACAAGAACATTTGATTTCTGACATCATCCATTTTAGCTCCACTGTTGTTTAGACTGTAATTGTACTATAGTGATTTTCTTTTTCATTCAAAACTTTCATATTACTTCAACTTTCCATTATAAATCCAGCTTCTCCAAATTGTATTTACAAGACTCTAAAATTGCACTGTTGGTAACAATTTGTACAACTTTGTACAAAAAAGTACAACAAACACTGTGAATGGACAGGGAACAAGAGTCTTCAGAGAATGATCTTGTTGATCCTCACAATAGACTTGAATCATGCTTATGATGGTGATGGTGGTGACATTTACAGCGTTATCATGAGGGATGGCAACTCCCATATCACCACTGAGTCTTATATACTGACACATTCAGGTTCAGTAGCCCCCTTATGTCACTTTCATCTGACAACAAAACCCACGCCAAACACAGCAATCTGGATATTATTCACACGCTTGTGTAATAAAAAGAGTTACATGACCACTTGCGCGTTGTCCACTGTGCTTCTTATCCGTGTTCCAATTTAACACAAATCAGCTGAATTAAGAGTCAAACTAAGCAGTGATTGCCTGACTGCAACGGTCTAGAGGGAAGTCGAGGACTGATTGCCTTATATTTATCACAGCACATACAACATACCACCTTAACGAACCCAGTTAAGGCAGAATAGGACTGATTGCCTTATATTTATCACAGCACATACAACATACCACCTTAACGAACCCAGTTAAGGCAGAATAGGACTGATTGCCTTATATTTATCACAGCACATACAACATACCACCTTAACGAACCCAGTTAAGGTAGAATAGGACTGATTGCCTTATACTTATCACACCACATACAACATACCACCTTAACGAACCCAGTTAAGGTAGAATAGGACTGATTGCCTTATATTTATCACAGCACATACAACATACCACCTTAACGAACCCAGTTAAGGCAGAATAGGACTGATTGCCTTATATTTATCACACCACATACAACATACCACCTTAATGAACCCAGTTAAGGTAGAATAGCAAATGACCACTAGCAACCAAAGCACACACATCTGACAAGAAGGTCTCTGATCTAGTGTTCTGTTCCCAGAGTTCTTCAACTATCTGGTATGATAATTGACCGTGAACCTATTTATATTCCACAGCAATGTCCTGTATACCTCGTGGAATGCCACAAAAACAAACGGTTCTATTCATAGGGAAACTAGAGTTACAAAACCTCTGAACAATGCTTTACCAGCAAGTCTGTTCTCTGTGCCGCTCGGCTACATCTTACTGTGTGTGAGACTGGACTCCTCTTATGACTAATGCTTTATAAAATGCCTTAAACCACTGACTGAGGTCGACATCATGCTCTGAGGTAATGCTCAGAGAAGCCTCTGCACCCGGTCAATAAAAGACCCGGCGGCTACTCATGTTTTTTGTATTCATTCAGAGCGACTGACTGGGTACACAGAGGTTGGGCCTGTTGTGCTCCATTCACAATAATCAGGACAAATGACAACTAGTGGCATTGAGGAGAGAAGGGAAGGGAAAGAAAGACTGAATGACCGCTAATGTGAGTGTATGACGGCAGGGACAAAAATACACTTCAGTTAGTCAGAGTGCCCCTGTGTGCTTTTAGTCTTGGAGCGCCCCTGTTTCACTGTTATTGTTTCTTAACAAGGAGACAAGTGAGCTCATATGGTGAGCATAACGGTGATAGACAATTATGCTGGTCCATAGCTCTAGATAATGTGTAATTCCTGAGAATTCTTCTTTTTTTTTTAAATGTTCTGTCTCTAGTACATTTCTAATACAGTCAGGGAGTGAGGTATTTAATGTAAAACTTGTTTAAAGACTGGAAACTATGTTGCCTGTGTCATTCCCTACTGTCTCCCACAGCTTTCTCACAGGGTCAAGTGTGTCGAGCCAATGCTGTAGCCTTGGCCCCAGCCTACCTCTAGAGTAAAGGAGAGCACCACATCAGACTTGGACAGCTGGTTCTCGTCCTCCTGGCCCATGTCGATGATTGATGTGTTGTGTCCCCTCTTCATCTTCTGCAGCTTGAACTCTCCACCCTTGGCCACGGGCATGCTCTCCAGGTTGGCCATCAGCTGGTTGACAGAGGACTTGAGCTCCTCAATGTACATGGCCTCCATCTCCTTGGACACAAACTTCGGGAACCTCGCGGCCTGTTTTCCATTTGTTACAAAAAAAAAGGTACAAAAAAAGAAAAGGACAACAACAACAACAACAAACAAACACATACAGGTAAATAAGAGTTGATGGTAACACACAGCATGCTGGGAAGCTAATCACATTGTCTAAGTAAGTACTTGAATATTTTTCTGTTTCAAGTGCTTTGTTGTATTGTATGTACTTGACTCAACCAAAAGACTGACAGCAGTGTTACCTGTAAAGTGCTTTAGCAACCCTCAGTGATGTAGTGGTCATGAAGTTGGTGTGACTGAAGCGCCTGTTTATGACTCAGGAAGTGGTGGTGTGTGTATGGTGTGTGTCTGTGTGTCTGAAATAGACGTAGTGGTGTATGTAGGGTGTGTGTCTGAAACAGAGGTAGCGGTACATGGTGTGTGACTGTGGGCAGTGGTGTTAGTGTGTGTGTGGTGTATTAACGTGGGCAGGGGTGTTAGTGTGTGTGTGGTGTATTAACGTGGACAGTAGTGTTGGTATGGCGTATGATTGTGGGCAGTGGTGTTGGTGTGTGTGTGGTGTATAAACGTGGGCAGTGGTGTTGGTGTGTGTGTGGTGTATAAACGTGGGCAGTGGTGTTGGTGTGTGTGTGGTGTATAAACGTGGGCAGTAGTGTTGGTGTGTGTGTGGTGTATAAACGTGGGCAGTGGTGTTGGTGTGTGTGTGGTGTATGAACGTGGGCAGTGGTGTTTGTGTGTGTGTGGTGTGTGACTGTAGGCAGTGGTGTTGGTGTTTGTGGGTGTGTGGTGTATAAACGTGGGCAGTGGTGTCGGTATGTGTGTGGTGTATAAACGTGGGCAGTGGTGTTGGTGTGTGTGTGGTGTATAAACGTGGGCAGTGGTGTTGGTGTGTGTGTGGTGTATAAACGTGGGCAGTGGTGTCGGTATGTGTGTGGTGTATAAACGTGGGCAGTGGTGTTGGTGTGTGTGTGGTGTATAAACGTGGGCAGTGGTGTTGGTGTGTGTGTGGTGTATGAACGTGGGCAGTGGTGTTGGTGTGTGTGTGGTGTATAAACGTGGGCAGTGGTGTTGGTGTGTGTGTGGTGTATAAACGTGGGCAGTGGTGTTGGTGTGTGTGTGGTGTATGAACGTGGGCAGTGGTGTTGGTGTGTGTGTATGATTGTGGGCAGTGGTCACCCTCTGAGCTCTGGCGAGTGACTCACCCTGGCGATCTGATCCGCCATCTGCAGGCGTCCGTCCAGCTCTCGTCTGATCTGAGCGGCCTGCTCATCCAGGTTGTCCAGCTGCCAAGGAACAGACAGGACAAGTGTGGGCCAGAGATGACCACAGCGTTAATGGACACATTGACGACACACAGTCACTCTTTTTTCCTTGCTGCCATGAACAATGCCCAAGGAAAAAAGACCACTACCTTCAATGTGCACTGGGTGAGCTTTATACAGTATATATATATATATATATATATATTATATATATGTATAGTTTTAGAACACCCCCATTTTTCCTGTTTTATTGAAATGTCCAGTGAGTGACCTGACATGGAAACAAGGTAAGTGGCACACTGCCAGAGGTTTAAAAAAAAAATTGTTATTAAAAAAAGCCTTTTTCAGGGAACAATTAATGGGTAAACAACCTACAGCTTTCCTGCAGCAAGTTGAAGAAGGTCTTACGGACCAATTCATCAAAATGTTGAAATCTTCAGTTCATCATGCAAGGTTTTTGTACAACAGGGAGTAGGTGAAAGGATGTTTCCAAGCAGGCACCTTCCTTCATCAGTGCTTCGATAAAGAAGGCTCCTTCTCCAGAAGGCGAAACAGTGGTGTCTGGCATCCCAGTCCCCCCCCCCCCCTCCTTACTCATGATGGGGTAGGACACCTGCCACTACCAGAGACAACAACAGATACACCTCGACAAGATTTCACATATCTCAGTGTTAGTTCAGGTTAATTCACAACCCCAAGTAGGGATAGAATCTAATGAGCACGCCAAACTTAGACGTAGTCAGGATTTCTGGAGTTTATTTCAGTGTGGAGACACCCTCTAAGCGTGTTGTTCAGTGGGGTGGTGAGAACAGAGGAAAAAGGGTGGGGGGGGGGGGGGGGGGGTGGTGATAGCAGGAAGGAGGCTATCTGGGGGAGAAAGGGGTTTAGATGCTAACGTGTCCGGGAAACAAAGACAGAGTACACATCCAGGGGTATGGGTTACAGAGTCAGATGATACAAAATTATGTAGTTCATGTCTGTTACAACAGGAATATTCAGTTCCATCAATAGTCTGCGAGTGCCTTAACCTCGACCACTGGCTCACTTTTTCAGCAGCCTCAAACAACTCCTTTAAAGCTCCTTGGAGTGACCATCGTTGAAAACCAAAATCTAACAGAAGTGTTGTTTTAGCCTCTAACACCTATCTCCACTGGTCTTGTGTGTGCTTACTAACCTTATTCCCTCGCTTCCACTACCAGTTCCGCATACTTTAGCTTCTTCCTTTCAAAGGCTTCCTCAACCGCATCTTCAAAGGGAATTGTTAACACAATACAGTAAACAATGTGCTCACTCTCAGAATACAGCACCATGTCTGGTCTCATAGCAGTCGCAACAAAAATGTGGAACTTCAGCCTGCAATCTCCAATCCTGCGCTTTGCCCCATTTGCAAGTACTGTTTGTACGTGCCTGGGGTCCACCATCCTGCCCCTCTCACACCAAAGGAATTCTACTGTCCCTGTCATTAACCGGCAGAGTATTAACCTCAACTCGTTTATTCTCAAACAGACAAATTATTTTCAATCCTGATTATGGTTTTAAATAATATTTGGCTACTTTGATGAGTCAAAAAATTAGATTCAATTGTGTAAACAGAACAATTCTGTGATTTTTTTTGTTTTTTTTAAATCACCAATTGTTTTTTTTTCTTTCTTCTATGCTTTAATGTCAGAGTACGTTGTGACAAATAAAATGCGTACATTTGAATAAAAACTGGAAAAATGGAGGCGTTCTAAAAACCTTTGACCAGTAGTGTCTATGTATATGTAACCCTATCCACAATACACACTTTGTGTATGTATGTGTGTGGGTGTGTAGTGTTTGTTTTTATTTATGACATAATTTTACATCCAAAAACAAATACACACTCCAGGGCAAAAGTGCATATTGAGCTATTAAACACAAGTGTTAGAAGAACCCCCTGGGAGGGCTACGTAGCACTGCTCCCTTTTAAACTACCGTACAACATCCTCCATTCGTGTCAGTGGTAATCAATACAAATCTCCAATGAAAGAAAAACCCACAGTGGGCTTCACGTCATGTTAAGATATATGAGGTCAGGCTTTCCTGCCAAGGACATCCAGGTCAAAGGTTAATGTATAAGACACCATCAAAATCACAGGCGTTTCTATCGGCAGCACACAATGTTGTGTTTTCTGACTCCTCCCTTTTAATCACAAAGATAGGACTATATGTCTCTTGGTTATATCATATACCTCGGTGTGTTTTATTTGGGGGTATCTAATGTATAACACCTGCCTTCTGATCTGAATGTCTAACTCTAGCTCTTTTGTTCATTTACCCATCTCTCTCTCTCTCTCTCCCTTTCTCTCTCTCTCTCTCTCTCTCTCTCTCTCTCTCTCTCTCTCTCTCTCTTTGTCTCTCTTTCTCCACCCACTCACATCTCTCCACAGGACTCCCATAGACGTGTCTGTGTGACTCAAGTGTGAGATCTGCAAAAGCTCAGTATGTAATCTTCTTCTGCTCTTTGTGTGTGTGTGTGTATGTGTGTGTGTGTGTGTTTGTGTTTGTGTTTGTGTATGTGTGTGTGTGTTTGTGTATGTGTGTGTGTGTGTTTGTGTGTGTGTGTGTTTGTGAGAGAGTGACGGAGAATGAGAGCAAGTCAGCTTGTGTATGTGGTGTTTGTGTGAAATTGTGAGCTTGCATGTGAGTGTATGTATGTCTGTATATGTGTGTGTGTGTGTGTGTGTGTGTGTGTGTGTGTGTGTGGTATTTGTTCACTCCCACGCTCAATGTGAGGCCCTGCAGGCCCCTGGACCTGGCTGAGATGCAGTCACTTTCTGTCCTGTCACGCCCACACATGTAAGCTTGCACAAAAACACACACACACATTCACTCGTCACACACACATAGAGACACAGTGTCATTTCAAACATACCGGCACACTTTCATATACACACACACACACACACAGTGTACACACAGACACACACACAGTGCCAACAGCAAGTCTAGAGGCCAATGCTTTGCTGTCTTTCTCACGTCACATCACTAACTGTCTTTGGCCCACTATCAGGCTAAAGTGTCTCTACCTCTCTTTTGGGAGCAACAGACAAACAATATCCTTTGTTTCCATTGTTGAGGCCATTTACACACACATGCACCCACACACCCACACACACACACACTCACGCACGCACGCATGCACGCACGCACGCACGCACGCACGCACGCACGCACGCACGCACGCACACACACACACACACACACAGACACACGTCACTCACACACACACACACACACACACACACACGTCACTCACACGTAAGACAAAAAGAGGCATAGGGCTGGTAGAGAAGCCATGTCAGCACCTCAGAGGTCAAAGTATGACAATGGAGACAAAAATAAAACACAACTAAGCAAAAGTATAAAAACAAAGAGCCTGTTAATTGTCAGGGCTTTCTGGATTGCAACCGTCCAGGAAACAATGTTCTGACATCTCCATCCCTCAGGGCACACCTGAGAGGCCAACATCATCATTAGCGCGGGATTGTGTGCTCGCTTCACAGGGATTCCAGATGTCACCGCCGCCGAGATGACTTCGAGAACAACAACCTGAGGGCCTGGTGTTGTGCCGAAGCTTTGTTTGGTCAGAAAAGAAACTGAGAGAGATTAATTGGTGCTTTAACTTGGCTGCTTTCTCTCCGAGGGGAGCTACAAACACATTTACTGCTTAAGTTCGAGAGCTTCCCTACGTCAATGGAAACACTATTCGTGCAGTGTCTCTTCAAATGAATTCTCCCTGGCCATAAGAAACATTACACGATACAAACGTATGCAAACAATGATACAAAACGCAAACAATTTCTGCCGTCCCTTAACCCTGACCTGACCATAATGTTGATAATGGTCTTCATCCTCAGGAGGGAACGTTGTTGGACGTCACAGTGGAGGAAGAGGTAAAAATAAAGCCCATGACAGCTGCTAGCCTACTTTAAGCCAACGCGAAATGAAAGGTGCAGAAATTCACAGGCTATCTTGCATTCATAATGACTTCAGAGATTTAAAACAGCTGACAAAGGGAAAGAGAGAGGAGACGACTGGGAGCATATCTCTTCTGCCGCTGGAGTCTCTTCTTTTCCTTTTCTACCTCTACCCTCTCTTCTTCCATCCCTCTCCCTCTCCCTCCCTCCCTCTTTCTCTCTTTCCATCCCTCTCCCTCTCCCGCTCTCTCCCTCCCTCTTTCTCTCTTTCCATCCCTCTCCCTACCTCGTTCCCTCTCCCTCCCTCTTTCTCTTTTTCCCTCCCTCTTTCTCCCTCTCCCTCCCTCGTTCTCTCCCTCTCTCTCTCTCTCTCTCTCTCTCTCTCTCTCTGAGCTATGTGTGATGTTGCTCCTGGCATAGCTGGCATGGCTGATACTGAAACTTGACTCAGGGAGCTGCATAAGGAATGGAATCTTCATAATAGCTGGATGCTTTCAGAGAAGAAATTTGGAATAACTTGGTTTTTCAGTGCACTCAAACATTTAACATCCTAAAAATACACCTGAAGACCTGAACCACTTCACAGAGCTAAATTATACAGTAGCTCTTCCCTCTAATGCACCATTCTCTATTAACATAAAGACAGAGAAACAGACACGGGGTAGAGAGAAAGGGAGGGAGGAAGAAAGCGACCTTGTGTTTGTGTGTGTGTGTGTATGTGTGTATGTGTGTATATGTGTGTGTGTATGTGTGATTTTGCAGCTTTACCACGCCTTCCTCATGCTGGTGCACCATTGATTCCTTTCCCTGTGCTAACGGTTCCTTTTAAAAGAATATTATCGTTACCAGCGTGTGCCCACATGTATGTGAGTCTGTGTGCATTGATTTGTGTGAATATGCAGGCGAATCTTTTCCTAGGCTTACTTGCAGCTGTGTGTTTGTGTAGGTCTACTTGTAAGTAAGTCTGGTGGACTATTTAAAACAAAGAACTAAACAAGGAAAGAGTAAGAGGGGGAAAACAGAGAAAGAGAGAGAGAGAGAAAGGGAGGGGGAAAACTGAGAAAGAGAGAGAAAGGGAGGGGGAAAACAGAGAAAGAGAGAGAGAGAGAGAAAGGGAGGGGGAAAGATGCAAGCTCTTACTTCACTGATGGTTCCCACTTAAATAATTAAATACCCAGCCGTGCTGCTCCATCTGCAGCGCCCTAACGAGGCCTTGCGTTCAGAGAGAATAGTCTCTGCTCTGGCATGCCTCTGTGTTGCAGTGTAACGCCACGCCACGCCACGCCACGCCACGCCACGCCACGCCACTCAGAGAAATCACAGTCAGGCCACAGACTTCCAGCTCCAGGAAAGCAGCAGATACAGATACAGATCCATCTCACAATCAATACCTGCTGACTCAGATAGCTGTACCCTGTCTGACGACTCCCTGCTTTGACAGGTGTGTGTGTGTGTGTGTGTGTGTGTGTGTGTGTGTGTGTGTGTATGTGCATCTTTTTGTGAGAGAGAGCTTGCATGTGTATGTCTGTGCGTATGTGTGTGCGCATGCGTGCGTGCTTGTTTGTGTCATGTGTTCATGATTCTATACCATGTAATTTCATGTCATGTGTGTGTGTTGTGTGTTGTGTGAGGATGTGTGTGTGAGTGTGTGTGTGTTGTGTGAGGATGTGTCTACATGTGTTCCTGAGATTATTCCATGTCAAGTCATGTGTGGTGTGTGTATGTGTGTGGTAGTGTACATGTTTATATGTACAAGTGCATATATATATATATATATGTGTGTGTGTGTGTGTGTGTGTGTGTGTGTGTGTGTCCACTCATGTCACAGAGCAGCCACCCCGCTGAGATCCCCAGTGCTGCTGGTTAGTGGAGCACAAAATCAGCCTCTGCCACCAGCTGCAGATCATCATACCATACTGAGCATTAAAGTGGATCAGCCTTTTGACACACACACACACACACACACACACACACACACACACACACACACACACACACACACACACACACACACACGCACACACACACACACACACTGTCCTTCACACACACACCCATGCATAGGCTCTCATAAATATATACAAACATATAGATGCTCTTTCTCATATGTATACATAACTGCACATGTGTACCCTTACACCCCCACCCCCCAACACACACACACACACACACACACACAGGGGACACCAGACTACCATTGATTACGGTGCAGCAGGCATTCTGGGATACTTACAGCACCCTTCCCCCCCCAAGCTTCTGACACCGTCTGAGAGCCACATGACCGGGTTTCCACGGAAGCAGGGAGCAGGTGCCCTTGGCAACCCCTGAGACGTGAGATGTGCAGCCCCAGCAGAAGTGTGACAGAAGGACAGGGGAGTCAGCAGCCTGCACCACGCCGCGCCACGCAGCACCGCACCGCACCGCGCCGAACCGAGCAGCACTGCCCGTTCCCTCCTCTCTTATCACTCACACGTCCCACGCACAGAGAGCCCGAGAACACCACGCGCTACAAACCAAGACCATCTGGGATCATCTGACCCTTATCTCAGCCAATTCTGCCATGCTTGTTAACAATAGAGTTGGGGACATTGTGACACTGCAGTGCCGTGGCTTAACACGGAGGTGGGCCAAGTCGGGGAATTGAAGAATAATGAGTGACTCACGAGTGTCTTTGAGACTAACCACTTAAATCTGCAATGAGCAAGATTTGCTAATTAGACAGGGATTTGAACGCAAGCCTCCCTACTCCACCCTCCCATCCCCCTGCCCAACCTCTGCCCAATCCAGCTCTTGGATCACCTGCGTCAGTGACACCCTGCAGACCCAATCCCAGATGTTGAGCTTCTCTGAGAACGTGATTAGTTAAATGCCAAGCTTCCCTGGCAAACGTCAGAGGGGAATCACATCCAAGGCTGTTGAGTACGCCTTACAGCATCCTAAGGCGAAGCTTTTAGAGCGCACGTCAAACAGACAACAGAACAACTAGGTGTAACTTTAGGACAACGATCTAGAAAGCACTTCCACAAGGACAGCTTTTAGGAAACTGATCATAGAAGCTAGCAGTTAGAGATAATGCTGAGGTCACTTCCTTAAGAGGTGCTGATGAAGGAGAATGACATGAAATGTTTACATTTCGTTGCCTCTGTACTCTGTGCAATGACAATAAATTGAATCAAATCCAATCCAATCCAATCCAATCCACCCATACAGCTGCCAAGTCTACAGGAAACACTATTCTGTGCTAGGCAGGAAGTGGCACCCAGCGTGATTGAAGGTAGAGGCATCGAGTGCACAACACTACTTTAAGCAAGACAGCCTGTGTGTCTGTGCCCCTGCTCGAGAGAGGGGTACAATTCTTCAGACCCCCGAATGGAAACTCGGCACCAGATGCGGCCCACTCCCATGTCACCGGCATCCCCCTCGCAACAGATCTCGCCATGGAAACACATGGCATCACATGCCGTCAGGAGCAGCTCTGGTGAAAGTTGCGCTATCGTTGATTGAAATGAGCGAGCCCTGTAATCATCCCTCGGCGGCTGAGGTATCGGCCTCCGTGGCGCCGCGCGTTCATTAAGTGCGATTCTCGGTGTAGCAGCTCCATTACAGCTCAACAGATGCCCCCCCCCCCCCCCCCCCCCACACCCTGTTAAAAGCAGCTTTAATTCACCTGCTTAGAGTTGCTGATGGGAGAAATGTACAAGGAATTCGGGTCCATTCCTTTTGTCAGCGGCAACTAAGCAGACAGCTCGGTTGTTAGGGAAATAGATGGTCGTGTTTTGAAATGAGGGTATGGGAGTGGGAGGTGGAGTTTTTTTTTTCTTCTCATTTCTATTTCCCACTGGTCGATGTGCTTGGACTCAGGTAATTCAATCAGCAGCCACTGGAGAATGAGGGATGATCTGTGGTGGGGAGTGAGTTTGGCCATGCGGGTAAATATTCATGATTTGGAGTCAGTCTGTCACGGCGGCCAGTCTGTTTCAGGCAATATGCAGTCATAACAATCAATCAAACATCCCACTCCCACTAGATTTGCCCATTATCTTAGTGTGAATCGTCTCTCTCTGTGTGTGTGTGTGTGTGTGTGTGTGTGTGTGTGTGTGTGTGTGTGTGTGTGTTTGTCTGTGTCTGTTTGTGCAAGTGTGTGCGTTTGTCTGTGTGCATACTTGCTTGTTTGTGTATGAAGCTGAGTCTAGGTTTGTGTTGATTTGTGCCCGTGTGTGTGTGTGTGTGTGTGTATTTCTGAGTACGTGTGCGTACCCATTTGTCCTTTTGTGTATTTACACAGATGACCGATGTGCTCACCTCCAGCCCCAGGCTGCAGAATATGATGCATTAGATAGAGTCACAGCCTGACCAGCCTGGTTTGCTAAACTCCACAGATGGCTCAAAGAACAAATACTCTGCACCAACCACAAGCATGGCTTTTTTCTCCACCCGCATTATTCAGCAGAGACAGAGCATCCATCCAAACAGAATCTATCATGACACATCTATTCGCTGCTAGCAAATGGAGCCAATTAAGAGGAAATATACGTAGTACATTGGGAAGGTTGCATAGAAAACATCAGTCAGTGGATTTGTCTAGACTACAACATCTTTCAGAGTGTTCTACATTACATTAATTACTGTTTTCCAGGAGGATGGGACTACTTTTAGACAAGTGGTTTGATATCAGAATGATACGAATATGATTATGATATTTAAATTCATTTAAATCTACAATCTCTGCTGGACAGTCTATACTCTATCAGTTAAGTAAATGCTATTGTGTGGAAAATGTGTTTGCTCACTCATTCAAAGAGAGCAACGATGGCTGTAATTATGCACCAACACACCCCTCCACATGTGCAGCAAGAAAGACATCAAATCGGACCTCCAACAGAGAGAGAGCAGCTTTTGTGTCACCATAATGTCATACACAAGGTCACAAATGAAAGTGAGTGAGTGAGTGAATGTGTAACTGGCCAACTTTGAGCAACTGGTCAACTTTACTCTGCCTTTTCAATCTGCCAAGTCATTCACATTTATTTAATCAAAATTCCCCATTAAAATGTCCTGATCAAACCTGAGAGTATATTGTGAGCCATATTTAATATGAATCATGGACTGTACTATGTGTGTGTATTAAAAGCATTGGCGTGTATGAGAACCAAACTAGGCTCTGTCCTTAATGTTAATGTACTACTTAGTAGGCCTAAATCAGGGCCTCAATGCCTGAAGTAGGTCTATGCAAAGTAAAATCTTGATAAGCCAGGGTCATTTTGGAAATTAGATGTGTGAACAGATGAAGTTATAATTGTGTTGTTTGGCCATTATCACCAAAGATGTGTGTGGAGAATAAATGAGCAGCATTTGATGAAAAGAACCCCTTCACAACTATCCAGCATGTGGGTGGAGCTATTGTTTTGTGGGTTTTTTTGGCAGCCAGTGGCACAGGAAACATTGTATGTTTTGCTGCAATGCAATGGCATTTAAACTTAAACTGAAACCTACACTAGTTTCTACAACAGGACAATGATTCAAAGCGTACCTCAAAATACACCATGAAGTACTTCATGAAATGCAGGATTAAAAATCTGTGGGTACATTTTAAACATGTGCATGCAAGACACAAAAGGTGTCGCAGAACTTGGAAGTGATCTGCACTGTGTGTGGGTGAAAATGTAGGGATGGCTGTAAGAACCTAATGTTGACTTTAAAAATACCTGAATCATAAGACATTCAAATTGAAAGATTATTCAGTATTTTTAGACTCAAGTCAGTGCTCAAACCTCTCTATCTATCATAGCCTATTCCTCATGAGAAAATTATTTGAATCATTTTGAGTGCAACTGTATGTATATTAGTGGTAATGTGTAAGAATATCCAGATCAGTCGTACATTTAAACTAAGGACACAGCTCTACACTGTACGAAAAAGTGCCCAACACCTCAAATTTCGAATTGCCAATCTGAGCCGTCTAGATCCAGGCCTGTTCGCGGTGACAAATTATTCAAAGCGATGTGCCTTTGCCCATCCAATTTTTGTTTACAGCAAAACACAGATGCAGAATGTAGAGCACCACATACTTAATTAAATATGTCATGTCTACACTTTAACATATAGAATGAGGCAATCATCCTTCAAACAAGATTTCAACCAAGCAAATGTTGTGCATGTGGTTGATTCCCAATCCAATACTCCACAGGAGCTCATGAGTGGCTGTCTTTTATATTCGTGTCACGAGAATATCAGCACTGTGTCTAATCCTGAAGAGTATGTCATTTCCCTGTGAATGAAGCATCAGCCCTCTCTGTGTGCACTAAGACCATATGGGTTGGAGCTGAACAAAATGGCTCTCCATTACCATCCATAATGACTGGAGTGAGAGACAGAGAGAGAGAGAGAGAGAGAGAGAGAGAGAGAGAGAGGGGGAGAGGGAGAGAGAGAGAGAGAGAGAGAACATGAGAGGTGCAGTAATGAGAGAGCAGTGAATGTGTCAGCCCACCTCACTAGCCCACTAGAGACGCAGGGAACCTTGTTAGCGCGCATAAACAAGCATAACACCTCCTCAACCTCAACCCCCCCCCCCCCACACACACACACACACTACCACCCCCACCCTTCCCCGCATCAGCACAGCAGTCTCACGGTGATCTGAAGATGTGAGACGCCCGGCGGGACTTTGGCCCTCAGGGTCATGGGGCTGCCTGAGAAGCAGAGCGTTACTTACAGCTAGGCATGGCCACCTAGAGAGACGCCACGCTGTGCTTGGCTTATGCAGTCTGTTGGGAAGGGGCTACAAGTAGGGGGGCGGGGGGGGTGGGGCTCATATGTGTCCTTTCCCACTGAAATACAGTCAGCACAATTTTTTTATTTGGGTCATTTAATGTCACAGCATTGCATGCTATTTCGGTATCCGCCTCTCTCTCTCTCTCTCTCTCTGATGTTCCGTCTGTTTGATTAACTTCAGATATTTCTGTTTGCCTCTCATGGACTCGCTGTCCCTCCCTCGGTGGCAAGGCCCTCTTACACAGCGTCTTCAAAGGAAATGGTCCAATTATAAATAGGTGCAGTGTACTGACCCATGAGCACGTCTAACCACTGGTCAGGTGTGGCTCCTTACGAGCCCTGTGTTTGAGCACACACCAGGTAACAGAGAGAGAGACAGAGAGAGAGAGACAGAGAGAGAGGGAAATAGACAGACAGGTAACAGAGAGGGAGAGAGAGAGAGAGAGAGAGAGAGAGAGAGACAGAGAGAGAGGGAAACAGACAGACAGGTAACAGAGAAACAGAGAGAGAGAGAGGTAAACTGACAGACAGGTAACAGAGAAAGAGAGAGAGGTAAACTGACAGACAGGTAACAGAGAGAGAGAGAGAGGGAAACAGACAGACAGGTAACAGAGAGAGAGAGAGAGGGAAACAGACAGACAGGTAACAGAGAGAGAGAGAGAGAGAGAGAGGTAAACTGACAGACAGGTAACAGAGAGAGAGAGAGAGGGAAACAGACAGACAGGTAACAGAGAGAGAGACAGAGAGAGAGGGAAACAGACAGACAGGTAACAGAGAGAGAGAGAGAGAGGGAAACAGACAGACAGGGATCAGAGCAGCCCTCACAGCTCTGAGTGCGCAGCATGCCACACAATTTCAGCCCATTATGTCTGATGATGCTTTCATTAAATAAACTCCAGGTGGTGAGTGTGTCGTCATCTGGCATCGGAAACTGAACGCAGGAGTAGGAAACACAAAGAGATCCGTCTCAGCCTACGACCCACATATCGCACAGAGGCACTGTTCTTTTCAAGAAACACAAGTTGCTTCGGTTTCCAAAAATAATTCACCTCTGTGACTCTCTCTCTGTGTGTGTGTGTGTGTGTGTGTCTCAGTTTATGGAGGTGCAATGCCTAAGAAGCTGGTTTACTGCTCATGTTGTAGGAGACCATGGGACCAAGCTTATGGACATTGAGGAGTATATGTTTGGGGTGTTGCAGGGATAGGGAGCCAAGTGGTATTAGCCCAACGAAGTCATCATAATTCCAAACTATGCAGTGAGGCAGTGATTAAGGTTTTTTTTAGGGGAAGTATCAGTTTGTGTGCGTATAAGGGCTTTATGGAGAATTTTCTGAATGTATTTGAGTGTGTGTATGTGTGTAAATGTGTGTCTGTGTGTGTCTGTGTGTGTGTGTGCGCGCTGTAGGTGTTTATTTGTTTCCAAGCAGTGCACTGCACTTGCACAAGTGATCTTAAGCAGTGCACCACCGCAGGCTTTCCCCAGCCTGGTGTGCCAGGATGCTCGCCTGTGTGATGCGGATGCTGATGCCATGCGAGCTGGTCGCACGGCCGCGGCTTGGGCTCGTGGTGTCACCTAGGGGTTATGGGCATGCAGCGGGCACCCATCGTGGCTGGCATCGCCGCTGCTCATCCCTCAGCCTCTCTGCGTCATCTCTGAGGCCTGTGCTTCTGACATGCACACACACTAAACGCCAGACCAAATAGAGCACTGTTTTCCTTTTTAAATGCTCCTGAATCACCTTAAACGCAAGTATGTGGAATCCAGGGCTTTTAAAAGCTTCTGGATCAAGAGGGCAAGTGTTGTGGTTACACTGTAACAGCTGTGATCTCTTTGTAAAGCCCTGGTATTTTGCCAGTCGGTCTCTGTAGGGAAAGAAATTACCCCAGATTATGTCCTTTAGCTTACGTTTATGTTTATGTCCCAAAGGGCTTGGTGATTATTTAAATAGCAGCTGAATCAGGTACACCAGAGCATGAACAACACGCTGAGAACACTTCAGGCAAAGAGGTTTGGAGAGGCAATAATACAACAAAATGTGCTGCTGTATCATGAATGTTATTACTATTGTTATTAAAAAAAAACAAATGTCAACACCTCCCCCATATGTGGATTGAACAGGTATGAAGACTCTCAACAGGAAATGAAAAAGAGCCTCCTTAGGAACAAACAAACAACACTGAGCCAGCCAATAAGAAGATGGTTCTGAGAGGAACAGCCTGCACCCCTTTGCCAGGGGGCCAATGGTATCCTGTTGTTTGATGGAATGGCCAAGCTCCCACTGTCCATAAAAATGTCAGGGGCGCAGAATTAACATCTTGTTTTTCTCCACCAAAGAGCAGTATAGTTCTATGCTGTGCTTAGTCAAAAGAAATGGGAGCTAGTGAATGGAGAGACAGACCGATGTTCTTTCATAAGCCACACATAAAAGATTAAGATATATTTACCTCTGTCCACATAAAACCACCACCAAGCCATTTTTTATTCATGTATTTCTATGTGTTTATGTGCGTGTATGGCAGGTATGTGTAAATAGTTGTATGTGTGTGTCTTGTAGTTCCTTAGCCACCCAAAACCAATCTTACGCTGAACTCAGATGCAAATAGAGATGTCTCCAATTTTGGCCTCAGCTTCTCTGTGCTTTTTTAGGCTGAGACAGATCTGCTTTGAATAACGAGTGGAAAGAAATACATGCAAATTTGGGACCCTGCAGTACCAGCCAGGAGCAGAGGAAAACTAGGTTATTCATCTTCAAAGGTTGGAGGGAGAGGAAGAGTGAGAGAGAGAGCTGAAGGCTTCATGATGGGGACGGGGTGGGGGGTGGGGGGGAGGGGGGAATCTGCGAGGCTCACGTGGTCCTTTAACTTCCTTTCCTCCGAGTTATCGTGATCCATTATGAGAAGACAGCGCAAGACTAAGGCATTCTGTCACATAACAGCAAAAGTGTCTCCAATTCAAGGTAGATGTATCGTCTACTCCTCGAGGACAGATGCTACTGCGAGTTTACCTTGAATACATTGTTAAAACCATCAGAAAACAACCCTTGACCTTTGATTTCCCCAAACAAGGGAATGATTCTCTGCTCATACTGAGAGCCATCACTGCAGTGGATAGGAGATCAAATAAGCTGGGACAGTTGCTGTTCAAATTTAAAATGAATCTGTTAGGCAAAACTTCAAAGGATTTCCATTCACGTGTGAAGGTTGCATCATCCCACATTTCTTAAATGCAATTCATATAACCAGTTAACATTTCTGTGGGCCCTCTCCTAATCCTCTTCAGTGATGGGCCTGATTCATGGCATTCTAGTCAACTCTATAATGTACTATCTGTATACTTAATGAACATGTAATGTACACTTAGCCAAAGCGAAAAAAGAGAATAGTGATAGCTTGCTCCTATAGTACTGAACCAGTTGCTGTTGTTTCCAGACTAAGTCATTGCTAAACGTGCACAGGCCATGAAGAAAGCTTGCTGTACCTGACAGGCCTGGTAGAGAAGCTGGTGCTCGAACTTCTTGATGCCGAGGATCTGCTGAAACATCTCGTAGAGCTGTTCCTTGCTGAGGATGAGCTCGGAAGCGGCACTGGCCGTCATGCGCTGCTGGGCTTTGCGAGGGTCCTCGTCGCCGCGGTAGATGGTGTCGAACTTGGCCATCCAGGAGCTGAGCACAGTCTCCTTGCTCAGTCCGTCAATCTCCGGCAGACTACGCACGCGCTTCTCAATGTGCCTCTTGAACACTTCGCGGCAGTCCAGTGCTGAGAAGCCACCCGTCTGCACCATCTTGGCCACACGGTCACTCTTGAGGAAGACCTACAAGAACAAAGCAGAGTTCATGATGATCACCGGTGATAAAACTGAGATGTGTGACCAAATAGAAGAGAAGGTCATGACCCCTTTCTAGAAGATTGCTTAGACACCATCACAAGACACCATCACATAAAGGGCTGTCACTGATAGTTATCATGTTGCTGAAGCCAACTGAAATCTTAAAATGTCTGTAGTTTCTTTTCTATTATAATGTTAAAAATCATGGCTAAAACCTGTTAAATCATTTACTGTTGTATTTCCAGGTTTTGGCTATATGACTAAATTGCTATATTGAGTGAGCATGGGCAACTGCAGTGTTAGCGTATTAGCTACTTAACAGCTAGTGCATATGTTCTGCTTCTAACTGTGTGTTAGCTGCTATGGCCGTCAGGAAGGAGTAGTGCACATAATGACAATGGAAGTTTTAAGGCTTTTGTAGATCAAACATCACCTTCAGGTACCTGGCAATTTCACCCTGCATAAAATCAGACTTATCAGGGACTTTTCTGACCCCTCACTGAACTTCTTTGAAGAAGCCGATCAGCTCATGCAGATGCATAAAACAGCCTTAACTCAGACAGCTGTATGCCCTGGAGGTATACTCTGGTGACAGTGATTGTGGCAACATGTGAGTCATTATACAATCATCTTTGAAAAAAATCTGTTACTTTTTTGATTAATTTCATTGCAATGATATTAATAGTATTAAATAAATGTGGAATTCTATCCTATACCCTCAATGCATGGACCATAGTACATATTTTATAATACTTACTAAAAAAGCCTAATGGTCAAAGATATAAAATCATCCATTTTGTGGGATAGATATCAGAATGTAAAGACAGCTATGTTGTCTAAGTACTGTTTGCTGTGGCTTTTATTTTGCTTTAATAATGAATAACAGAAGAGTTGTTGAACCACCAGGCCCAAATGTGTCAAAAAATAAAAAATAAGCTAAAAACCATAGCTTTGTATTTGAACTGTAATGATCACAGAATCAGAAGCAAATATTTGTGATAAAATAAAGAATAACAAAGAATCTCTCACTGGCTTTATTCAGATAGAATTATCTACAAAGTAAAATTTGACTTTATGCGTATTTTGTTTTGTCTAACTGACAAATCATGAAGGCAAAAGAGTGAACCAACTGAAGGCAGCCTGAAGGTAGATGTTGGTCACAGGGAGAGTTTTATGAATAAAAAATAAAAGTGACACCATGAATGTGCAATCTCTACAGTGATGTACTGCAGTAATATGCCAAGACCATTAAGGCTGGGGAGCGGCGTGTTTAACATTTTAAAGGTTTGAATAAAAAAAATATGCGAAACGGAAATGAATTTGTGATCCAAAAGAAAGAAACAAAAAAAATTCTCATTCCCTTGTATGAAGTTTTAATTAGGAAAAGTGTGCTTTCTTGACACCATCTGCACCTCTTTTTACCACAGGGAGCAACTCAGTGGTTTGTCCAGATACTGCCCTGCTAATGTCCACACCATAGTGTAGTTTTTCCAGAGGTGTAAGATTAAAGAATTTTTGATTTATGTTATATCAGTACAGTCACAGCTCTAGCAGTTATATCCGGCTGGCATTTCATCAAGACTCCTCTTAAAACCTCCATCTCCTAAACCCCCCCCCCCCCTCACTTCATCCCCACTTCACCCCCTCTACCGCCTCCTGAGATAGGGAAGACGAATGGGTCTTTAAATTGCAACCTGGTTTGGATCCAGGCAACCGTTTCCCATGACTCTTTGCCAGCTGCTGAGCCATTTCCCTTCCGCAAGCTTTTCAGCTGAAATAAAGAGCGCCCCATCCTTTCAGTTAATTCAGTGCCCCACTCGCCATCCGCAGACTTTAAGTGTGGAATCAAAATAAGGATCCGTCCAAATGTACTGGAGGCAGGGGTCAACAGGATGCTTTTACATCAAATGGGTTTTTGGAGAGGGATCGGCTACACTCCCACAGGCGATCTGCTCAAGCAGCAGATCTAGACCCTGATGGGTTCCATGTCATCACAGTGTGATGCTAATTGGCTAACAGGAGTGCCTGTGCGTCTCCGGGTAGGAGTAGGTTGGAAGGGTAAGGTTGGCTACAGAGGCTCACCCTCAAGGGGACTATCCTGTGACAGCACCATTGTTCATACGGAGCTCCTGAGAGACAGAACTTCTCCACGGGAGGGTATTCCTTATTGGTCTTATTATACCGCCTCTCTAATTGGACTGATTATAAACCGTATGTGCTTTCCTTACGAGAGAAGAGACAAATAGGGGAGGAAAGCATGGCATCAAAGGTGTTATGTTTATCAGATGTACAGTACAGTATATATGAATTCATTTTGAGAATGTCCAAAAGCAATGCGTGCTCTGTCACTGCATTAAGATGTAGGACGTAATAACATTAGCTATCAGTACCCCAGTGTAGTTTGCTTTCATTTAATGAGCTTCTCTTCATAATCATTACCTTGGGGTCTTTTGCTGTAGGGTGTGACATAATCAGCAACACTGTGTGCTCCTGAATGTCTCCGGAGGGCTTAGACTTTTAGCACAGACTGGTAAAGGTGCAGATCCGCAGCCAAGAAAAAAGCTGCAAATCTCTACTCATTAGCTCTTTAATCTCTGATCTAATAAAGGAGGATTCCGTACAGCAAAATTAATCAAACAATAATTGTCAGTTCCCCTTGTCAAGTCATTGATTGCTATGGGGCTACTTGACCAGATGACACTGAATGAAGACAAATAAATGGCATTAAATAAATGAATGAATCAACCTAACAGAGCTGCTAGCTTCAGACCTTCCTGTATTCATCACGTCGCAAGATACATATATGGGCCTCATATTCACAGTATGCAGTCCTATATGTCAGTTACATATACTGTTTGTATGGTACATTCTCTGACACCAAACACTTGAATGCTAGCAGGTGTGGTTTTAAATTTAAAATGTCTCATTCTTATCTTTTTTTTTATCTTTATCTCATATGAAATAACTAGTTATGAGTCAATGACCTGTCACTCTTCATGAGATGAAATGTAATTGTGCCAGGTGCTCTGTGAACATTAGCAAGCACCCATTTAGAAGCAGCATTAGCCACCCGTCAGTCAAACACAGATACGGTGAAGCAGCCCACCTGCAGCCGGCTCGCTCAGAGCAGAGGAGCCCAACGTGACATGATGACCTCATCATTACCAGCCTCGGATGATCATCTAGGCTAGTGCGAAGTGACACTCTTAGACAGCAGCCTACTGCTGCTGCTGTTAGCCAAAGAGAAAGCTTTTAAATGTCCCGGGAGAGGTTTTCAGAACCCTCATCACTATGCTAATTCAGTCACGCAAAGCCATTCTGATCAGCTAGGGTCTCATATCTGCAGCACTATAAACAATACCGAAATCACTCACTACCAACAGCTTACTGGGACTGTCTGTAAGGTAGCTGAAGTGTGAATAAGGTTTTGTTTTTTAAGGATATGTTTTCACCCAATCACCCAATTCTGTTTTCTGATATAGTTCCCCTCAAAGACAGTGGAAACTTATATGTTCCACAGCAACAGTGCCTACCACATAGAATTGGCATTTCTAAGAACCCTCCCCTGTGACCCTGTGTAAAATGTTTTTAGTTAATGTAGTTAACTCCTCCTTCATTGAGTATTTGGATGTACAATGTGCATGGAAATGTGTGCATGTGCATGGCCACATAAATCCACATAAAAAGGCGATTAGCCAAATGCGATTTCCACTGCACATCTGTTTCTTTCGAGCCATTTTGGCAGAAGCACTGTACCTCGTTGTAGCTCTGGACAGCGTTGATGAAGGCCTCATCTGCCACGATCTGGGTGTCTCCTTTCAGGAAGGACTCGAAACGGTCCTTCACTGTCTGCAGCTGCTGCTTTGTGGTCTGTGCAGGGAACGGAGACAGAGGACACAGAAAGAGAAAGAGAGAGAGAGCATGAGCGTAAAAACAAACAGTAAATGTGGCCAGCAGCTGAAATCTGAGCTGGCATGGTAATTACACCACAGAACTAATTAGACCAGTATGGCTGAGTCAAAAGAGCATCTGAGCCCTCAAAGGTGAGGCAGAGAGGGCAAAAAACAAGCAGTATGATTTGTGAACAGTTCATTGCATGGCAGAGAGGGCTCCGCACTCCCTGTGTCTCAGTCAGTCCTTCTAAACCTTTGCCCAACCCCCCTTTCTCGGTCTCAAACACACACACACACACACACACACACACACTCGCGCACACACACACACATCCATACACTCATTACCCTATAACGTTATACTCATTATAAAAAATTTGAAAAAAATCTATTGCCAATTGAAAAACTGATTTTTCATTTGCAGCAGTTTTCCATTTATATGTATATACTGGGCTTGCTGCAATATAGTGCTTCACCACGGCAGTCTCTCATATTCTCTCTCGCACAGTGAAATTCTGGATTTGTCATGAACGCCATAGAAGACCAGCAGCCCAAACTCCTCTCTCATCATTGACCTGCATGCATATGGAGTAGGGCCACCAGAGAGTGGAAGACGTGCAAAACACCCTCAGAGAAGTCAAATACAGTTAGCGGTTGTTTGATAAAAAAAAGCATACTTATTTTATTTAATTGAGATCATAAACTCTGATTTGTTGATATATTCACGAATGGTGATATCGATATGTCCTGTGACTCAGAAAAGGGCATCTGAGTTCTCATTGATTTAATACGGGCAAAATGGTAATAACATATGCACCCAGCATTTTCATTTTAAGAGACAGAGATCCAGGAGCAGAGGAAATTGAAGTTGGGTTCAATATTTTATGAGCTCTACTTTATTAAAGGTTTTAATCAAAGCCTGTGGACGGGTTTCATTTATAATATGTCGGCTGTCTGCGATACAGTATTTTAGCAACTCTCACCTGAAATGATCTAGATTATGAGTGATGCTTTCCAAGCTCATATACTGTGTCTATTTCCTCTTGTCTTTTCTTTTAGTCCTCCTTTTTTCTTTTCTTTTTTTTTTTCAACAAAAATGCTGGGCTGAAAACTTTACAGAAGCTTTCCAAGAACATTCAAGAAATTCAGTGTATGTGAGACGTGTTGTTGTGCATGCCTACGTGTATCCTTGTCAGAATCTCTATACAGAACTGATATGTATTGTGCGGATTTTTGTCATATTTTCTGCCAGCCTTGTCCTTTTGTATCTGCACTGGGTAAAGACTTAGTGTGGTGCTTCTGCAATGATGTCAGCATGGTGGTGGTGGTGTGTGTGTGAGTGTGCGTGTGTGTGTGTGTGTGTGAGTGTGTGTGTGAGTGTGTGTGTGAGTGTGAGTGTGTGTGTGCGTGTGTGTGTGTGTGTGTGTGTGTGTGTGTGTGTGTGTGTGTGTGTGTGTGTGTGTGTGTGTGTGTGTGTGTGAAGTGGGGGAGGAGAGGGAGTCTGTGTGTGAGTGTGTGTGTGAGTGTGTGTGTGAGTGTGAGTGTGTGTGTGCGTGTGAGTGTGAGTGTGTGTGTGTGAGTGTGTGAGTGTGCGTGTGAGTGTGTGTGTGTGTGTGTGAGTGTGTGTGTGTGAGTGTGTGTGAAGTGGGGGAGGAGAGTGAGTGTGTGTGTGTGGGGAGCCTGTGAGGCATCACTGTGCCATCTGTGTGTTCTTCTCATCTCTACCTCTTCTCTCAGTGGCAGCCACCTACCAAACACATATCACTGCAGCCCACTAGTCTACAGTCACACACACACACACTGACACACACACACACACACACACACACACACACACACACACTTATAAAACATGCACATGTACACAGCCACACACACACACACATAATGTAATAAGAATGTAATGTAATAAGAATGTAATGTAATAACACTCATACATATGCACACCTGTGTAGATACACATGCAGATTTTATGTTCGAGTATGAGAGTGGAGAGCTGATGGAGAAACGTGTTCTGCCTTGAGTCAGTCTTGTCCTCTATGATGGCCTCACTGAAGGGCCAGGCTTCAGGACTCGCTGACCCCAGCACTCCAGCTAACATGCAGAGCAAGGGATTCTGCAGTGACACTAAGCTCATAGTACAATATATAAATATATAAATATATAAAGACCCACTGAGACACAGGGGGCTTGCAGGATCAGAGCTTTGCATTAAAAACTGTATGGCATCATAAGAGAATGACTTGATATGCTGACCCTGTATGCATATAAATGCTCAGAATTGCCTATTGAGAGCCGGGACAGCTTGTCAGAAGAGGATTTTTTTTATGAAAGATCCCAGAGCAATCTTCATTGTCCTGGACTGTCCTCTCTGGGAGACAGTGATAAGCAAAGCCCGTCTCCCTGTCTCATTGACCTTCTCCATGTGGTAGAGCACAAAGACAGCTGTTAACAGCTGGAAAGGTGCCAGTGAGTCAATTGTTGTTGTAGTCTCCGAAGTGTGTATGCATATGTGTATGTGTTTGTATTTCGCTGAGCACATCTTTCATATTTATGTGTGTTTATTATTGTTGTCATGTTACATGTTCATGACGATGCTTGCAAATGTATGAAGGGCAGTGTGTGTGTGTGTGTGTGTGTGTGTGTGTGTGTGTGGTGAGGGGAGGGAGGCGGGTGGTGTGGGCCATGAGGAGGAGAGAAAAAAAAGAGAGAGTGGAGAGCTAGACGACTTAAAGGAAGGCTGACAGATCTCCAAAGCCAACAAATCTGCCTCTGGTATGGAGCTCAGGCCAAGCACAGATCCACAGACACACTGTGGAGACACACACACACACACACACACACACTCACACACTCACACACACACACACACACACACACACACACACACACACACACTCACACTCACACACACACACCCACAGACACAGACACACACACACACACACTCACACACACACACCCACAGACACACTTACACACACACACACACACACACACACTCAACACAAGCGCAAATGCTGCTCTCAGCACAAGCTAATCAGAGGAACATGAACATCAAGAAAGACAAAGATAAAAGAGAATCAATTTTTATCATTTCTCTCTCACTCACTCACTCTCTCTGTGTGTGCACACTTTGAAGAAAGCCCAAAAAAATCATGACGATTTGACTTGTGAGACATCTCTCCACTTCACTGAGATAGGCAGCTGACCAGAGCTCAGGCAGTGCCTGTTCAGGCTCCCAGACTGCAGCATGCTGCATGCACCACTTCCTCTTTGTTAAAAACATCCCCACTCTGCATGCGAATGAAACGCTCCTCTGAAATGCCTAAAGATTGGATTACATAACCGTGATTAAGCTGGTTCAGCTAGATACATATAGCATGAGTCATTTGTGGGCCAAAAATACACATACACAGGGACAGACACCATCTTTTGCCACAGCATTCAACTCAAACTGTGTTTGTCCTGTCTGCAAAAGCTGACCTCTGAATCTTTGTTCAGATAAAGACTTTCCAAAATAGGGAATCACCATGGCAATGTGATATTATTCCTGAACAAGTCAGAGTGACGAGTCTCCAGATCTGTCTTTACACAGCCTGTTCAGCATGGGGGGGAGGGGGGGGGGGGTCATTATTGTTCCAACTTCAAGCTGGCAGCAGAGGTAGAGGTAGTCACACAGCCAAATTAAAATCTGTGTAAAAGGGAGAGCCGGCATGGTGGGATGGGGGTGGGACAGCCTAGCAACAAACCAAAACGAAGCGAGAATACGCTCGAAATGATAAGCATTAACACGTTGTACAGTCCATGATGCACACCAACTTTGCTTGAGTCTGAACAGTGCTATAGATGCGCATGGCTTGCACAAGTCTCGTTATTGTTTTTGAAAGTAACAGGTAGGCTAGTTTATTTCCTAAGCGTATGTCCTGGTGCATTCGAGACAACTCGGAATTCGGAACGTCCGTCATTCCCAGCTCCAACGTGTGAGCCGAATGTAAGCACACTAATGTGGGGATCACTCATCGGTGGATTTTCTTTATATCTCCTGGGTATAAAAAATCGTGTAAACAAGCAAAGCTGGCATAATAAGGGGTTCTTCTTAACGGCGATAGAGCAGGATTCCTGTTTAAAAGGGGCCTCTTTGTCACTGTTGGTTCAATAATTAACTGTGGTTATATACTGTATGTTTTACTGTTGTTGACATCATACTGTACCTGTATGTGTGTTAGACTTACGGTAGGTGCATTTCATTTTGTGTAGATATTCATCTGTTTGCACTTATCATGATCATTTTTAAAGCATTTCCATGTTGTTAACACAGATTTATGTGTGAATTGTAACTTAATGATTTTTTAACTAATTCAGTAAACCTCTCCAATCCACAATTGCATACCTCTCATAGTGTTATATATCAGTGTATGTCTAATATTGTGTGTGTGTGTGTGTGTCCGCTCTGCTCCAACTCGGTCTTATCTGCCCTGTCACACCACTCCTCCCATTCAGCAGGCCAGAGGCCTTCGTTTTGCGTCACGTCACGTCACGGAAGCCCATTCTCCCTGGCCAGCGACCGGGGGCCGCTCCTCTGCTGCTTGCCTCCCTCCCGTAATTAACAGGAGAGCCGTGGAACTGCGAACGCCACTGAAGGACGGAGTGCAAAGGGGAGAAGGGGCAGAATCTCCATCAGCGCTTCAGCAGGCCTGTTTGGCTACAGCGCGGCGATCGATTCCTGCACGGGCCGGCTCTTATTGAGATTGCATGGGACTGGAGGATTCATGGACACGCCGTAAAGACCCCCAGGGACATTCATCAGCCCGTTTACCTGTCACATGTGAGGGCAAGGTCACGCCTACACACATACACACGTCATAAAGAGGCCACCTCAGCCTTTCAGTTGGATGTGAAGGAAGAAAACACCGTACACACACACACACACACACACACACACACACACACACACACACACACACACACACACACATATAAAATATATATAAAGTATACACACACAAAGTATACACAAAGGACTAACTCACACACACACTGTATAACCATACAAAGATAATCAGGAAAATGTCACCATTGTATATGACCCTTTTACCGGTCACATGGAAATGGCACACCGTAACACTCAAACACATGCACACAAACATACACACACACACATACACAGATACACACACACACACACACACACACATACACACACACACATACACAGATACAGAGATGGAAGAGATACAAAAAAAAATATCTACATAGTCCTTTGGAGTGGTTTCACTCAGTCTCCGTTGCTGCTATGCCAGGCATTGATTTGATATTGACAGGTGGCTCTGCTTTTTCAAGTTCTAATACACTTAATGCATTTGTGTTAATGGCCTTAAATCCTCACACTGGCAGTCTTTAGTGTGTTGATAGAGATGCTCAAAGACTGAATTCTAAGAAAAGACAACTAGAGCCCAATTAAAAGAGGAGAATAGGAGGTGGATTTCAACCATATAATCAGTGTGCTGCCTTGTCCAGTTTACCTGAAATATGCCATTTTATTTTGTAACTTACCAAACTTTACCTCTTAAAAAAACTAAGCTGCAAAGCAAGGAAGAAAATAGTTCAAATATACTTGATATTTAAATATACTTAGGGGCCTGAACAATTATGAGAAATGCAAAAACATACTCACTACATTTTGAAACATTCTCTGACCATAAAAACATGAGGCATCACCACCAGTACAATAAACGCAGTCAATTCATGTAAAAATGTCCAGTTGTGGGGTCAATGTCCAGAACAAAGGAGTGCAAAGCCATTGATACAGACTGCTGTATGTAAGGTGATCCACCCTGCCTATGACTGCTGGGCCATTGGGGAGCATTACCTCATCGCTGGTCATGTCAGCACGAGGCTGATGAGCAGGTGACAAAAGCACTGCTGACCTTCTGCACTTCACAATGGCAAAAAGCGGAGGCCACACAATGGGATATGAGGGCAGCTGAGATGCTGCCTGACAAACAGACACACCCTCATGTACACACAGATACACAACGCATACAGAATGTACCCACAGACACAGCTGTATCTACACATGCTGACATAGATCACATACAAATGCACACAGCCATGTCGAAACACACACACGCATACAAGTGCACACACACACACACACACAAACACACACTCACACAGACACAGATGTATTCCCAAAAACATACAAGCGAATCCCTCACACTCACACAGGGAACATACACACACACACACACATACACACAGTCACACACACACACACACACACACACACATACACAAACACACACACACACACACTCACACAGGGAACACACACACACATACACAAACACACTCACACACACACACACACACACACACACACACACACACACACACACACTCACACAGGGAACACACAAATCCTCAGTAAAAAGCTTGAGAGAAACTCAGTGAGTACTCTGGCAGGCGTGACACACACACATACACTTAACATAAAGACCAAGCATGAGTGGAACTAGAGAAATGAGGGGGAAGGATGAAACAGACACACACATGCACAGTCACCAGATAAAAGTCAAGACAGCATAACAGAAAGGAACATGATGTTCAAACTCCTCTTGCAGTCCCCCCCCCCCCCCCCCCCTTCTGGTTCTGGTTGCTTCTTCCATCCCACTGCACTCAGACACTCCACCACTCATGAAGAGGACCCCCTTCCCCATCTGCACCGAGGTACCGGGCCACCAGCACAGGCTTGCTTTTCTGCTGCAAGTGAGCAGTGTTTGTAGTCGTCTCTCCTCTGACAGTGAGCAGACCAGTCAGTAACAGCTGGTATAATCCACTGCAATTATTATTCTAGCAATTTACTCCTAATCATATTCTTAACAGATTCATGACCATTCAGAGAGTTGGTGCTGGCCATTGTTTTCCACTTAGTATTCATCTGGCCAAGTGCTAGCACTAAAAATAGATTGAAGCTAATTATTTCGGTCAATAAAATAGAACTGCGGCTATTTCCATCACACATGAAAGAGAAGGCTGTATGCTGAAATACCTCTCGCCTGACAAATGAAACACAAAGGATGTGGGGAAATTTGTTTCCATTTGTATTTTTTTGTTTTAGTAAATGAGTAAATCCAACCAAACAAAATAAATAAAAATAAAAAAAAATTCCCTCCATACACTACAGACAGGCAGCATGGTAAAGCACTCAGGCTTAGCAGAGCTGCCCATGAAGCGAGCATTACACAATGCCTCATTTCGGCTTACGTAACATTCTGTGTGATTTTTCCCATGCCTGCTGTGGATTTGAAAAATGAATCGTAAGATGGAGGCTGGTGAGTGGCTGGTGTTTGCAAGGCCACGGCTGGCCATTGGCATGCTCCGTCTTGTGCGGAGTGGCTGAATGTAGCTGACGTTGCTCCGCTACACCAGAGTACTGCAGTTCTTTAATCAGAAACACAGGACAGGTGCCAGTACCTCCTGGGGCCCACATTGCCTGTGCGCTCTTCACAAAAAAACACTCTCTCTCTCTCTCTCTCTCTCTCTCACACACACACACACACACACACACACACACACACACACACACACAAGGTGAATGTAGGATGAGAAACACAGGGGCAAGAGAAATGAAAACAAATAGCAGAGATTAGAAAAGATTGAACGAGTCAACCCAGGAAAAGGATGGAAGGGAATGAAAAAGAGCCCCACGCTGAGATTGTTGCTGTTAGCACTGACATAGGGCACCAAATCCACTTTCCTTTCCACTGTCACTTGCATTTGAAAAAATCCTTTCCACCTTCACACATTCCAGTCTTCCAGGAGTTGACACACCACTGCTGTTTCATAATGCTTTATACTGCACCACCAGTGCAGACAAGACACACACACACACACACACACACACACACACACACACACACACACACACACACACACACACACACACACACACACACACACACACACACACACACACACACACACACACACACACTAAGTCATGAATTGCCAGGGCATGCGTCCCCATGGTGGGTCTGACATGTAACGTCTAAAAACACGGCTGTGTGTGTGAATATGTATTTACCTAATGCGCCAATGTAGCTGTGTTTTCCTACCTGTAATCCGGTGTCTAGTGTGCTGTAGTATATGATAATGCACATATGCTGGCACGAATGCAGTGTATATACACACTTGAGTAGATGTTCATGCCACACACACACACACACACAAGTGGGAGTGTGTGTGTGTGTGTGTGTGTGTGTGTGTGTGTGTGTGTGTGTGTGTGTGTACTACTGTGTGCTAACAGTGAGTGGCACCTCCCATTTGAGGAAAGCCAGCACGTCTGTGGGTGAGCACTCGTCTTCAGCTCCTCTAATCCTAAAAATAAAACTCTCTTCCATGTGACAGAGCAGCGTGCCTGAGGTGGCTTCCCACCAGCGAGTGCCTAAGCCTGGGCGCACATGTAATATTTAATACAAGAACACACCCTCTCTAAGAGCTCAGAAGGAACCGTCCGCCATGGCGGTGTACTGCAGCGCTCTGCGCTCTGACGCTGTAGGAGAGCAGCTGAAATGAGAAATGCCGCCACAGAGCCCGAATGATCACCTGACTGCTCTGAAATCTGATGGCTCTGGAGCATTGATTGGAGCGGGAGGCGTTGAGGTTCACTGCTTCCTCCCACCTTGAGGAATGGCAAAGGTCACACAGGGGAGGGGGAAGGAGAGAGTGCAGGAAACTCTAGGTCCAGATGAAGGCTGACAGAAGAGAGGAATAGACAATGATGGAGAGACGAATAGACAATGGTGGAGAGAGGAAAAGAGAATGGTGAAATGGCATTGAAAGGGACATGTGGGGGTCTGTACTCTATGGAAGGGCTGAGAGAGAAAGGGAAGTGGGAAGATGGTGTGACAGTTTGTGTGTGTGTGTGTGTGTGCTTGCGTGCGTGTGTGTGTGTGTATGTGTGTGTGTGTGTGTGTGTGTGTGTGTGTGTGTGTGTGTGTGTGTGTGTGTGTGTGTGTGTGTGTGTGTGTGTGTGTGTGTGTGTATGTGTAGAAAGGATATTGATTTAGCCTCAGCTGGACAGTAGAGACATCTGGTTATCCTTCCATCATAAAACCTAGCAATCGTTCTCCTTCCAACACTTTCACAGTCTTATTTTGTTACAGTCTCTCTCTTTCTCTCCATTCAAAACACCCTTCCAATTCATTTGTATTCATATATATATCGCCAATAACAATTGAAATTGTCTCTAGGTGCTTCACAGAGCCCAGAGACTGAGAGAGTGAGTGTTGCCAAAGCTGATCATTTTTGTGACACTGCAGTCCGCTGACACACTGAAAGGTAAAATGGTGATAATAATAAAATAGAAATGTGTCAGAATGATCAAATGAAGCGATGCTGGGGAAGTCTCAGATGTTTCCTTAAGTCGTGGCAGGTGATTGTGCATTTAGCTGACACCTCCCAGCATCTCTCTCCTTACAGACACGCTAGTATTTCTACCATAATGGGACATAACAATGAAAGAAGGAATGTCTTCTATTTTCAAAATATTTTTCTCCCGGTCGCTTTGTATTCTATTCATTCAAGATGACATCAAGACCACCCCCATGTTCTTTGGGGTTTCGCTTTCCAAGGCTTTTGTGTGTGTATTTGTTTCATTATTCTGTGTTTCTTGTACCGGGTTATTTCAAATGTGAATATTGGGTGGACAAAACTTGCTTCATGGTATTTCTTTATTCATTTTGTCTTTGTTCATTAGAATTTGCTCAGACTATGTTTGACTAACACTCCTATTAAATCTCTCTGTCTCTCACACTTAACCCTCTCTCTCTCTCTCTCTCTCTCTCTCTCTCTCTCTGGTGTATTGTTCTCATGTCTCCTAGTGTGTACATAGTCACAAGGGCAGATGTAGGTGGATCTACTCTGTGGACAGAACTATAATTCTTCCTGCTAATTGATCTGTCGTCTTTTTTTCCAAAAGGGAAGCATTCCTGTGAAGACTCATAATACAGACAAAAGTGTCTCTAATTAATCCTGAACTGCACACTAAAAGGCCTCTGAAATGTACCACAGCTCATTAGCTGGACTCAGGCTGGACATACTGTACAGTCACACATTCAAAGTGTTGTCTTCCTAATCAGATCTAATACTGCAGATCTATGAAGTTTCTAATTAAACCACAGATTTGTTTGTCAAGGCAATACACTGAGCATGCCTACATACTAAAATGCCGCCCACGTTTACCAGTACTGCTTGTCGTATTTAACAAACTCCATTACTGTTGAAGTCCAATGTTCAGAGCATCCTTTTGCAAGCCATCTACCAGTAAGGCAATAAAACCTGGTTTTATGTCTGTTCTGTAAAAATCCTGTTTAGTGTTCCATTTTTGTTCTCAGTCCCACACATTTTTAAATATCAAATGCTAAAGTTTAAAGCCATTTAAAGATAGTTCATTAACAACTTATAAACTCACATAAACCAGCTAGTAATATGTTGTCTATGTTCATTTTGCCACTCATTAAGACTGCAGCGAAATGTGTTTTATCCCTGGATCATCATAAAGGCTGCTTTGAGGAAACAGATATACAGTAACAAATCTACTAAAAACACAGAATGACTTAAATTACTGGAATTACACGACAATCAGGCAAGAGGGAAACATACTATATGTACTTTAGCAATGATCGTTTTAGATATCCCTTATAATTAACTGCACCTCTTAACAACAGGGGGAGGCTTTTTTCTGTATTTAAATGAACACTGTCTCGTGAATCTGACAAACAGCTCATATTTGCATCTAAGGTTAGATTAAACATTAAAATGACCAGACAACTGTGTTTTAGGTGAATTGCAAAGCTGTGGATGCGGTCTCAAATGTTAATCAGTAAATGTGATTGGAGGTATTAATGGTTACAGCAATGATGAGTCTGCTCACATTATCTGTCTTCTTAAGTGTTTGATTAACCATCATGGAATAGATTGAGTTTGGATTGTGGTCTCACTGGTCCACAATTATCATATCAACACCATGATTAGTACAACATAATGTGTCAAGTTGATGTGTTGAAGCCAATCCCCTGTGTATGACTTAACAAAGTACTATAGGAACATTGAGCCTCTTCTGTTCTGTGGGCTTAAAATATATACAAATAATTATTAAAGACAATACATTCAACATAAACAGAAATCTGATGCTATAATTAAAAGCCCACGGATCAAAAAGAGAGCTTTGCTATTCAAGTGTTCCCTCTTGCTGTCATTCCTGTCTATGTTCTCTCTTCTGTTATTTTCTGTCTTTATTGACCTCACACAGAGAGAGAGAGAGAGGGAGGGAGAGAGAGAGAGAGAGAAATAAAGAGAGATGTGAGCGAGAGAGAGAGAGAGAGAGAGAGAGAGATTCATAATGTTCAGTGGAGCAAAACAAGATTTTTCTTCCCCATAATAGTTTGTCTTGAAGAAATGTATGACTTTTGCCACATCGTCAGAGAGCTCCAACCCTGTAAAGCACAATGGCGTGGTGATTACCATCTCATTTTTGGGGAGGAAGGGGCAGATCAGACCCTAGGTCCCCGCTCAAGCAGCCCGGCAGTCAGGCAGGTGGTTTAGGAGTCGTTGGGGATGTGGCAGTCAGGCAGGTGGTTTAGGAGTCGTTGGGGATGTGGCAGAGGGGTGCAGGTGGTTTAGGAGTCGTTGGGGATGTGGCAGAGGGGTGCAGGTGGTTTAGGAGGTAATCTCATCACAGCCCATTGTAGGCAGCACTAAGCAACAGACCAACTGATTGGGTTAGCAACTCACATGGGCATAGTCAGTCAAATCCAGTTTAAGCAACTTTTTCTCCATTAAAAATTCAGACAGGCGCATTTGCTCGCTTGCCTGTGCTCTAGGCTTTAGGGGAAGAGCTTTGGATTGTGGATGTACTGGAAAACCCACTTTGGTCAAAGAAATAATGTTAAGGTGCAACGTGACTAACCACTTGATCATGATCATATCTGTTCTTGAAATCTAGTTGTGGGCAATAAAACTTGTAGGTAAAAACACAATACATTATAACACTGAAATGGTGGTAACACAGACCCCACAAGCACATGAAAGTGTTAAATAAACATATTCATGCAAACCCCTGTCCAGACATGTGTGCCTGTCCGAACATGCAATCTCCGTTAGAGAGGAATAAAATGGTGAAGAAGACAAGAAAGCTCCCAGGCTGGCACCACTAAAGCATATCTCGTGGACCACAGAGAATAGCACATTCATTGCGCCCACTGGAGGTAAATGATTTTTCAAAGGGCCCGATGGAAAGTGACAGTCTGTAATTGCTCCATTGTGTTTGTCTTTCACAGGGTCACCGCTCAGCACGTCAAGGAGTAACAGCCTGACCTAAACAATGGACAAAAAAGGCCTGTCCGCTGGCGATATCCCAGTCATTACCCTGCATGCAGACAACCATCAGCCTCCTGAACAACAGAAAACAGCACAACATAGACCCACTGCAGTGCAAATGCGTCAGGCACAACCGCCAATGTGCTGCTGTGTTACTGCCACAACCCGCCGAGCATGAAGGCCTACCTGGGCTCATGACGCCATGGATTGTAAAACTAAACAGTCTCAAAGCACTTTTCTAAAGCCATCAAGCTATGAAAATCGGAAAAATGAAAAGAGCTATGACTACAGATGACTTAAAGAAGGCTCCAAAATGAGGCCGAAATTTGGCTCTGGCTTCACTATAGATCTGCAAGTTTACTTACTTCAGACACATATATTGCATTTGGATATAGCATATAGCATACATTTTATTTTATATAATGTTGTGATTGATTACAATGAAATAATCTAATTCCCTTTGTAATAAATATACAGCATTTCTTGTTTGTGAACTCCCAAATAGCTCCGAGCTCTTAAAAAAGAGTGAGAGATCTGACAAATGGTGTTGAACATGAAAGAGGTGCATAAACACAACCATAAACATAGAGTGTGTGTACAGGTTGCACTATGCCTCAGGTACCAGCCCTGCTATCTCTGGACTGCTTCACTCTAGACTCTTGCCATTAACATAATGGGCATAGTGGAATGGAGAGGTTTGCGCTAGCATCATCTGCTCTTAATAAATTATAACATTGCATTACACTACATTAACCTGCACCAGCACAGAAAGAACAGAGTGCTGGTCATCAGGGTATGAAACAATGATGAAGAAATAGAAAGTGTCCATCTGTGAGTATTGCCATTCGGCTGTTTCACTATGTGGGGGCATAGTACTCCCTACAGCTGCTGCATAGGAATCTACAGAGCTGTGAGTAGGGGGAGGTAAATAATGGTCTTGTGTGGCTCATGATAGGGTGTCCCTGCTAGCCAAAGAAGAGTCAAAGGCAATGCAGGCAAAGCTAACCGACATGTCTGCCTTTGTAGAAAACTGGATTTTTCTTTTTTTGTCATGTGTAATTATACAATTATGTCGATATGTTGATGATTGTCTCCGCATACAAAAGAAATTGTCCTTGTAACCCCAAAAAATGGATAAGAACTGAAATGAACACATTCAAAACACGTTCGCCGTTGATCCAACCTGCATTAAACGCTGATTGTGAAGATGACTCTGACACACGACAAAGAGGGACAGCAATGAATAAACAAATCTCACAATGACACGGACATTGTGAAATCACAAGTTACGGCAACGAGACATCTCAGTATGACTGACACCATGCAAGAAATGAGCAGCACAATCCCACACCCCCTAGCTTACACTTGGCGGCTCAGACAAGACTCCTTGCAATGACACAGTATTGACTCTCCAGGAGTGCAGGGGCACATAGCCTTATTGATTATAGCACTTGAAACCATAGGGGCCTCTGATCACGTCTGCACAACAAAGACCCATGCATCTGCTCAAGAGAAGCCAGCATGTACACAACGGATTAACCAACAACACTTGCTCATGTCATTTTGTAAGGATGTGGTACTGTGATCATGATTCACGCTGTTGCAATTAGGTTTTGTGGTTCAAGCACGCCTGAGCATTAGATTGTTGTGAAAGATGGCTTTGGCACAGAAACACTGCTACTCCAAGAAGGAAGTCCTCTAAGAAAGATAAATGAGGCATATCTCATATTTGTAAGGGAGTAATTAATATTGGTAAAAGTGGAGCACTTCAGGTCATGGATTACAAGTCATGACAAAAATATAACTCCAGTATAGAACATTACTGGCGCTCAAACCAATGGAATTCTGAGTACTCCAATGGCTATGGTTACGGGTGACAAACCAACCAATGGAACCCCGAGTACTACAATGGCTATATGGTTACGGGTGTCAAACAACCCTCAATGAAAAAAGGAGGACCAAATCCCAAAGCTGAATGGCCATTAATATTGAATTCTACTTTTACATGTTTGGTAGGTCAAGAAGTGATTTGCTCTCCTCATGACTGAAACACTAAAGAGTTCTTGAACAAATGGCTACATGTGCTCATGCATTCCATATAAATATCGGATGGCTTGGCATCTTAAATGGCATAAACGTGCTTGTTGTCATAGTATCTTTGCATAATGACAAACTTGAGTTTTCCTCTGTAACTAATCATAATGCCCTTATTGCATGCTTTGGTTGAGACACCTTTCTAACACAGATCATGCAAGTCACTGAATTCCCATTATGATCTTGATCCACAGCAAACTACATTACTTTCAACATTCACATTTTTCATTTAATGCGTTTTTGCTCAGTGAACAGGTAAATGTTTTCTTGCAGATTTGAAATAAGACCTATCCTGTGTGTGTGTGTGTGCAACTATAGAGTGGACAGGGCACACTTCCTTTTAGTGCTCAGTAGATGAAAATAAGATAGGATAGTTATAAATAAAACATGTATCTAGAAGCCTATAGCACCACCTGATTTCCTTTGGACTGCAAATATGCTGTCATGGTTCGGCAGCTGTGAAAACATCTATTAAACATTTTCACTTTGCCAAAAAGGTCAAAGCACAAAAAGCTGAGAAATGTCAGAATAATGTGTATATACAAGGACTATCAAAGTGTGCCTGACTATTTGTCAGTTTAAAATCATTTGAACACAAAGAACAGTGAACCATTCCACTCAGTGACCTTTTCAGTAATTTTACAATACTGTGTACATTTCTGTTTACCTTGATTTAAAAAGAAAAATGAAAGTGGGCCAGTAGCACTATATATTTGAAGAATAAAGCAAATGTGGCTGCAGCTATAGGCTAATACTTAGTTATCCACTCAGGGGATATCCTGAAACAAGCAATTTGTGAGGGGAGAAATATTAAGAAAGAAAAACACCTATAATCCAATCAATTCATGTTATAAATATGAGTGTGAAAAAAGCTTTAAATGGATCCATGTATCAGCAATGTCATGAGGATGTACCTCACGGTTATAAAAACATCCCATACGTACAGTGTGCCCCTAGCAAGAGTCACCTTGGGAAAGGGACTCATTGAGGCAAGAGAGATGGCGCAAACACAAACACATCCCGCTACGGCAAGAACGCGGACACTGTATTGGCTCATCACATGACTATTGAGATGTAGCCTACTATAGCAATGACACGGCTTTATTTTGGTCCACGTCTATCAATCTCGTAGTATTCGTCAACGGGTCGCCTGCTGAATTCTCGACGTGATTACAGATCTCAATCAGTTTGGTTCCCCTCTGACAAAATCCGTGAAGCTAATTTAAATACTCGCCCCACAGTCCCACTAGTCTCCACATCTTCAGACATCAATGGGGCCTCATGCCCCCCGCACTACGCGTAGGTCATTTCTACATAAAGAAATCGCTCGTGGGGACAGAGTTGGACCCTGTAAATGATTGGTGCCCATTGCTTGGGTTACGATTGGGGTTCATGCAGGTTTTACGTCGGCCGTCAACATTTCAAGGTTAGGCTGAAATTACTGTCCTGAGACTGGTGAACTACCCCATCCCCTTTCCCTACCTTCTGCTGTCGCCTCGCCATGTCGGTCGGCTGTTTGGCGTTGAAGGGATAGGCAACGCATCGCATCACAAAGACATAGAGTTGCAGCTTCTTCTTTCGTTCCTCTTCCTCCCTCTGCAATTTCTCCACCTCCTCTTTCTCATGCTCGCTAACTGCCGATGGACTTGGGCTGGACGGCCGAGCACTGCTGCCACGGCTACCTGGCTGGAGACCACCCGAGCTTTCGCTTGTCCTGCTCGGTGAGATTCGGGATCCGGTCTGAGGTGCCATCACCTCTTTGCTTTCCTCTTCTACTATCCCCTCGGATTCTTCCTCGCTGGATGACGGGTCCAACATTTTGTCCTACAACTGCGGTAACCTTGCGAGGCACTGAAACGTTGGAATAGTAACAATAGGCAATTACCGAGCGGAGAATAAATATGAGAAAATATAAAAACCTGCCCTAAAACCCTCTAACTCTTAACCACTGATCTAATGTTATCCTGAGCTCGATCCGACCCCACAATCTGCTCTGTCCCGGCAAATGCTCAATCACGTCTCCTGCCTTGAAGATGCGGACGCGGACACTGCAATCTCCCAGCGTTGCTCTAGCTCACTGCTGCCGCTGCTTACGTGTGCGCGCTGTGTCTCCATTCGCCAGTCACCGCGAGGATAAGCGCGAGGAGGAGGTGAGGAGGGGGCGAGCGCAGCAGAGGGAAAGAGAGCAGGGCTCTTGAAGTGGCTCTTTTTCAACGAGAGGCGCGAGCGATGGCCACTTCTAGCCATGCGAGTGGTGCTGACCATGGTCCTGAAATGTATCTGTGGTGGCCAGTGTAACGGAGTATCTGAAAGGCACCGAATATCGCCTCGGTTGACATTCTGATGAGCGGAGGTGGATCACTCGCCTTTGTTTAACCAAATGTGCAACCAATGTCGTAAACCATCAATCTGGTATGATACTAGGACACTCTATTGATGCGGACCGGGTGGATTTAAGCAGTCAGTGGGCTATTATTTTCCTCACGGTTCATACAAAATCCCAATCCTCCCTTATTTTCATTCATCATTTATAGTCGTGATTGCATTTCATTTACAGACTGCATCATGAAGTGGGCCTCAACGATTTGCTCCTATTAATAATGCGTCGAAATATCAATAAATATCCGCTTCCTAATGGTGCGTGATTACACATGGTAGATTCTACAGACAAATGGCCTCCTACCCAGGCTAGAAAAGGTTTTGTTGCTTGGGTGGTTATTTGCTTAAAAGTATTGAAATTATCCCGGAAATTGTACAGAAAATGTGGTGTTGGGAGCATTCGCACTTCCACCGAGCGACATACACACTCAGTATTTATGTCCCTCAGCATACCACACCACCCCTTTGGCGGCATACAGGCAGCTAAAATACAAACAAAACTTTTATTAGCATAAAGCATATTGTGACGCGTTGGGGTAGCGAATGCTTCCGGCATGCAGGGGCAAGTGACTGAGGGGTGGCTCCCAGCATGCCATGCGATTGAGGACTGCTTTTATCTGTTATTCTGTTTATTTGACTGTGCTGTTCTAAAACAAAATTAGTCCATGAGTCCCTTTTTTGTCTTGTGTCAGGGTGTGTAACTGTTAGTAGTTCATTGTGTAGTTTAGTCAAGTTGATCTGTCCACAGTCAATGTGGTCATCATGTCAAAGTAATACTGCCCTCCGTTTCCTTATGGTGTAGAACTGCACACCATGTAAGCTGTGGTGGTAGAGTTAGGAGACTCTAATTTGAATAGGCTTAGAGCTAGATATAGTTATTGTATGCCATAAACTGTGCTAAATAGGTGCAATATGTACAAATTACTTTGTGGAGAGTCAGGTCTGAGCTTCATGGCACACTTGTAACTCATAGCCTATACAGTATATCTTATACAAAATCCTTTAATGTAATTTATTTCATTATTATAACTCTCTTACATGTCTGCATGGCTCTCTACTACAGAGTGGAATCATCCATGGACATGAGTTAACAAGAGTTAAACAAACACACAGTCCTCTTCATCCGGTAGGCTCAGATGCTACTAGAGTCTGCACTGTATCAGCCACTGGTGAGAAGCAAGTCATCCTGTAGATGTCTATCTGAACAGTCCATATTGTTTGTTGTCGACATGAGGAAACCCTCTGTGGTTCTCTAACCAATAACCAGAAAAGAGGAGCCATCATGCCTGACCACACAATCACATATGCAGTGTTGGGGAAGCTACTTTGAAGGCATAGCTTTGCAAGCTATACCAATTACTTCACACTGGAAGATGTTAAACTACAGGAAAGCTACCCTAGGGAGAAGTCTAGTTTGATTAACTAAAGCTACTTAGAAAAAGTAGTTCAAACTACTTTAAAATTGAAAATGTACAAGGATACAAAATTAGAACAACATATAATACAAAAAAGTCACATGCCAGAAAAAACACCCACTCAATTGAGTTATTGCAAAAAATGCCAGGGAAAGTGCAAGGAACATCAGCTTTGGGTTTGTATACGGTGTCCATCAGTCCGCCACCTGCATTCCAGAAACTAGAGTCCAGGTTGGGGTATTGCACCAAGCAGGATTACTCAGTTAGCCAGGTAACCTCTAAAATAGCATGCATCAACTTCAGTAAACATTTGTTAATAAATAGCGATAATCAATACTTATGACTAATTGACACCTTATATATTCAAGTTTAGTTTTACAAATTCAGATTCAAAATATTAAAAACTAGCCAAATGTTTTTCACAGGTGCGCTAACAATCCAGCTTCCTGGGATAGCCTTGAGAACTAAACCTGTCCTTAACAAAACAATCCCTTCGCTTATCAAAAGGACAAAATTCCAAGGAATGTTATGTTTTGGTTGTAAACAAATCTGGATTTTGTATTATCTGATTAAATAAATTAAGTAAATCACACCTTTTTAAACCATTTGACCAATTTGAGCACAGAAGAAGGGCCTGAACTTTCCTTTTATGGCCCAAAACGGTCTGTAGGTTCAGTAGTTAACTCCACAAAAATGGCAAAAAAATAATTGAACTACTCGAATCACTATGGATATATGAATGTAGTTAAACTACCAACAAGCTACTGCAAAATGTAGTTAAACTACTAGTTTAATTACATGTAGTTCACTACTCCCCAACACTGCCCACATTTTGGTGTAAGGAAAAACAACACTCACTTATTGATTGTGCATTTGGGGGTAGGGGGGTGGGGGGTCCAAGTCTGAATCAATGCTTTTGATTTGTTCCTGCATTTGATTCAGTTTTGGGCTGAGGTGAATTGCCATGGGCACAAGGCTAATACTCACCATGTTACATATGACAGTGCTGCTACTCTCCGGCTTCATGTAGAGAGTGTGCTATTCTGAAAGTGTGAAAGCCATCATGAGCATGTTGAATACAATCATTCTGATGACCATTTGGCACTTGCTAGCCATTCAGGTGTAATTATTTTAATCACATTAATCAACTCAGTATGATTATAGAGTGTTAAGCCTTTTGTCATTTCAGAAAAGATAAAATGCTGGCCATTTGGAACGGCTGGTAACACAAGCATGCAGCCTTTACTGTCAGATATTTAAAAATGGTTGGGGCAGCTGTGACAACTAAAATTGTCTTGTTAGACAGAGAATAACCTTGTGAACAGGACCAGTGGCAATGATTCAGCAAAATGCAGTCTCTCTTAGGGGCCAGCACCTTTATGGAAAAAGCTAAATATAAACCAGGGTAATCCAGAGGGATCCATTCAGTAGCAACACTGATTTACTGCTGTTCCATAATCTAAAGAGACCCTTTAACAGCTTCCTGAGTTTAAAATGATGACTCATGACAGATTTACAAATGGATGTTAAGAAGAGACTCTCAAGCATTCCACACTAACCCTGAATTTAGCAAAGGATATTGACATTCTGTGGTTGCTCAAGCACAGCTTTGTATATGACTGATGTGATCATATCTGTTTATCATATTCTCAGGTATCTGCAACTTTATTGATCTTGCACAAGACATGTAATTAAAGGCTGAAATGTATGGTATAGCATGCATTATCTGGCTCTAGAATCAGTAATTAAGACATTTTTGCCCAGAGGCAGAAATAAAGATTATTTCTTAGAACAGCATTCATCTACTCAAACACAATGGGTTATTAGTTTGTGTCATAACCACCAAGATAACACTGGAAATGCCACCTTCTGCGTAAGGGGAGGACTGCAACTGACATGCACATTTCTCTGATTCTCACATTCCTCCACACTTTCAAGGTGCGATGGAGCTGTTCCAATGCAAGAAGCCTTTTATAGCGCAACTCAGACACATTCTGCTCTCAGTTCATGTTCTTTCCCATGCGACAAACAGATTTTCAAAATTAGCACAAGGAAAATGTGTTTAAAAGTAGTCCAACAGCCTTACACAGGTACCACAGACCAAGCAAGAATTGTAGAAGTACACTTGGCATCATGCATTTAGTCATTCATGCATGGTAAAACAATGCTATCAAAACCAATACATTTACAAACCTGTCTTTATTTGTAGGGATAAACAAAGTATGAAGCATACTAACATACAGGCTCCATGGTACATTTCTTGAAGGTAAGCTGTAAATTGGATATGCCACAGGCTGATGATGAAGAAAGGTGGAGAATACATCAACAAAAGACATCTAGAGTAAACAGAAGTGAATGTTTGAAGTGACAGTCACACAGAGGATGCAGAGGCAGAGGGGTGTGAACAATACAGAGACAAAGAGAGACTAGAAGATTGAGAAAGTGAAAGAGAGAGTGGGTGTGTTAGAGAGCGAGAGAGAGGCGGACAGACAGAAACAGACCGGTACCTATGGTGTATTTCAGGTGCCCATTGGTTATGTAAGCTGCAAGTTAAAGTTACCTGCTGAATCACCGCTCTGCAATTGTGAGTGTTGTGAGAGTCACAGGGTTTCAGGACTGAAAGAGCAAGAGACTTACTGCACTAAGAGCTTAAAATAAAAATCCCCACGGGCTCTGGCATCAGCACAAGATGTGTGTTGGTGTGGTGAGGGCACTATGGCATATTTTAGCATATTCGCACTTCCATCAAACTTGTCTCTGTGCTTGCCTTCAGAATTAACAGCAGTAGGATCTCTTCAGCATGTTTCAGATGTGTTAATGGTTCTCTGGATTTGACATGAAGGTTGTTGTTGAATCAGTCGCTGCTGCGGGAGTTGAAGGATGTAGGATTAGTCATGTTTTAGAAATGGAGGTATGCACACCCCTAGGGGTGCATAGAGGTACTACGAGGAAATTGGAAAAAGGGAAATTGTGGAATATCTTGTGCCAAATCAAGAAAACAATAACATTTTCAAAACTAATAAGGTTATAATTGGATAGAATAAGAGATTTTAGTAGCCGTTAAGTAATTAGCTGAGAGTATGCTGCCACAGTTAACAGCAAGCTTTTATCCAGTAGTTGTACAGAGTAAAGCAATATGTAAAACAATACACCCCAAAATATTCCTTAAAATATCAGTTGTAATATTGCAAAATTCTTCTGCTTAAAATAGTGCCTCCACCCTAAAAGGTGTGTTGCCGATGTGACAAAGAAACAAATATCATTAGGTTGTAAGCTAGGTAGTTAGCAGAGATGCAGATATAGAATTAGGTGTTGACATCATATCAACCAATTAGATCATGTGGCAGAAAATAACGTATGTACTGCAAAGAAATGTTACAAGATCTTGGGGATATTACCTCATTAATACCAACACAATACCCATTGTATGTATGACAGTTGTTCTGCAAGTGAAAAAACAAAGTGGGACTTCGACCATAGAACTGAAACATCACAGGTCTGTGCTGGAGCGAGGAGTGAATGTCCATGTTTAAGGAGGGCTCCATAGTGGGTTTATTAGTGAGGTGGCATACTGTGCTGCTCAGCCTTCTCAAGTCTGCTGGAGGCCTCCTGTGGAGACTGAAGGTTTCTCCTGACTTTCATCCAGCTGAACAGGGCTTCAAGATCTGACAGTCCGCTGGCTCAGTTCACCATTCCTCCAGATGTTCTCATCGTTTTCCCTCTCTGCCTTTCTCCATCTCTCGATCCTTCAAGTCTGGTATTCAAGAGCTGTGCTTCTCTCTCCTGTCAGTGCCTTGTAGAATACTTCTTTCCTAAAACAAATTCCTTACAGTGCTGCAGCCTATACACTCTTTTACCCTGGGCTTTTGATGGATATTCTGAGTGACGTCACACAGTGTAACCAACTTCTCTATAGCGGTCCTTACCCTGCCCAGTAATGATAAACTCCTTACGCTCTTATTTGGTAATACAATCCTTCACCACTCTCCTTTGAAACTGCTCCGAGATAGCAAATTACCCCTGTAAAGCAAGTTATGCCATTTGGCATTGTTGAGCGGAATGCAGCCTATGAACCTCTCGTCAGTGGAGACCTCACCACTTTTAAATTCTGATCATCTACTGTTTTAAAAAAAAGAAGTAATATTGAATAAAACCATCTCCAAGGTGGGAGAGGAAGATCAACAAAGACTGTGTGAGGAGACCTAGAGTGATCTTTGTTTTAAAGCTTCTGGATGTTTTTTCTACCCTCTTTGGTTCCTCTGGGTCCTTACCCTCCCAGCTGCAGCCGTACTCCTGCTGCATCTTAACCATTAATAATTGATTGTATTTCTCTCTCCAGTGCCCCACTTCAGCCTGATAGAAAATATTTGCATGAGTCTATAGAGTATGTGTATGTCTATGTATGTGTGGCAGTGTGTGTGAGTATACAGTAGTGTAGCAGGAAGCACATCAGCTGACATTATGTCAATGGGAATTTGCAGCAGCTACGTATTAGAGGGGGTCATAGTCACATTGATCTGGCAACAGTTCTCATGCCTGCTGAATCTAAACCGTCATGGGATTTCATTATAGGTTATTGTTTATTTGGACTGAGGCCCAGCATGCAAAGTCTGCCCATCATTCTGGTGTTTACACAGATGAGCACACTGACAGGTATAAATATATTACATACAGTAACATGACCCAGATTTGACTGTATAAAAAATACAATGTGGCCTCAAGTTACAGCTCAGATCTATTAAGCTATGCCTTTATCACTTAAGGCAAGGTAGGACAAATCCTGAGTTATTAATAGGGTGATCTGGGATAGCCATGACCCCTCCTACATCTCTCTCCCCCCGCCCCACCTCTTTCTTCATCCTCCTCACGCTCTCATATGCTCGGTCTTCCTCCATGTCCCCAGTAATGACAGTTTTATAATTGCTGGATCTCAAGGAAGACTAACGTTCTGTCTTCATCTCCTTCTTTCCTCCTCTGATTTGCTTGAATAAAGCTAATCACAGGGTAAAGGAATGTCTTTTAAAAATGTTCATTCATTCACTTTAGCCCATATTTATTTAACTCTATGCTATTGAATACCATTACCACTGTGGCAGCCTTTCAGTTTCCACTTGCCACATTACTGTATCAACAATGACTACAAACAACAGACAAGAGCCTTTGAATGCAACTGCTGTGGCTAATACAACAAACACAATTTATTTAGTGTTATTGGTACTTTTCTCACAGAGAAAATGTCACTTTGATTTCATGCAATGTCTTTTCAGCTTCAGCTATCTCTTTATACATTCTCAAGCAGTATGACCTTGGGATGCCTCACAAAGAATTTCCATTCAAATCACTGCTGCCTTTTTGCCCTATTATACTGTGCCTTGTACATAACTGCCTCCCTTCAACCTCGCAGGTCACATCCTTCACACACTCGTTTTTGTGCTACGTAAGTCTTCGCTGTTTGTGTGTGTGGCACTGGCCATTGTATTTTATCATCGACAAGACATGCTAGAGTGCTACGCCGTCCTGCATGAGGGGTAATGAAGTCATAAAAGAGAGAGAGAGAGAGAGAGAGAGAGAGAGAGAGAGAGAGAGAGAGAGAGAAGGAGAGAAAAAAAACCATAGTTCCACTTGTGATCAATCATCATGCCAACTCTCATTTGCATATTCATAAGGGACATTTTGCTGTCCCACAATGCTTTGGAGGCTCAGGATGTGGGATGGAGGTCTGCTCACATCCGGAACTGAAACTAAAAGCTGGATGAAACCCTCCAGCTGCACCATGACAGGCATTCACAGCTTCTCGCCTCACCCCAAGCCCTCAGTGGTGAAGAACTCAACCATGTGCCAGATCTATATTTTTTTTTTAGACATTTTCGCACATACCGAATGGATTAGGTTGTGTGTGCCAAAATATGCACGCCGTCTGGTCCTGGACTGATGTCAACTGCGATGATAGAGAGGAAGCACAGATTCCTTGGAGATTATTAATTATTCTGCTGTAGATAGAAGAGTGAGCATACATCTAAGAATGTTGAGACTACTGTGCATCAATAATTAATGCACTGCATTTCCTCATCTATCATTTTTACTATCTGAAGTTAATGATCACATTCTTGATTTGTTGAACTAACCAAATTGATCTCACCAGTAGTTACATTTTAATGACTCAGCTAAGAGCTGAGGCCAGGTCATTCCCCCTTTTCAAATTCAGTACATGCCAGGTTTGTCTTTCATGTTTAATTTCTCCCTAATGTTTGTTCTTGAATCACTTAATACTCGCAACACATTAAATGTAAACAATGGGAAAGTAAATCTACAGCAGACCCACAGTAATACACAGTAGAGCTCTCACCTCCTCCCAGTGGACTTAAAGGTGTGTTCTTCTGTGTTAGCGGCAGAGATAGAGGGCAGTGGCGATGGGTACAGACCATTTGGAATTCATTAACAGCATGGCGGCTCTTCAGAATTATAGCAACTGCACTTGCCCTTCCCCACCAGTGCACCACCACACTGTGCTTCAAGAATTAACTCCTATAGCGGACAAAGTGAGGCAAGAAGTTTGATTTGCCGCCGCATCTCTCCACCAGGTTTGAGTATTGGGTGTTTGAATGGGGGTGAATGGGCAAGGCTGCAGGCTCAGGCAGTGACTGAAGAGAGACTGGGAGAGAGTTGGAGTTCAGGAAGGGGACACATGGGGCTGGTGATCAGGGCCTGTGATGGAGAGAGGAAGAGTGCTGAGCCACAGCTCAGTGAATAGATTAAGCTGTGGAGCTCTTCTGAAATATTAAAATGCTTTGAGTGTTTTTTATCGCATGGCTTTCAGAAGGTAGAAGATTGATGGAATAGGGCCGGTGTGTAGCAGCTGTTCTATCGTACACAGGTGGTGCAACTCAAAGCGTTTGCAGAGCAACTGTTACAAAGAGGAACATTTTAAGGCACTGGTCACAGTAGTGTGGCATGGGTGAATCAGAGGACAGAGACACTGCTAAATGTGCACGACAATAATCATATAGGGATGAATATGTTTCCCATAAATACAAAATGTATGCGTACAGCATGTGTACAGGACATTGAAAACATATAATCATGTTAATTTTGTATTTACCTAGTTGTCCCAATTAAATTAAGAAAAGTCATTAAATATGAAGCAAAACTAATTTAGAGACGTTAAAACATTGAATGGGGTCAAATTGACCCCAATGATAATAGCAAGGTTCAGTAATTTTGTTTGTCATTTGTTATTATTATTAAATTGTTGTATTTTATCAGATGCAAAAAAACAAAACAAAAAACCAACATGGTATCAGCATTATATATCAGCCATTGGACGCCCTGTTCTCTAAATATCGGCATCGGCCATTGAAAAACCCATATTGGTCGACCGCTAATTTGTACCACATTAATAATAAAATGTTCAAAAGCAATACTTAAGATCTTATAATGACATAAAAAAAGACACAATCTATTATAAAATAAATTATATTGCATTACATTTTGGCTAAACATGAGAGCAAGAGCAACTCATTATGGTTAAATTATGTTTAATGTGATGATGTTGCTCACTGGCTAATTGCATTGTCACACGGCACACCTAAGATGGATCCCGTCAGCAAACACATCAGAGCGTCATACATGAATTTTGGCAGTGCTATAGAACTTGTGTTAACACTAGAGCAATACAATAATTCATAAAACTGACATTTTATTGTTCTTAAAACAGACTTTGTCCAGAAACATTTTTAGAGGAATTCAGGAAGCAAACGTGGCAGAGAGGTACCTTTAATCTACAATAAAAAAAAATGTCATATTCCATCAACCTTTGTACTTAGCCAGTAGCCTATTCTACCCTGTGTGCATTTTTAAATATACAGGCAGAGGCATGATCTATGACCTTATTTTTCTAAGTTAACAAGCCACTATCAAATATGTATGTTTGGGATCTATTTTTAGATAAAGAAATCTTCACCACTCTCACATTCCTCTCACCTCTTTCGCTTCATTTTGCATTGGACTGGCTTGAAGTAGAGGTTTGTGACAGGTAAGCACTCTCCTGTCACCTCCCTATCAGACAGAGCCCCACATAGGATCAGGAGTGATCTCAGTCTGTCTGGTGTTGGAGCAGAGATGGCTCTCGTCTCGTGTGTGTTTCTTCAAGGATCCGTACTGATGTCAAACACCTCCTGTTTCTCGTCTGTCTCTCTCTCTCGCTCTCTCTGGGTAGACATGGGTGGAGGGAGACAAGGAGGGAGGGAGAGAGAGAGAGAGATGAAGAGGAAGGTTGGGGTGGTGGTGGTGGAGCAGAAAGAGAGCTATTAATAATGCAGCGTTGAGCTGCAGCGCTCTCCTTCAGCGTGGTGCACACAAACGGCGAGACAGCGGGAAAGACAGAGAGCCTCTTCTGTTGTCAAAGCTCCCATTTTAAAGCCTTCTGTGGTAAGGCTGATATCAATCCCGCAGTGGTAGCCTTTGAATCAATCTCAGCACAAGGACAGCACTTAATGCAAACAATACCTAAGTGGGCTACTGTAATGAAGACAAAAAAAACACATTCAGGTCACATTCAAGGACGTATTTACAATCCAGCTGTGTATGCAGTAATACATATCTGATTTCACTCATGTTACAGAACGCAAAAAGGAGCAACGGCGCACTAGTCAGAGGTGTGATCTGGACAACAAGCCAGAGAAGACAGCCAATGGAAGGTAGAGTGAGACAGAAAGCAGAAAAGACATAATCTATGCGAGGCAAATAAGGCCAACTCCATTACATTGGCGACTTGCTTGTTATACAAATGATATTTGGCAAGCCTACTGCAGCAACTATCAATAACAGACATGTCTGCACCAGTGTGACTGATGAACACCTTGAAAAGTCACACATACACTCACCAGAGCTTACTAGCTTCGCTCCATTTGACAATGATGCTGTTTGCACACTTTACACTTTTGTAGTTTACATTAGCAGGATGTTTACATGCTGCGCAGGCCCTGTATTCCCTGTTTTAATAGGTTACTTGCTGGATGAATACTTAGGTTTGTTTGTATGCAGATGATATATTTCCTAATATGGTGTCTGAGTGTTTTTTTCCTCTTTTCAGAAATACCTCAGAGATCAGAGTATGTGCAGGGAGAAAACAGTCAATAGAACCAATCTGCATTTTTCCCTCCGAGTCAAATTCCAAGGGAAAGCTAAAAATGTGATTAACCATATTGGTTGAACGTCATACAGTTTCAAGGTTATATTACCCTACCAGGGGCATTACTCAATAACCCTCTGAAACTGATGTAGGCTACATTTTATGACGCACTATGTTTCCACCTGCTGGTGGAACCAACATATTGAAAATGTGGGCTTTTTCTGTGGTACCATTTCTGACTGGTTGTCAGAAAACCCCAAACTTCTTCTTGTTCAACCTTATTTACATGAAACACCCATTTCATTGTGTGCCTCCTCCACGGCTTGTTTTCAGCATTCACATCAGAAGCCTTGGCCACAAGCCACCTCACACAGCTGGGCACTCTTATCCAAGTGCTACACAGATAATTCATTTAGATATACATGTTTCTTGTATTATGTACATGGTTAATGTGTAAGGATGATAAATGTGCACATTTTCCAGGAGAATGTATACATTTCCCAGAACAGCAGTGAATGTGTAAAATTCTAAACACGAGTAGGCTACAATAGAATACATTACCAGCTTGCTCTTGGACAATATTGGCAAAGATCACCTTGTTTGCAAACAAGGTACTCTGAATGGACTGAAGGGACTAGGAATTAAGGGTTAGTTTATTAAATATATTCCATAGTCAATAATTTAATATATCTCATTCCTAGTGGTAAACTTTAGTGGTATTTGGAGAATGTGAGAAGTGGAAAGATTAACATGTGTATTCTGACCACATGTCTTTCCTCAACCTCATGTAGAGACCTTGAGCCTTTGATCGTTGCTGGAGCCCTGACACCTCTGTGTTCTCTGTGAGCAAATGGGGCCCGAGACCCGGTGACTCCCAAGTGCATAGCATTTAGGGATCCACCCCCCCTTGCATGCAAACAGCTTATATTCTGTGGCTTTCCAAAAGACAGACAGTGAAAGAGATTTAGGTGAACACACTCAGTGAAATCTAGGTCTCTCTCTCCTCCTCTGGTGTACATCATTGAAAGAATAAACCTGGACTTGGTTATTCATCACTATCTGACTGAGTCTCCGATACATTTGGGATATAGAAATAATTCCTATCAGGACTAACACTGGCTGCTGCTAGAGGAAGATGCATTTGTGCAAATAGGTTCATCGTAACCCCACTTCCCCAGGGGTGCAAACTCATCAGGCGTGAAAAAGGTGACAAAGATCTTGCCCAGGATCAGTCGTGTGTGAAAGCAAGTCTTTATTTGAATAATTACCAACCTTTACTTGAAAATCACCAAGTAAAGTTTGTTTATGCCTTAAGATCCTTGTAATAGAGTAGTCACCATAATTCACTCTAGTTAACTACAATGCCATTACTAGAATCTTAATCATTAAACAAACACACCATACTTGGTGATTAAAAAAAAACTAGGCATAGTTTCATATTGACGGCAATTATTTAAACAAAGACAAGCCTTCACACATGACTGGTTCTGGGCAAGTGCATCCTACTATTACTTGTAATTAAGCACCATGTCTCTAACAGGCTAAGGCTAATAACATTTTTGGGAAGACAGGCCTGTGTATTATGCTTTCCCTTCGAGAAAGAGCACAAAATGTCAGCATCTATGACCTCAGGGATTTACTGGGTGTGTTCCTTGAGAGCATGTCTGACATATATCTGACAATACGTTTTTTGTTCCCATGCAATAACCTACATTTTGCATTACCTCACAATCCTTTTGTGATTGCTATACTCTTGGTCTATTTGCCACAAACATGCAATGCCACAACATTTTACTGCGATGATAAGAATGGTTGTGTATTCAGCAAAAGTAAACTTAAACAATTAGACAGTAGTTTTGTGCCCTTTTCCAGACAGTTTGCTTTGGGTATGAAAAATATCCTGCAAGGGTGTTTTTTCCCAGCTCATTCTGCTAGACAAACATCCACCATAAGTGAATGGCCTGGTGGACCAGTAGGAACAGTAGATGTTGCCTCTCCTTCAAATGATCATATCAAAAAAGAATTTGAGGATATTATTTAGGTTAGATTAGTTTCCTGCCAATACAAACCCGTTAAAAAGTATCTAGCTACACTACACATTTTCCACTCATCGGCTAGATAGGTATCTGTGATGTTCAGATGGAAGCAGCAACACTAACCAGTGGCTAGGTGTTCACTGTTACTGGAAAGGTAGCTAGCAAAACAAGAACATTGATGATTGATGCAACACTAAATGAAGATGCAAACATTTTTTCAACATTTCAGGTGACTTTATTAAATACATTTTGAAGAGGAAATGCAGCTGATTACGGTTAAGTATAATGAAGTATATAATCCTAGTATTACCTTGCTAAGGTTAGCTAATGTTACATCCTTGCAGAGCTGCTGTAGTGTGACTTGTGTAGCTTGAGCAATATTCATAGGGTAGAACAATGCTGGCTGCTGACAATGAGTAGTCCCTCTCCCTTATGATGCCTAGTTGTAAGCGGTCTGAAGCCACAGGCTTGATTTTGTTCATATGCAAGTTAATGTTCGGATAAACATCAGTTTCTCTGTTTGCAAAAAGGGTATTTTGTTCTACCTCACCAGTTAGTCGGGAGTGAAGAGATATTTACTGTAAAGTGCTACATACCATAAACACAAATTGTCACATGTGAAGAACAAATCAGGAAGGTTCTGCAGATTGGGTAGCGACTAATCCACAGACCATGTCTAGGGATTTCACCAAATATGGCACCTTCCCTTCCCTCAGTGGTAAAGTATATTCAGCGCCTATAAAAAAACTATCCACTCCCCTGGGAAGTTTTCGCCTTTTATTGTTTTACAACATGGAATCAAGGTCGATTTAATTAGGCTTTAAATCCATTGGTCACATTATAGTCTGCAAATCTAATCCCATACACTTTTTGTCAAATTCTGTGAATTGCTCCTCACGCTCCTCTAGCTGTTCGTTCAGTGTTTGCGCTAAAAACAAAACTCAGGACATAGCCCTAGCTCTGTGAATACGAAACAAACATAGTGGCTCGTACCAAGCCATAAAGAATCCCAGCCAATCAACACAGTAGTGATGTGTCGTTCGTGAACGATTCGTTCATTTTGAACGAATCCTTACAAGGACTTGAGAGTAACGAGTCCTCTCAAAAAAAGATTAGTTCATTTTCTCGTGGCCACGCATCTAGACTTGCATAGGCTCAGCCAAGGAAACAGAAATTATTCGTTGAATCCAGGTCACGTGGGAAATGATCCAAAGATCCGTATCCGAAGACCAAGTCGGAAAATGAACGAATCATTTCTGTTTCCTCTAGCTACCAGTACTGAGCCTATGCAGGTCACGTGAAAAATGATCCAAAGAACCGTATCCGGCAGATGAACGAATCATTGATCCGAAGACTCGGTTGGCAGAAGAACGAAACATTGACCCGAAGACATTTTTTACCTCGTTCACTTTAGCGTGGCTAGGTTTAGTAAGACATGAATGATATTCCTTATAATAAATATATAATGATTACAGGTTTCGTTATTTTAACTTTTCTGTACTTTGTGTGTGTGTGTCATGATACATTATTTTAATGCAGGAATTTCTCTTACCACCGCCCCCCCCCCTCCCCCGAAATGACCGAATGACTCGAAAAAAGATTTGTTCATTTTACTGAACGAGATTCAAAGAACCGAGTCGTAAAATGATCCGAACTTCCCATCACTACAACACAGTGCTTCAAAAGCACAGAAGGGAGGAGTGCAATTTCATTGGCTGTTTTACTCAAATTATCAACAACTTTTGCCAGAATCTTAGACTCTACCTTGAAGGCTAGATGTAGATCTGGGTAGTTGCTACACATGGTAGCCTACACTCTTAGAAAAAAGGGTTCATGGGGGTGCTATATAGAACCATGGGGGTCTTAGCCAAGGAGATAGAACGTTTTGCCTAAAAAGGGTGCTATTTCATGCACGCAAGGGTTATTTGAACTTCAACGACCGTTTATGGAACCTTTCTGAAGACACTCATTCTGCACTGTATTTAACGGTAACTTTCATCTCCTTCATTTTCATTCATAATCATTGTAGCTGACGCTGATGGGTCAGCTGCTTAAGATATGGCCTTAGGTGGTTAATTGTTCAATATATGCAATTCAAATATCATACATTTCATTCATGAATTTATTGTGATGTAAATTGTTGTTGTGCAATGTTTAATGTTCAATTGCTGGTGTTTAAAAGTAAATGTGTGTAGTTTGGTGACCCTTTGTGTCATATGACCCCTACCTGGTTATATGACCTGGAAGTGCTAGGGCAAATCGGACTTGAAAGATTGAGAGAACACGCATTAATGAAGCTCCTAACGAATCTACTGCTGGTTTCCAGGCAAACACAGTAACGAAATTTAAGTATCTGCATTTTGTTTATAAATGGAATACGTATATTTGTTTGAGATGCTATGTGTAAACTTTGGGTTTGTTTGTTGTTTGTTTGTCTGTCTGTCTAGTTTCCATGGTGTTCCAGAAACTAAATAAGAAGATTTTGGACATCAGTATTGTAGTGGCCAATTCTAAGTCTTAAACTATTTTCACAATCAGAAACTCAGACTCAGGACGTGTTGTTCCAACAGATTTACTGTAGTAAATTAAGCCACAGTAAAGAGATGAATACCGGAAATACATCTACCAGTGTACCTTCGCGCCAACATATTTAAACCTTACCTTAGCACCTCCCATCTATGCCTTGCTTGGTTGACCAATCCAGCCAATTAAACCTGACCTCCCATTCTGACCCCAAACCAATCAGACGACTTCCAAGGTATCTAATACCACACCCATTATTTACCTTTAGGTCAACTGAGGCTACGCCCTCTTATTTGAAATCTCAACCTCATCTGAGATGTAACCCACCTCTAACCTTTACACTAATTCAACAGGTATCTGGCAAATCCATTCCTTATTCATATGAAAATATCCCACAGTATGAAGTGTGGAGTCATGTTTTTTAGTTAAAACCAGCGGGTAGTTACAATCATTACCCCTGTTGTCTGCAAATCAAAACATGAAGTGATACTCCTTTAAATAAAAAACAATGGGCGTTCCTCGTAAACGTCTGTGGGCGTTAACCGGTCAGCTGTTAGCTAGAATCTAGAAGTTCGTTGTCTCTGAATGATGTTAGCATCAGCTAGCTATCCTAGCCTGTCACCCTAGTGGATCCATCATTAAGATACGTTTTCTACTTCCTTGTCAGGCTGACAATAAAATGAACTATCGATTATATGATTTTGAGCTTGTATCCACTATTGTTGTTCAATGATATCCCCTGTCCTCCCGGCTCCCGATAAGTTAAGCTAACTAATTTTAGCTTGCTAGCTAGCTGTACATACGTTGGTAACGCAACACTGCCATCTACTGACCATCATAATTAAGAGTTTGTATACTCTGACTGTTAAACCATCCTTAAATAAAGTTTTATGAATGCTTGTTTAAAAATTATAGGCTACTTAATGCATATGTATTATTTTTCATTTTAGATGACCGAGCACTGGACTGTAGACGATGTTTGCATATGGCTTCAGACCATTAATCTAATTGACGGTAAAAAAATCTTCAGAGATAATGGAAACAATCTTCAGATGTCCAATCTGTGATGTCGTTAAGTTTCAGCTTTCGAAATATTTGCAGCATCTACAGCTACTTCATCACCATCTTCCTGATTTCCGCATTGTTTGCAATATAGAGGAATGTAAAAGGAGTTACACATATTTACAGAAAACATAGGGCTGCTCTCAGAAAGCATATATAATCATTTAGACAACGTAACATCCTCAGCTGAAAATGTAATTGACAATGGATGACATAGAAGACGTGCAGTTCATCAAGGAAAATTGTCTGCCAGACTTAAACACCTTGTTGTCAGGGCTACAGAGGCACGTGGCACTTTTTATATTCAATTAAATTCAACTTTATTTCGCCATGTATACAGATACTAGGAATTTGATTTGGTATTCTCCATGCAGGGAGTATTAAAACTACAAGAGAAACATCTCCTCCCCAAAGTAACCCAGGACACGATTGTTGAAAGTCTTCAATTTCTACTAGTTTTTTCAACAGCATTATGCTGACATCATAAAATTTCACCTGGACCATACCAGTCAGGATTCAGATTGAGAGACCATGAGGAATTGGACAATCTACTTTCAAATGAAACTCTTTTTGACTATGCCTTTAAGTATGTTAAATCTGAGTACAGATTAATACAATCATTTAGTTTTGTGGAGCCAGTTCAACATGTCCTTGGTGTCAATAGCAAGGGGAAGGAAGATACTTTCCAGTATGTGCCAGTAAATTATGTTTAGAAGCTGTGAGAAAGTTTCGAATTATCTTTTGCAGGACTTCACGGATGAAAATATTTTCCAAACTCCACCATTTTTTGGTGATCCAAGTATTCTCCGTATACATCTATATACAGATGAATTTGAAGTGGTGAATCCATTAGGCGCTAAAAAAGCAATACACAAAGTAACTGCCTTCTATTTTACAATTGGAAATCTAGAACAAAAATACAAATCCCAGTTACGGCACATACACTTATGTCTTCTAATAAGATACCAGCTCTGTCAGAGGTACCCCCTCAAGGATACTCTTCGTCCTCTCCTTCTTGATCTAAAACAACTATACACAAAAGGAATTGAGATTTGTGTGAATGAAAGAAGTCATTTTTTGAAGAGGGCCCTAGCAACCATTTCTGCAGACAATTTATCCGCCCATAACTTGGCTGGATTTACATGCTGTTTTAATAGTGGCCGGGTTTCCTTACTTTGATGTCACCCGAGCATTTCCTCCAGACCTAATACGATTTCTTAGAGGGCATCATACCAATTGTTGTTTGTAAAGTTATCACTGCGCTTCATCAGCTCAAAATTGTGACACTGAATGACAAACTCAGAGCCGGAAGCATTCACTTTTGGAAAATATTATAGAGCTAACATCCCACAGACATTACCACAGAGTGTACTGCAACGCAAGTTAACTGGATCAGCAGCACCAAACTTTTGTTTATTCAGAATCTTACCATTCCTTATTGGACATTATATTCCAGAAGGCGAGATACACTAGGATATTTATCTCAAGTGCAGAGAAATCGGTGATCTAATCCTCTCTCACTGCATCAGAAAGAGCATCATTCCTGGTCTCAGCTTCCAAATTGGTGAATTTCTCTCCTCTTTCCAGACTGTGTTCTCAGATAGTGCAATTTAGGTGTGAAAGTATCTCATTATTTCCCAAATCCTCGAAAGCTGTTGCAATGGAGATATAACGTTACTTTCTGTTTGAAGATAAGGTAGCAGATAGTGTTGAAGAATAAGTTAGTTGAAATTGGACGACTTTAAATTAATATATGAAATTGAACAACATAAACACCTATACAGTAAAAATAAATCAACAAGGATAGCAAAACCGATTGATAAGCATAGAATGAGAACGGCAGAAATGCAGGCAGGACGTCAGAAGACCAGACAGATCAGTGACACAGGCTGTTTTTTTTTCCGTTATATGTGAAGGCTATGATATTCATAACATTTTATTCAGTCTTACTGGACCTTTTGTAATACCAACAGGTGCACTTCCTTGTGGATAAGTAAAGCCTATGTACTGTTCCCGCTACATGTTTAGCATAACATAGCATGACTAGCTATGTTTCTAGATAACTGTAACAGCTGTTGCCTTTCCCACGAGACGAACATTTAAATGATGTCAAAGTAAAAGTCCAATTTCGTTTCCATAACAACAATACAAGCAATATACATTTGCTGACCTGGGGTACGTTCGTCGTAGAGTTGAAGCTAAGTTAATCAATTGGCCTTTTAGCCCGTTAAGATTAGCGAGCTGATTGAGAACAGCTAATATCGGTTCGTCAACGGCTGATCCGCATCCTAATCATGTGGTTCATTTCAACCAGGCTAAATTTATCATGGCATTTGCGCTGCACGTCCTACTTCAAAAGGCAGGAAAGGTCGATCACCAAAACCATGATTTTCTAACGGTATTATGGCGGAAAAGATAAAGGAGAGAGCTGTGATTTTTTCCGCTTCCGAGCAAGCAATCATAATTTCGCTATACGAAGACCAAAAGACGTTATTATGGCCAAATCAAACACCGCCACCGCTGGCAGAGCAAGACAGGCAGCTTGGCAAAAAATTACCGATAAGCTAAATGAGTAAGTTTTGGGGAAATGTATAGGCTCATCTTAAGTGCCTCATTACCCCAATCAATCAGATCACATTTCTTTAAATGTGCCTGCTGGCAGTAGGCTTAATGGAAATAATCATCGAATGAGATCTTGCTAGCGAAAATAATGATCTCAACTCTTTCAGAATAAGTAGATAAAAACAAGGCCAAAGAGTATCTAATTGATACGAATTCACATATATGTACTGAAAGCGCTTATATATCACGTACTATGTGTATATGCATGTATGTGTAGATGACCATATAGAAGTAGGAGTTTGAATATTTAAGTGCAAATCTGTGTATGGGCGGATCACAGTGTATGTATGTATGTATGTATGTATTATTCATAATCAGAAATTCAATCAATTGAAGCAGTGAAAAGAAATTGTGTTAGATTCTCTCCTCGTATCATGAGTCCACTTTAATCATTTTCAACAATAATGATATGGTATGGTGTACTAATAACACTGTCATATAATTATGAGTGCTTTCAACCCCCATGTAGTTGCAACCCGGCCACTAAAAGGACTTGGGAGCAAGTCAAAGTCAAGCACAAAAACATCATTCAGGCTGGTGAGTCAATACAATATGTGCCATGGTAATGTATTGAACAGCTTGTCAGTGTCATATCCTTCATATTTTAGCAAACAAGAAAAGGGCTGACATGGCGAAGACGGGGGGGGGGGGGGGGGACGGGACGGACCCAGAGGTCCAGAGTTAACGCCTGCTGAGGAGCTGGCCCTGGCCAATAACAGGGGTAGGCCCATTATGCAGGGCATAGCTGGGGGCAGCTCCTCTGGAGAGGTGGTGGCAGGAGAGAATCCCTATGTCCAAGGTAGGTGCATTTCATTCTATGATTTTCCTTCATAATTAGTCATTTGGTTAACCATCGTCACATTTTGCAGTGGTAGAAGGTTCACTCACACTCCTGCAGCCACCTACCAATGTGTTGGTCGGGGGAGAGGAGCCCACTGCTGATGTAAGTTGATATTGCTGCATCATTGTGTAATGATTCTAAACATGTTCATTGTGTGTGTCTTTTAAAACCCAAGGCAATTTTCCACAGTTCCTAATCATTCCTAATTCACTAACAGGAGGTCGGTCTAGACCAGTGGTCACCAAACTTTTTTGGCCAAAGATCACAAACTCTGCCTTGCTGACAGGCAAGATCTACCTATTGAGGCGTTGAGAGAAAAAGACTGTCCAGACTGTACTTACAACTTAACTTTTTATTTAGCCTAATTGTAATTGAGTGAAATTAAACACTTTGGTCCAGCTTTCAAGTTGATGTGACCAAGAACACACTAAATCACTTAATTTCAGTGCAACATAAAAAGGAAAATATTTGTTAACCGCACTCAATATGAAAAAGAAAAACCACATTTGCAATGCAGGCTGGATATGAACTGCTTTATTTATCAACTGAAGTTACAACACAACACTGACCATCTTTGTTTTCAGATCATTTGACAGTTGTTTTGAGGCCCCCATGTTGCCACTCTTCAGAGGAGAATCAAGGAGAAGCACATCTTGCAATTGGCTACCTTAGATAGTTTTTCTAATGATTGAATGCACCTTTCTATGGAATTGAAGGCTTAACAAGCTAATCAGACTAATTATGTGTTGCAATTATTCAGTATTGAGTAGTTACAGGTATTCAAATCATGAAAATTATTAGGGGGCCTAAATATTTGCAGAGCCTATTTTTAACATTTGATTTAATTTCAAATACTGCTACACTAAATATCTTTTTCTGGAAAACACCCCAGTACTCGGTGTTAAATAGAAAATGAATAATATCCCACTGTGATCTTTTTTTGGTGAAGACAGAGTAAATTATCATGCAGCCTCAGAGGGTGCCAAAACTTTTAATACGACAGCGTGCATATTAATATTTCGAAAACCAACACGGTAATTGGAATGAAGTGGGAGTGGCCGATAACTAACATAAGCTCAAACGTACTCATGTAACGTCACCTTTAACATTAATATTAATATTTAGAAACACGTTGCAGTGTTAAACGAGTCGTAGAAGTTAAAATAGACAAATATCTGTCTCGAAAACCGTTCATTTGGGTAAGCTAATACATAACGTTAATCTATAAATAGACTTAGGATATCGGTTTATTTAACAAACTGGCCGATAACCAAGGTAACAACGACATCCAAGAGAGCTCGAGGATTTTATGCACGCGAGTTGAGCCTAGTTGCGAGCTGTCAGAATGTTGGAAATCTCTCTACATTGCTCAGACATTCTGCAACTTTACCCAATCCGACTGAACATGTTGAACTCTTCCGACAGTACCCGACAATGACCAACAAACACCAACTGCTGGCGCACACTGACCCAACTGTTGGTGTTTGTTGGCGTTTGTTGGAGAATGTTGGCGTTTGTCAGGGCAGTGTGCAAGCTGCTTTAGAAGGGGCATTTAGTGGGAAGGCCTGAATTTGTGAGAAATCGTTGGTGATTACGTTCATATCAACTCTACGGACATCCTCGGATTTAAATAGCTGGCGTTCATGAATCAGGCGGAGATCTTTTCTGACGTTGGTCTTCCGAAGACCGTTAGAAAACATTTCAGAAGACACTTCAGAAAATTGTCGACCTCTGGTCTAGACGATGAGGACACACTTTCCGCCTTCTCCAGCGATTTGGTAAATGCAAGTTGTGTTAACTAATACTCCTATCCCACTCACTCCTGGCACTCACTACATCAATGCATTCCTTTAGGCAAATCCTGCTGGACCACGGCCTGATCCGCCGGAGCCTGGCCCCTCTCGCTCTTCGGGAACTGGGGATGGGGACGTGAGTTCTCATTAAATACCCTCACATTGTGAGGTGAGGTCTGAGTATAGTTGGCATCTGACCACCACACTGAACAAAGTTATGAATGGTTTTCTTATCTTTTTTTCCAGACTGACAATGAAGATGTGCGCACGCTTTATAAGCGCTACTTGCGTGCAAAAATCCATAACCTCCACTTGAGCTCAGTGAAGCTTGATGTGGAGGTTAAATTGCTTAAACAGCAGCTGAATGTAAGTCTAACCCTGTAAAGCAAAGCTTTGGCTAAAGTATTTGTGAGCTTTGCCATGAATTGTAACTAAACTGAAATTCTTATTTCTTGTGCACCTTCATTTACAGGATAACCAATAAAGGGAACAAAAATAAAGGCTTTATTGTACAACATGGATCTCTTACATTATTCTTCAGCATGTTCCTCTATTCAGAATCAGAATTATTTGTATTGCCAAGTACACTCTCATATACAGGACATTGACTTGGTGATTTCAGAGCATGGGACAGACAGAATATTGATAAATAGAATAAAAATAAGGGTCATAGTCAAACATACAAATAATCAAAACAGTATGAGCATACTGTGCAAGAGAAAGTGTTAACAAAATAGCAATAAATGATGTGCACTTGCTATGATGTGTTGAATAAATAAGGATGCAAACTAAAGTGCAAACTGCAGTGCATTGTGTGCGGGGGTCCCAGAGTCAGTGTGGTGCAGGGGGCTTGTTTGTGAGCCCCACTGCCGTGGGGAAGAAACTGGTCAGGTGGCGCCAGGTTTTGGTTTTAATGGACCGGACCCTTTTGCTGGATGGGAAGAGGTGGTGGCCAGGATGGGAAGGGTCAGCAATGATCCTGCCTGCTCTCTTGCTGGTCCTGGAGTGAAACGGGTCAGGGTGGGACGGCAGGTCGCAGCCGATGGCCTTCTCGGCTGACCAAATGATCTGCTGCAGTCTGCCTTGGTCCTTGGCAGTTGAGGCAGCAAACCAGACAGTCATTGATTGATGATTTGGGATGGACTCGATGATGGCTGAGGATGGACTATTAATGGGTAACTTAAAAGCAAAGAGGGTGGCAAACCATATACCCATTAACCATATAAATGAAACATGCAAACATAAAGAGAAAAAATATGAAATGAGTCCAACATTACCCAAAGTCATCTGGACACCTATCTGAAATGATGATGGGCAATTATGTCCCTTGCAGCCGGTCCGGACCGCTCATCAGGCTGGACAGGTTCCAGATCGTCCTCAGGATAGGCCACGATCACTGGGACCCTCTCCCTCCTGAGTGTGGCCACATTGTGGAGCACTGCACAGGCCACAGTTATCGCACAGGCCCTGTCCGGTGCCACCCTCAGCCCCCACAGACAATTAAATCTGGCCTTTAGTAGGCCAAAGGTCATTTCTATTCGTGCCCTCGTTCTAGCGAGAGCACCGTTGAACCTCACTTCAGGGCCTGGGGCTGGCTCGAGATAGGGGGTCATGAACCAGGGCCTGCAGGCGTAACCCCTGTCTCCAATTAGGAGCCCATCATAGTTACCTAGTATATGATATGAACAATGTTGGATCACCTCTACATAAAATAATCAATTTCTGAATGACATGAGATTTGCTATACCTTGCTCGAAGCTGTGGCACAGTGTAGACTCTCTGAATATCCGGGAGTCGTGGACAGAGCCCGGCCACTTGGCCTCAACATTGGTAATGAGGCAGGTGGAGTCACAGATCATCTAAGACCATTTACACATAGCCGGGTATTTACAAAAACGAATATTTCTGCCCCTCCGTTTTCAAAAAAGTTTCTGTTTACATGAGCCCGCATAAATACGCCCTTCTATGGAGGGATGCAGTAACTCCGAAAGAGACAGTAGTGATGAGCGCGACATTCGTCCGGGAGGACGACTTCTTTCTCGAAGTTTTCCCACCAGACAGCAGTTCGCCCTGGTCGGATCCAAAACCGTCGGTGGCGACGTTGGCAGGCAATGTAACCTACGTCTTGGGAGTGAAAGCAGTAGAAAGACTGCTGACCTCCGTGCAGTTCTTCGCCTCTGCTCCTCCATATAGAAAAGTAGTTGTGTTTGTAAATACAAACAGGCGTTTGCATTAACGTATAAATGAGCACTACCTTAACAGCATCCATGATCAGTAAGCAAACTAACTGTAAACAATAGGACGCTCACATGATGTGATGCATTTTTAGTCGCATACTGTGACGTTTAAGAACCTAAAACTCCGTTTGACCTAGTTCACACGCAAACACAAAAACGGAGGTTTCAGAAATCTCCACTTTGGCCGGAGTTTTTAGAAATGATCGTTTTCTGTGATAAAACCTCCGTTTTCGTGTAAAAGAAAGGCCAAAACGCATGAAAATATATGCGTTTTCCCATCGTGTAAACGGGGTATAAGATGAATTGCAGTCAAGTCATGGGTATTGTACAGTACATGGGTAGCCTACAGCAGGCAATTGCAAGGTCCATGTCTATTGTCAAAGACAAATGATTGTTTTTATAGCAATGTAATTTGAGGAAAATTATGTCATAAGTACCTGCACATTAAGGCTGTGAAAGCCCTTTCTATTGACAAAATCTGCCTCGTTTGGCCCAGAGGGCCTTTTCAGGCGGATATGGGTGCAGTCCACTGCCCCAATGACATTAGGAAACTCTGCATAATGATAAGCTCCGTAATGATGTGATAGGAATGCATTTTCATGAAATGGTAAAATATTGAATTACTCAATTACCTGCAATTGCATAAAATCCCTCTTTGATCTCATCGACTGGGACATGGCCAGGGAACATGATGAATTTATTCATCAGTTGGTTTAGCGCCAGGTACACTTTCCTTACAGCAACGCATGCTGCGGCTTTGCCAATGTTTTCGGCATCACCTACACTGTATAAAAATGTACCTGACGCAAAAAACCTCAACGCTATGCGGAGAGTCTGAAGCACAGTAAGAGCTCTGCTGCGGCGTGTGACATTTGCAATGTACGGCCCGAGAAGGTCTTGCAAATAAATTAGTCCTTGTCGGCTAAAACGATATCGCTCAAACAAGAACTCATCAGTGTAAAAAAAAAAAGGATCTTGGCGATCGCGCAGAACTCTATTCACATGGAAAGCTAATAGAACTAGAATAGCTCCTTGGTCAACTGGGTCTCTCAAAAAGGGAGCTGCCATGTTTTTTCCGGGGGTGTGGCAAGCTTATCCAGCTACACTTAAGTTAGCCTGCCCTGGAGCAGGTTAGTGCTAATCGGTATGTAACTATGGTGATTTAGCAAAAGTTGCTTCCACGAACCAAAAAGAGGGGCGTTTTTTATTTTAGCCTGAAAATTAGCTCGCTAAACCGCTTAGCGAGCTACGACGAATACCCCCCTGAATAAGCAGAGGGCAGAACAGCCTATTTTGCCAGATTGTTGTAGTCCCGTTAATCTTTTGTTTGGCATGTTGGTGAGGTTATTTAGAGGACCATTTCTCAATGGGTCTGTTCCTTAATGAATGTTTGTTTATTAATAGCTTATTTTTCCACAAATAACTCAATACAAATACTCTGTGCCTGTAGGGGTGGGCCGGGGATGTCGGTGGCAATCTAAGTATATGTATTTTTGCCGCGGGGCGAGGGCTTCAATTACCTCTCTCTTTTTTGACCATACATGTGTTTGCATCCCTGCTCATTAGAGTTTGGCCCACTGAAACATCTGTGGTGTATGCGATTTGAGGGTAAACACCAGTACTTTAAGAGATTGTCCCACAACACCAGTAACTTCAAGAATCTTTGTTACACCTCTCCAAAAGACACCAGTTTTGGCAGTGTTGGGTACTAACATCCCTAGACATCCTCCACCAGCGCTCATTCACTGAAGGTGAACGTCAAGTCCTATTCCGCTCTCTTCCCTTTGACATTCAGGAAGGCATTGCGTTAAAGAGTGAGGTTGAAGACATACCAAAGGAAGAGAAAGTTGGAGTTGTTAGCTCTCTACTGACCAATAACATTAAATACAAAGTAGGTGACACCATCATAATTGATGTGGTAGAGGAGGACATTCCCATCTTTATGAAATTACAAAAAAAATCATACAGTTCAGGGCTCTCTGGCTTATCTTTGGAAAACTACTGACACCCAAGACATTCAATAGTCACTATCATGCCTTTTCTTTGGAGACCAGAAAAAATGGGTTGTTGTTCACCCAGGGGAGGAAAAAGACTACCATGCATTGGACACCCATGTTCATGATGAGCACATGTTCCTTAAGCCCAGCTGTATTTATACAATTGGTTTAAAGAAAAATACAGTTGTGAAATATGTAATTAAGGTCCTGTTTAAATGCAATTTAATGTACAGAAAATGTATTGTTGTTCTTACATTAACAGAACAGCAAATTGATAGGGAAACTCTGCTGGGATTGACCAGGGATGGTCGAAAAACATTTTCCTCTAATGAAACACCAGGTTATGTTTTTGAAAGAGTTGGAGAGGTTGCGAAACACATCATCATTGGCTCAGTGAGTATATTACGTCATTTTTCCTGTTAAAAATGAAAATGTCTTAGTGTGAAAGTCTTGTAAGACCAAATGTTATTTTGTCTGCCTATAGACAAGCCTATTAGGGATGGGAATATTCACGTGTTCGCATCGATGCACCGGCATAAAAGCTCACGATGCGATGGCCCGGATCAAAAAAGTGTGCACCGGATAGAATGTGGGATGAATCGCGATGCATCGTTTCTAACATTTTTGCATCGGTATAATCCGTTTATATAGAATCGTGTGTAGGCGAACACCATTTAATATTTAGAAATGTGACCAATGATTTGTGACCAATAATTTCATATTTAGATTCCTCCTCTCTAACGGTTTCTTAAGCGCGCTCTCATCTCCACTGCTGTCAGTGGCCGAGTCTCGTGAAGTCTCTCGACCAAGTTTTGCGCGAGTTGGAGACGTGTTCGGGAGAGTGTTACCATGGCGGTTAGTTAAAGGCAATCCCAACAACGTCCCTACAACTTGTAATAAATCCAAGGTTTGGCAACACTTTGGATTTACGAAGAAAGATGGGAAATTCGATAATACCCATGCAATCTGCAAAATATGTCGTGCAGCCATAAAGTACCCAAGCAGCACGACTCATTTAGGTACTCACCTGAAGAGGCGACATGGTGAGACGTCTGCCTTCTCCTCGGATTCAGCTATGGCTACAGTGGCTAGCTCCACCAGTACACCTAGCAAGCAGACTGAGCAAAGTATTGCCACTTTTTTTCATGCCCCGCTGGCTACCAACTCAGCTCGTTTAAAGGCAAAAACCAAAGCCATTGCCTTCTTTATTTGTAAAGATATCCAGCCTTACAGTGTTGTAGAAAACGAGGGCTTCCAAGCTAACCAGCTAGTGAAGCCGTTAGCTTACGCTAGCAAGCTAGCACCCTCTGAAAGAGTGTTCAACACAGCTGGTGACATAGTTACAGCACAGCGCAGTTTGCTTCATCCTGATCATGTGTATCAACTCATATTCCTAAAGAAAAACATTAAAATAGGACAAATGAGTTAAATTTAGTGTGTGAGGCAGTTGATCCACATGATTAGGATGAAACAAACTGTTGTGACTGCCAGGTATAGTTTAAAAAAAAAACCTTACACACACTTTTGTCAGAGACCTTGTTAATGTTTTGTTGTCTGACAAATAAATGAATCATTATGTACCATATTAAATTGCATAGAATTATATTCTTTTGCATCGTGTCGAATCGCACTGCATCGCAATAGGGGTGAATCGTATCGTATCGCATTAGTAGCTGCTTTTATGTATCTTTAATGTATCGGATCGTTGGCAGTGCATCGAGATGTATATCGCATCGTCCTCAGTGATGGAGATGCACATCCCTACTGCCTATAGACAAGCAGGACCGTGTGATGCATCACATGCAGAGCCAGGTACTCAGTAAGTGCACAGCAGTTCAGTGTAATTTCACATCAGTTTTAAATGCCACAACCCCTCTGAGAATCAAGGGTTTCTGACAAATGAGAAAGTGGTGTTGGAACTGTGCTGTCTGTCTTCTTTTTTATTTCTTTATATAGTCAAGGCATCCAGGAGTCATGGCCAGCATTATATACCCTGCCTGTTCTGCCTCCAGAGCTACAGGAAGCTCTACAATGAAAGGATCCATCTTTTAAGAAAAAGGACAAGTCCCATTTGCGAGCCCTGCTGATCCAAGCGTGGTTTGACAACGTACAAAGTACACATGGTATTGTTACACCCTTGATTTATATTCTAGTTTATGGTCAGGAACATACAGTACATTGAGATTGTTGTGTTGGTTACTTTAAAGGTTGTATCAGAGATTCAGAGCGTTTTGTAAACACTTTTTATAATGTTCAGCTAGGGTTGGGCGATATGACGGTATATACCGTGCAACGGTAGAAATGTGTCTACCGGTAGAGATTTGGCTATACCGTTTCAACCGCGGTACTCTTATTTTGAAAAAAAAATTCACACAGTAGTTGCATGTTGTTGCCCTGCAGCAGAAAAGACGATAACTGCAGCAGGTAGGTTGGGCAAAAAGGGCTTGCATGCAAAGTCTTTAAAAATGTGTGATATTTTTGTATTACACGTGTCAATTAAATGTCTGGTTGTTATTTTGTATAAAAGCCATCATATAAATCGCATTCTTGCGATATTTAGAATTGTAGTTTAACTTTTATTTGATTTGCTATTTTCGTTTGACCTTGAAGCACGCTTGCGTTGGTCTGATAGACAAAATTCATTCCACATCGAAAATTCTAAGTGGACCAGATTCATGCCCATGCTAATTAATTGCATATTTAATGACCCATTCTGCAGGTAACCAATTCGATTTGTTGTTCAAGTTTTACGTCTCGTGCTGTAAAATAACACTGGTGGCGTTGCTAGCATTCTTGATTTAGAATGACTAGCGATAGCTATCTACTTACTAACTGAAAGTGAGGTCATGCCGGGAAATATCAAACTGAGGCTTTAACGTATCGCTCGGTCGATACGCCAAAACCGAAGTTTGATATGGATAGTAAAACTCAGACTGATCGCGTTCGCTCATTTTAAAATTTTCGTCAGAGGGCAATACGGATCCGTATTGAGCAGTGAGGAGGGCAACACACGGATGGCATTACTACGCATTAGCCAGTCAGAACGCCCGTATTGTCGTTGCCATATAATAATAGCCAGTAACGTCATGTAGTACATGCAATCCTGTTTTTCCACCACACGAGTGTAGTGTTACCTTTTTATGAGCGCTGTTCTGCTGTTTTGAATTGTATGCCGTATGACATTGATTTTGTATATTGCCATACTGTATGATATTTGACTACTTGTGACATTCATTTTGTATATTTCCCCACTGTATGATCCCCATGAGCAAAATTGTAACTACAGCGCAGGAGGGATACCAACCAACCCAAGATGAGGAAGAACTTGTTCCTAGAAAGGGTGGGACCTCTGTCGTGTGGACATGGTTCGGATTTAGAAAATCCGACACGAACAGAAAACGGTATTGTACAAACTGTGTTGCACGACGGGTCATCGCTGGAGGTGGAAATACAAGTAACCTATTTCACCATTTAAAAATGAAGCACGCAAAGGAGTACTACCAATGCCAAAAGATGCGTGGCACATCCATTGGTCGAAACACAAAAGCAAAAGCACCTCAGAGTCAGAAGAGTTTAGAAGAGGCTTTTGCCAGAGGCACTGTGTATGACAAAACATGAAAAAGATGGAAGGAAATAACACATGCCATTACAACCCATATATGTAGAGACATGGTCCCGATCTACACAGTTGAAAAAAGGGGGTTTAAGAGAATATTATGGAATGTAAAGACAAGTCAACATTATATGAAAAAAATCAAAGTGGGAAGACAAGTTAAATGTGGAAATCTCAGTAGAAGAATGGTATATGTGTGCAATTCAACATACCTCCACAAGGTCACACCAATGGAGGGTATTCAACTGGAAAAATCTGATTTGATTTTTTATTACGACTAAGATTCAAAGTAAAAAGTCGACATCACATCAGCCCTGTTGGAGCCAATGTGGTTCTCTAAACGCTCATCACTCAAACATCTTTTGGAGCTGTGAGGGGGTGAAGTGTTTTTGGGAAAGTGTACATTCAGTTCTTATTGCTAGGTTACGAAATACCTTTTTCTTGTACCACCTTGGACTTGGGTCAGATTACACCTGTAATACTAACAGAGGATCGGTGCTTGACAAAGATACTCTTACAGCATCTAGAAAAACTATAACTCGAAGCTGGTATAAACCTAAATCCCCTACCCAGAATAAATGGATGGACACCATTAAGGGACTTTGGACAATGGAGAGGTTGACTCATATTCTAGGCTTGAGGCAAAACTTGTTTGAGAAGAGGTGGCAGAAGTGGACACTTTATCAAGAAAAATTAGAAGGAGTCTGACTCGTAAACTGATACTTAACATATACAGGGTATAAGGCAAATACTAAACGTTTACCTATGTGCTATGCCACCAGCTTTATTTTAGTTTGTTCTTATGTTTTTCTTTCTTATTCTCTGTGTTTCATTGTATGCTCTGAAAATACAATACAAATCTAAGTGTTAAAAAAAGGGGTTCAGAGAATTGGTCAAAACTCTTGACCCAAGGTATGTAATGCCAAGCCGCAAGCACTTTAGCGAAGTTGAGTTGCCACGCTCATGTGGAGAATGCCGGCACAAAATTGAAGAGGAGCTTCGCAGTGTTCTATATTATGCTACAACAACAGACATGTGGACGAGCCGAACCACACAGCCGTATATGAGTTTAACAACCCATTTCATCGAAGACTGGATACTGAGCATAGATGTCTGAAGCCCTCCTATTTCACGGAAGACCACACAGGAGAAATGATAGCTCAAAACCTAAGGGAAGCGCTTTAATCATGGGGATTGCGAGAGTCACCAAGTCCGTGTAACCACTGATAATGCCACAAACAACATCAAAGCACTTGAACTGAATGACTGGACAAGGTTACAATGTTTTGGCCACCGTCTTCATCTAGCCAGCTAGGTGAGTGTCTTACATGGCAATTAATAAGATTCTGATTTCAATACTACTAATAATAAAAATAATAATACATGTTAATGTTAATAATATACATGATAGCAAAATGATGAATGCCTTTTAAAGTGTAATTGACCTATTGCTAAGTCCCGCCCCTCGAACGCAGACGAGCCAATGGCAGACCACACAGTCAACTCTATGTTCATTAGCTATCTTCCATACTCTTGTTAGGTTGGAATTTTCCTCTGCTTAAGTAATCAACTAAGCCTACATGATCATAGGCATACTCATTATTCACATTATTGTCATTGACAGTACCGGCTTACTTTCACCAATTCTGTTATGCTAGGCTTAGGCAAGTTATCTCTGCTTAAAACTAGCTAACGTTAGCTATTCACTAGCGTAGCTATGTCAGTTATCGGACAGTTTGTTAAACATCGGCCATTCTATTAAGTATACATACATTTAATAATGGATTAACATGACAAAGTGAACGTTTGCCGATAACACGCGCATGCCGGTAATTAACACCGTTACGATAGCTAGCTAGACAGTTGGACTCTTCACACTGTCCTGTCAGGGACAGGGTAATGCTAGTTCATAAACGTAGGTCTACATCTCGGGACGGCCCAGTGTTCCGAAAACCTGATATTCCGAAATCTCAATATTCTGAAAAATAGTCCCCCTGGCATAATTTAGAAATATTTTAAGTGGCACAAAACACACACAGCATTTGGGCTTTCGGAACATTGCCATGGAACCCTACATCTCAGTGCCTCTCCAGATAAGTTAAATTTACTGAAGGTAAATTAATTGAATCTTTCCCTGCGGTGCATGAACAATGCTGGTATTGGATGTTGTTATCTGCAATCGTGATGACCGTGGGATGAGGCTTCTCCCTCTTACATTGTGATCTGTAAATTCTCACCTCAAATTTAAGCTTGTCATCCACCATATCTAGTTTTACATTTTGTACATATCCCTCCATTGCATAATGAAGTCCCTTTTGAAGGCTTCTAAAAGAAAGCAGGTCCTTCTGTCTCCAAAAGTTGTCTAGAGCCTTTTGGGATATCGTTTTGACACTGATAGCTGCCATTGTAAACGCTAGTCAGCTCCGATAGCTTGTCCGAGTTAGCAACAGTAACTAAGGGGGGCGGAGCTTAGTGATAGGTAAACGTCAGCTATTGTCAAAACATGTATTATAAAAATCCCCCCCCCCCCCCCCCATTAGGGTGCATCAAAATACACAATTCCAGCATATTGATCGGTCTGGGTGCTCAAAGTGTTACCATCAATGCAAAATATTTTTGCGATACGTGCTGATCTAGAGGTGGAACAGCACATCAGCTTTTACGGCAAAAGGGGGTAACCGGCACCCATTGGGGAGCCATGATAAAGCGGTTATCTTTTTTGTTATTGTTGTTATTTTGGTTATTCATTTTTTATGTCTTTCTTTGGTGCCATCACTTTGGGCTTTGGTTTCAAGAAGAATAAACAAGCCATGTGACAAAGTGCGAGAAACCACTGTTTTTTTTAAAAATTGTGAGTTAGTCAACCACCAACATTTTCGTCTTGTCTCGTCAAACGAAAGTTAAAATAGATTTAGTCATAGTTTTTATTTTCAAAGATCAGTTTTCGTCACGTCTTAGTCATGGGAAAAAGGTCCTTAACGCATATTTTTCGCCAACGATTGCATACTTTACATTTTGAGGCACTCAAGTCCCTCAACGTCACCAACATCTGCAAAAGGACCCAGCTCTCACAAGATGATGCCACAACCCTTAGGCTCCCGCCCGAGCAGCCGCAGCCTGGTCTTTGGTCTGGGTGCCAGCATCACCAATACAAATGCAATCATCACTGGCGCCAAGCTGCCAAGTGGTCGCCAGATTTTGCAGTGCATGATGTACAACTGTGACACACAACTGCATGCCAAGCGACCAGTTTTGAACGGAGCCTTGTCACGGTTTCAAGCGGCCAAGGTCGTTACCAAGCTGCAATCCAAGGTGAAGCGGCGACAGGAGTGCGAAGCAGCCCAGCAGGCATACCTAACCAAAGAGCAGCAAGAGATGACTGCAACATCCAGCATGGCAGTGTTGGAAAGTGACAGTGATGAGGATTGCAACGCTGATGAAACAGCTGCTCCACCGGCGGAGAACACACCCACAGTGTAAGAAGACTGGCACCACAGCCTTTATTCCATCAGACATCCTCAGCCGGCCGAGTCTTGTCACTGGCTACATGGTTGAAGATAACACCAATGCAGCAGGCTGCCGTCACCCGCGGCCTGATCGAGGAGTCAGGTGGCAATTGGGCAAAAGTCTCCACATCCTACGCAACAGCAGACCGAGCTCGCTGCCACACGCTGGAGGCCATCAGTGAGGAACAGCACGAGCAGTGGACACCACCTGCACTGGGACAGCAAGTTGACGCCGATGCTCACCAATGTGCACCAGTTGGAGGAGCGTCTGACAGTGGTAGTTGGAGATGCAGAGCGGCTCAAACTGCTTGGTGTGCCAGCATATATACGAAGGGAACTAACGAGCCATGCGGAATGATCATCGCCTGGCTGACATGCAAGCTGCTGCAGGGGTGGTGCTGCACCGATCATGTTGTCAACATGGCATTTGACACCACCGCGTCAAGCACTGGCCATCTCACGGGTCGACCACTGCTGGTCCGGGTGCCGGCACCAAATCGGCGAGGTGCTCCTCAACCACATTTTCACTGACCTCAAGGTGGAGACGTCACATTCGCCAGAGGTTACATTGTTTGCACGGCTCCGGGACAACTGGGACCTGGTGCCACATAAGGACAGCGTCCCATTGTCCCGCTACATTCCTGACGAGGCCGAACCACCGTTCCTGGGCAAGTTGCGTGCTGAACTCATTGCGTCGACTACAAGTGAGGCGACTACTGCGAGTTCGTGCAGCTTTGTCTTGTGTATCTGGGTGCAGACGGTGCAGCACACACTCTAGTTACCTTCCAACGGCCGGGAGCACTGCACAAGGCTCGGTGGATGGCCAGGCTGCTCTACACTCTCAAGCTGGCCTTGATGGAGCAGCACATTGCGTTGCTTCCTCAGGGGACCATCACTACATGGCAGCAGGTGCTGAAGATTCGGATGTTTGCCAACTTTATTAGGCACATCTACGCAACGTGGTGGCTGACCTGTGACACGGCCGTAGATGCCGCACGGAATGACCTCACACTCTACCACCACCTGTATGCGTACAAGTCTGTTGACGAGGGCATTGCAGCATCAGCGATCAAGGCACTGGAGCGGCACCTATGGTACCTGACAGGTGAGATGCTGTCCCTGGCACTCTTCAGCACCAAGGTGCCAGTTGGCGAGCGGTGTGCACTTGCAGATGCCATCTTGGAGCACAAGCCGGCTGACCTTCCCATGCGAGCCCCACAGCTCCGCTTTGGCACTGGCTTCGGCAAGCCGAAGTTTCCAACCCTCTCACCGACCACCAGCTTGGCTGACCTCGCCAACCCAGACTGCTGGTTCGGCATGCACCAGCTGCACATCGATCCAGTGTTTCTCTCACTGGATGTAGAGCAGTCGTTCTCAAAGTGTGGTCCGCCAGTGCCCCCTAGTGGTCTGCGACGGCCACAAGTAAATTATTGCGACATTCCTAACATAGTCAGTAGTAGCCTAATCTATTAAAGAGTAGCCTAATCTATTAAAATAGGAAACGGTACCATTCGATAAATGTGCAGATAATCTGCGACGCCCAGTACCACCTGCTCAACGTGGTCTCCCGCTTCCCAGAAGGTGCACATGACTTATTTTTTTTCTAACAGCGCTGTGGGTGTGCACCTCGAGCAAGGAGACGCTGGAGACTCGTGGCTAATTGGTAAGTATCTGTGCGGAATTGATCCAGCAACAGTAGGCCTCTATTCTTGTAATTACTTGTTTTAATAGGAGATCGCGGATATGTGCTGGCCCCTTGGCTGATGACCCCACTCACCAACCTTCTGACGGAGCAGGAGGTGGCCTATAATGAGAGGCACGTGCGGACTCGTTCCACCATAGAGCGCCGCATCGGGCTGCTGAAAGGGCGGTGGATGTGTTTGGACGCAGCAGGTGGCAAGCTGCTGTACAAACCTGAGAAAGTGTGTATAAAGGCAACAGCTTAGAAATGGTGTTTCATTCGTGCTCAAACATTACAGCGTCTACCTCACCCTAATACAATCATTTGTTGCATGTTAATTGTGGCAATTTTTTTCATCGTTTCAGGTGTGTAGCATGATCATGGCCTGCTGCGTCCTACATAATATTGCTCTGAAAAGTGGTGTTCCACTTGCCTTGGAGCCACCTCACCAACCACCTTACCAGGATGCGGGTCCTGAACCATTCCTGGGCCAGGAAAACCGGCACGCGGTCCAAGTCCGACAGATATTGATTTTTAGAATGTAGGGCAAAGCCTTTCAACATTAATTTGATTGTCACTATTCTTTCATACAGTTTACAATTTATCTCAAGAACTAAACACATCACTTCAGTAATAATCAAACAAGGGTATCAGGGCTTCTGTTTGTTTATTTGGGTGAGGGTATCATGCATTTTAGCCATAGTTGAAGCTAGGGCTTCCAGTGCCCCCCACGATTCTCTCCTGGCTGTTGGCCATTCTATCCTGGGTGGACGGCTGGGCTGGCGGGGCAGCGCTGGTGGACGGCTGGGAATCTGCTTCAAAATCAGTTTCTGCTGTGAATAAATGAGTGAATAATTTTTGGGGGTTGGGATCATACAATGCAATGGCACATGTTTCAATTGGATATCCATTCTGGGAGACATGTAGGAATCCACCGGGGAGATTGGATGGGTGTTGGGGACGCGGATGCTGAGGATGGCCATGGCCAGTGGCCATGGATCTCTCTTCTAACCTTTGCTATTCTTTTTTTTTTGCCTACGATTTCACATCAGCCCATTTCTTTTTCACTTCTGCCGATGTGCGCCCCTGTCCTGACACCACATTAACCTCCCGTGTAATGCAGTCCCATGCTTCGTTTTTTTGAGTGGGCTTGTTTACAATGCTGAACAAGATGTGACGCTTCATCTCCACACCTTGCAGCATTACCTCTACCTCTGCACCGGTGAAGTTAGGTCTTCATTTACTTACCTGTGCACTGGTTGCTTTCCGCTTAGACATGATTTGCTTTCCTGTTGCTTTCGAGTCGATTCTGACTGCACACGTCACTGCTGTTGCGTGCCCTTATAAGGAGCTGGCAGGGCGTGTATGTATGCAAATCCAGGTGCACGAGAACGCGCTTTCAATTTAGGAAATCTCTTCCGGGGGAGCACAGCTCAGAACACTTCTGCTGCGTAAGAACACAATTTCAGAAGTTCATGAATCCGGCCGATATGTTTTTCGTCCGTAAGAAACATTTCAGAAGAAACTTCAGAAAATGTTCGACAATGAGGCCCATTGTGTTTTGTGCTATGTTAGCAAACAAATGTATGAAACCTGCTAAGCTCAAGCGGCATTTTGAGTGTAAGCACAAGGAGTACATGGGGAAACCTATAGGATTGTTTGAGAGAAAACGTGATGAACTGAAGAATCATATGACGAAGGAGCCCTCAGTTTTTTTTTGCCGGGGTAAATGCGATGACTACAGAGGCTTCATACGACGTATCCCTGATGATCCCGAAACTAGGGAAATCTCATTCGCTTGGTGAAAAATGTGTTAAACCAGCTGCGAAGCGCATAGCTGAACTTTTGTTAGGAGGAAAAGCATGGTGATGTAGTTGACAAAATACTGCTGTCTAATGACACAGTCCACGATTTGTGTGATACATTGGCATGTCTGAGTGTGTGATGGGAGTATGAGGCTGTGAGCGAACTATAGTTTGTAACTGTCTCGCATGGAGCAGGGTTCCAGATGCTTTGCCTAGCGCATTGTCATATCTATAACTAGCCTCCCGGTATGTAAAAAAAAAAAGGAGTGCCCACTCGCAAAAATCATGTACCGCTAACAATTGTCTGGCGCCAGGTCTGGGTAGGAGGTTGTTCCGGGGATATACTATTTAGTTAGATGGTTTGCAAGTTTTTTTTTTATTGGTGGTCCTTGGTCTGAAAAAGTTTGAGAAACACTGATTTAGAGCAGGGGTTCTCAAACTTTTGCAAGCTGGGAAGGTGTAGTTGCAGATTAGTCCTCATTAGGCCTAACAAGGTACACCTGATCTCAACTGATGACGTGTATAAAATAAACCTGTCCAAAGAATAACACTTCACACCTTCAACCTCACCACCATGGGCAAGACTAAAGAGTTGACCAAGGACGTCAGAGATAAGATTGTAGACCTGCACAAGGCTGGAATGGGTTACAAAACCATCGGCAAGCAGCTTGGTGAGAAGCAGACAACTATTGGTGCGATTATTCGTAAATGGAAGCAACACCAAACAACTGTCAATCGCTCTAGGTCTGGGGCTCCATGCAAGATATCCCCTCGTGCGGTATCGGTGATCATCAGAAAGGTGCAGAATAACCCCAGAACTACACAGGGGGAGCTTGTGAATGATCTCAAGGCAGCTGGGACCACAGTGACCAAGAAAACCATTGGCAACACACTACGCCGTAATGGTTTGAAGTACTGCAGCACTCGCAAGGTCCCCCTGCTCAAGGAAGCACATGTACAGGGCTGTCTGAAGTTTGCCAATGAACACTTGAATGATTCTAAGGAGGATTGGGAGACAGGATGTGGTCAGATGAGACCAAAATCAAGCTCTTTGGCATCAACTCGACTTACTGCGTTTGGAGGGGGAAGAATGCTGAATATGACCCCAAGAACACCATCCCCACCGTCAAGCATGGAGGTGGAAACATTATGCTTTGGGGCTGTTTCTCTGCCAAGGGTACAGGACGACTCCACTGCATCGAGGGGACTATGGATGGGGCCATGTAACGTGGAATATTGGGCTTGAACCTCATTCCCTCCCATTGAAAACGCAACCTTAAGGATTTGGAGAGGATCTGCAAAGAGGAGTGGACCAAAATCCCTCCTGAGATGTGTGTAAACCTGGTGACCAACTACAAGAAAAGTCTGACGTCTGTGCTTGCCAACAAGGGTTATTCCACCAAGTACTAAGTCATGTTTTGCTAGGGGTTCAAATACTTATTTTCTGCATCAAATGCAAATTAAGTCATAAATGTTATAAAATGCAGTTTTCTGGATTTTTTTTGTCGAAATTCTGTTTCTCACTGTTAAAATACACCTACTATTACAATTATAGATCACACATTTCTTTGCAAGTGGTCAAACTTGCGAAATCGGCAGGGGTTCAAATACTTATTTTCCCCACTGTATGTGAGCCTGCTGCATGCTTTCTTATTATTATAATCATCATTATTATCACCATCATTATATTATAAGACTATTATAATTAATGATAATCTACCTATTATTATTATTATCATAATAATAATTAGTGTTATTATTGCTATCATTGGGCTACTATTATTATGGGCTTGTGATCTTTTTCAAAAATGTTGTCAAATTTTGTGAGAAACCTCCGGTGCTTTGGTAATACGCATTAAACAACATACTTATCATATGCACGAACATGACCTCTCCACGGTCCTCTATGACCATTTCCAGGATAGCACATGTAAAGACTTCTCCTTTGCAGGGGTAGAGTCCAACGCGTCTAGCACATGTAAAGACTTCTCCTTTGCAGGCGTAGAGTCCAACGCGTCTTGGACGCAGGGGCAGAGGAGACGAAATGAACGTGTCTGGATCAATAAATTAAAAACATATAGTCCGTGGGGCCTCAACAACGCCGCGGAGGCATTCGAGACCACCTCTGACACAGGGGTGGCTTAAACACACCTGTCATTTGCCCACACAGTTGCCTCTGCTGAACATCATTAGCGCAGCTGTTTTGTGTCACATCACCTCCCTCCCTTTGAAAGCACTTATCTTTCTCCCCTCTCCTCATCTGAGGAGTGGGGACACCGGGAGATGGCCGCCCTCCTCTCCCTCTCTCTCCTCGACGTTGCCACCTCTTTAGAGGCACTCCTGCCTATAGAGGGACAAGACAATATTAACATCATGAGTCAGAGTCCCAGCCATGAAACCTATGAATTCCTTTTCTCCTTAATAACATTTATTTATTATAATTTATATAATTATCCTATTTAATATCTTGGTTTGCCCCTGTATGCACCTCCTCCTTCCAATTCACTTCCCTTCCCTTCTCCTTGTCTGTGTTTGAGTGTGTGTGTGTGTGTGTGATTGTCTCTTTGATTTTCCCTCCCTTATCTAGACAATGTTTGTTTTCTTCATCTGGATGACGCCTATTTATTTATTTTTTGGGCACTTCATTATGAATTTCTCTCGTGTGTGTGGTGTGGTTGTCTATATATTTATTTTAAGCACTTTATCCACCTACCCCCTTCCATAGCACTTATTCATGGCTGGTCACTCTGATAAGTCCACCTGAGTGGCAGTCAGTAAATCCTCTCTCAGTGAGAGTGTGTGCGAGAGACGGGCTCTCCTTCTCCCCTCCTTCCCCCCCCCCCCCCCCCCCAAAAAAAAAAAAAAACATGCTTTGTCTTGCAAAGGTCTTGGTGCAATGTTTGATAAACATAGCCTCAGGTCATCCTCGATCTGTGCGTGGTTGCGATATTTAGCAAAGTACTCCTTAAATTAGGCTACGAATAGGCCTACTGCAAGTGCAGGAAGGCAATCTATAAGTAAGGAAGGAGTGAGTCTTTAAAAAGAAAATGTTTCTTAAATATCTTCTTACGGATTTCGAAAGACCAATTTAAGAAAAGATCTGTGCCGGATTCATGAACGCCTGGAAATGTGTCCGTAGCTGTGCACTGATTCTTAAATTGAACGCGCGTACTCATGCACCTGAATTTTCATACAGAAACGCCCCGCCAGCTCCTTATAAGGGCATGCAACTGAAGAGACGTGTGCACAATCCACAGCAACGCGAAATCAACTTCAGACTGATCAAAATCATGTCAAAGCGGAAAGCAAGCACCGGTGGATTAAACGCAGACCTAACTTCACCAGCGCAGAGGTGGAGGTACTTTTGCAGAATGTAGATGTGTCCATTCTATTCCAATATAGGTATATCCACGCGATTGATGCTTATTTATTTATTCACTTATATTTGCAGTGTTCGTGTACTGCTTTTTTAGAACATTACGATGCCTCTTAGAATCATGAATTTAAATGTGAAACGTAATTGTTAATGATTAAAATATTCTCATTTTTATAATTATTTAAATGGGATGTCTGTAGAATTGACGTGAACGCAATCACCAACGGTTTCTCACAAATTAAGCCCTTAAAAACAATCTGGCTGATTCAGAGCGTGGCGTCAAACTCACATCAGACTTTGTGGCAGTAGCCAGGAGCATGACCGCTCTAAACAGCCAAATCTGCAGTTTAATCCTTAACTGTTTAGGATGGGATAGTGACATCGCTTCACTGTGCTTGTACGTGTACTACTATTACTACTACCACTTATTTTTAAAGTAACTAACAGCATTTTCTGTCTTCTGTCATTCTGTCTTTTTTACTTAAAAGGTTGGTGCAAGCATTCAGATCTTCTTGTCCAGTCTCGAACCTTCTCAGCCTTTCCTGCTCTGTGTCGGCGAACAAATAAACAAGATCCAGAAGGCCTACGTCATTGTGGATGGCAAGCCAATTCCTTGCAAAGCACGCACATTAGTCGCAGCATTTGACAAGCTGTTTAAGACACACTTTATTTTTTGGAACATCATATAGTGAGGCACTTGATGGTTTTTAGACATTCATACAAACAGCTGTGTACAACATTGATGTCGGTATGATTAGAGAAAAGCCAAGAGTCAGGGAACTCAGGGCTAGGTTTCTTAACATCAAGCAATAATCTGCTGCTCAATTATGTTTACTTGTTATGTTTGCAAAACGTTACTTCCAAATTCATATTCAATTTGTCGCCATTTAAAGTTTCATCATGGCCTATATCCTGGAAAATATCTGCGTCTGAGAAGCTTAGTTGACATGATGATGCTCAAACAACTGGCTGGGTTAAGTATTATGGTAATGAATACCATGTTGGCCTATTTGTATGCTTTGGTGTTCAACCTGATCTACCAGTGTTTAAAAGAATTGTCAATCTGATTTTGCAAGGTGGTTGTGCTTACCTTCTACTTTCTGAAGTAGTCACAGTTCCGGATGGCCATTTCAGTGCATTTTGTATAGAGGAAAGATCTGGTCCATTCAATGTTGTAAATGTCGACAGCTTATTCTATTATAAAGCTATAATGACATTTTTCAACGGTTTCTGGCTAATTTGACCATGAGGAACAAAACTAGGGTGCTGTCATTTATTGTAACCCGAGCGAACATCAAGATTTTGCCACGCCCTTTTAGGGCGCGTCCAGCGCATCTGTATCTCAGCTTCTGAAGGTCATAGACACTTGAATTTGGTCTCAAAAAGACCGGAATACGTGTGTTTATATAGGCACTATGAAGGTTTCTAAGCACTAAAACCGTTACTTTTCGAGATATTCAAGAAAAAAATATTTCTTTTTATTCGCATGGGGCGCAAAAAGTACTCCACTAGCAGGCTCAAGTTGAGTATGCATTATGAGCGGCACAACTTTTCTCAACGCTGTCTGGCTAATTTGACCCTGAGGAACAAAACTAGGGTGCTTTTGTTTACTGTAACCCGAGCGAACATTGAGATTTTGCCATGCCCTTTTAGCGCGCGTCCATCTCTTGGCGTTGTAACTTCCAAGTCCCCGCCGCCCTTGACAGACTACCCCAACGATCTCCTGATGTTTCCAGTGCACTTCTCAGACCCTCCAGGATTTCGCGATGTTGCGATCATACCAATTCACGCAAATTCAACGATTCCCTGCGAATTCAGCGAGACGTTGAAATTTTAACACATCACCGCAAATTTGACAAATCATTGTCGTCTCCAACAACTTTCTCCCTTCCGCTACACCAAGGGTGGAAATTCTGCCCTGCGGACACGGTGCAGACACTAGCAGAGTTATAATCCGTTGTAAACAATGAGAATGGCTATACCAGACATGGAAATTGAACGCAGCCCATGTCCGCACTGAAGATTCAGAAATAGATCTGGCTCAAATTTGTTATAGTTTTCCGCAAGGTGTGCGTGGCCCTTTTTACATAGAGTCTGGTAATAGATCTATGAAAGGTAATGAACATTATTTATTTTGCTGGGAATAATGAAGGAAGCAATACATCCGATTATTTCCCAAACCCTCGAGAGCTGTTGCCATGGAGATTTAACATTACTTTCGGATTGAAGATAAGGTAGCAGCTAGTGTAGAAGAATGGATTACTTGAAATTGCAAAATCTCGATGTTCGCTCGGTAAACAACAGCACTCTAGTTTTGTAAAGTCATGCCGCTCATACTTCATACTCAACCTATGGGCTGCTACTGGAGTAGTTTGTACCTGCCCCTTTTAATTTTTAAAGCTGAACTATATCTAAATTTTTTCACTTTCAATTGAAATGCTATAAAACACGATATATACAGTATATTTACTAACCCTCTGCACAGATGATTAGCATTACAGAATTGGTTTGTTATTGAATTGAAGGTGTTCCATGAAATAAATGACATTATGTGGTTTTTATTTGTTGTTTTAACAGGTTTACTCCTGTCGAGCTTGCATTTCTGGCAGAATATGCGAAGACTTTGAGCCCAGTTGCAAAGGCCCTCGATGTTCTTCAGGGAGAGACGAATGTGCAAATGGGGTGGTTGGTCCCTACAATAACACTACTCAAGGCTAAGCTCCAGCACTTCTGCATTTCCTCCAAGTTCTGTGGGCCTTTGATTGATCCACTTCTAGCAGGCTTTGAAAAACGATTGGACAGATCCTTACAGATCCAGAGCTGATCGCCGCAGCAATTCCAGTCCCCAAATTCAAGACGTGCTGGACAAGTGACGAATGCATCCTAAAACTTGGTAAGTGTTGCACGGTTTGCTTTATGCTAGTAGCCAATAGAGGAAATTCCTGCATTTGAAGTATCTAACATACTAAGCAATTACTGAGGAAATCCAAAGCAAACAGCAATCTTTGTTTGTAAGCCATATACAAGTTGATCAAATCATTATGCCATCTTTCAGTGTTGTAATTTCCATGTTTTAATCCAAGTCCATGGTCCAATTTGGTCTTATTTTAGTTTTTCTATTCTAGGCGTTGACTATATCAAAAGTCACTTGAAAGACCAAGCTGTGGAGAATCAAGGAGAGCTCCCATTCTTCAGAGGAGGAGGACTTATTTTCTGCAATCAAACAGACCAGTTCCAAAGAAAATGCCAAACAGCTAGAGACTTACCTTGGATGCCGAGGTGATACAGTACAGATACTTAAGTCTTTCCCGGCAGTATGCAACCTTTCATTGAGGCTTAACACCACACTCCCAGCCTCAGCAGCCTGCGAGAGACTGTTTAGTGCAGCAGGACTGATCTTCAGACCAAAAAGGGCACGTATTGGTTACAAAAACTTTGAAAATCAGCTTCTTTTGAGGCTAAACAGAGGGTTCTGGTAATTGTATGGTGTATTCACGTGACGTCAGCATCTCGCGTGGCTCAATCGCGCCATCTTGGGGTCCACTTATTAAATGTTAGAATAAGTTGACCTAGCGTGTCCGCTGTCTGATTATGCGAGAGGCCTGCAACCTCATGTCCTTCTGCGTTACAAAAGAAAGATTTCAGCGGTTGGAATCGATCCTTTTTTGATTCAAGATGAGCCGTTAGACGCGCATCGCCTGCCGCCAGTGGAGGCAATGGATCGTGCGTCGTACTTAGTACTGGAGACAAGTTTTTACAGACAGGAAAGTTTCAAAAGATGAGGGGACATTTGGCAAATTGCTTAAAGAATGGCAAGCTGGAACTGTTCTCTACATATTGACTGCTGAAAGTTACAGGTGAGAATGCTTTTTGTATTTTTCATTTGAGGTTAACCTAGAGATAATGTCATTGTTTGTAATTCTTTATTTAGCCTCCCCTCTGTTTACAGTGCAAGGCTTAACACAGCACATACTCTGATAATTCTGTCTACCATCGGTTCTGTGGAACCACCAGTAACAGAGCATTCACACGCTTCCGTTGGAATGCGTTGATCCGTCAGGGTTGACGGATCTCCATTCACTTTGAATGGGGTGACGTCATCCTTTGCCGAACTGAATTATGGCTCCGTTGGGTTCCCGTGCGTTGCGTTTCATGCTTTGCTTGCAGCAAGAGTTGAAGAATGTTCAACTTTTCGTGAGGCAATGCATGCGTCAGCCAATCAAATTGCCTTTCATGCATAACTGACAGCACAGGCGCTAACCAATCAGATCCCGTATATGCTCACGTCTAGAAAGCGGCAAGCTCAAAAAAAAAAAGAGATGGCGACCAAACTCTATAGATGGTCGTATTTGTACCCAAAAGTTGTTTGTTTGACTTTTTTTTGCTTAGATTTTTTTAAAGTTACCGAGAAATAGACAGTGTACAATGTAAAACCCCCTTTATTGTAACTGAAAAATACGTCTGATAGGATTTGCGAGGTGTGTGAGCACCCTATCTAATGTTAGCATGCTACTGCTTACAAGGTAAGCAGCTTGCTAGTGGCGTGATTGGTTTGTTGACCTGTCAATCTCACTATAACGTCTCTGGTATCAACAGAACCCCATGCGCCAGACTCCTCCTCCGCCATCCGTTGGCGCAACGCATTCCAACGGAAGCGTGTGAATGCTCCGTAAGGCTGACATAATCAATCTCCAAGGTTTCCTGTAACATCTTGTACTTCTGTTTCAACTGTCCAATCACACGTTCAACATGTATCCTCACATTGGCAATTCCTCTTGTGTGCTCAATGTCAACTGGGTCAAGCTGTTTGCTGCCACGAGTGAATGTAGGAATGGCCAGTTTCACTTGGCGTAGGGCAAGGCTCTCTTGAATTGTAAAACCATGATCAGCCATGACTAAGTCACCAGATTTCAGTTTTTCCATCAGACCGCAGTTTGTTGTAAGGTGCTTGTCAGATGTACGTCCTCCCCACGCCCTAGACACAAAACAGATGGATCCTTGTGGTGTGATAGCGATTAGTACTTTAACAGTGTTGTGGTGCTTGTAGTTGGAGAAGGTCTGCCCTCTTTGCGAGCAGGTTAGAAGGCCTCTCGATGAACACTTCAAAACAATCAATTATTACAGTCACCTTACTACCAAATGAGTACTCAAAACATGCTGGCATTGTCCAAATGATCTCCTCTCGTCCAGGCCATTTGAGAAGGGGTGAGAGTCGTGCATCCATCACCATCATCCATGACCAGAAAATCCTTGAGACGGTAGGCTGACTGACATCAAATCGATATGCCAGATCTTGCTGAGGCACATTGAGCCTCAGTTTCATGAGAACCATCACAAACTCTTAAAATGGTGTTAAGGTTTTGGTCCTCCTTGACACATGGGCCTCAACAAAATTGAAAACTGTATTCAATGTATCAAAACTGGGCAAGCCTGTGTAAAATTGTACCTTGTCATCACGGTCATGACAGTTTGAAAAATACTTCTCATTAAAAGACTGCATCTTGCTTTCCTTGAACAGATAGTTAAATTCGGATGTCTGGGAAGATTTGTCAGAAGTGCTTGTACCTGTGAGTTCCGTACAACTGGATGGAGTCTGGTTTTCTGCATGATGTGAAGTTGTCCGTGTTTCTTTGGTACCAGTAGTAGCGTTGTCTTGTTCCTCAGGAGCAGCAAGAACCTTTGAAGCAGGCAGGTACACAGGCTTTTCTGAATTTTCAAGCTCACATTTCCTTGATTCACTTTCGAACCGTTTCACTTTCTTGACAACATCACGCTGGACATGTTCTCCACGATGTTTTCGGCGCTGAGCTGTTCGTTCGGCTCTTCCGGCACATGTCCCCACCTCTTCTGTCTTGCTGTGCCCGAGGTTGAGACTAGGTACCCAGTCGACACTAAACTGGTCCCATTGTTTGCTAGGCTGTCCAGACACAAAGTGTTTACCACACACACGTTCATTCTCCAACTTCTCCGCTGTCAGATCCGCTCTACTTATGGCAGAAATCCATTGTCTGCGCAGAGTAGATGTTAGTCCCTCCACATGTTCCCCCTGGTTAGTTATCACACGAGGGACGCGAAACAACCTAACCTTTTCTCGGTGTGTGTGCGCTTTACCCGTCCTAGTCCCACATCCAACAATGAGGCACAGTACCATAATCACAAGGCACACCGTTTTGAACTGAAATTGTGTCTCCTTCAGGATATGATGGTAATTTCTTGAGAAGAGCGGCATAAAACACAGCAAAACAATGCCGTGCATGGACCCCAAAATGGCCGCCAAAGCTTGTTGTTATGGATAGGGGTCACGTGACTGAATACGCCCTATAGGGCATGCCATTGTACTATTTCTGTCCTACACAAACACTGGAATACTGATGTACACTCTCTCACACACACGGACCGAAATGCTCCTGTGACACCAATGGTGTTGGTAGTTCAATAGTTTATGTCCAGTTTTACTGCCCAGTTTTTTTAAGGGAATTATGGACAAGCATCTCTCTCTCCATTTCTGTAACATGGTTCTGTTTTCCACTCCAAAAGACACACAAATCATTGTTTTAGTTAATTTAACATATTAAACTAATACTGTGAACTTCCTCAGGGTTCCCACGGTACCTGGAAACCATGGAAAACATGGTGTGTTTTAACTGTGTGATAAACCTGGGTTTATCAACGTTAGTTAGTAAGCAGTTCGATCTTGCTAACTAGCTAGCTGCAACTTGCTAGCTAGTTAGTAAGCAGTGCAATCTTGCTAACTAGCTAGCTGCAACTTGCTAGCTAGCGGCTTACACTAGAATTGTTGAGGCAATCTTGCTAGCCAACTGTAGGTAGAGATAACGTATTTCCGCTGGGATCCGTATTGAAACCGGAAGTTGGAACTTTACTTCGGTCTCTGGTTGGTTAAAACTTGTCATCTGACCTGAACAGCCAATCACTTGTGTGTTTAGTCGTATGACTTCGTAAAAGTTCGGTTAACAAGTCAGTTGAGTATTGAGCCGTATAACTTCGCAGAAACAAAGAAAAATACAAAAAACGCAGGCGATCGACACAATTTCTCTATGAAAAAGTAAAGGTCCTGGTATTAGCCAGTCAAACGGAGTAAAGTACCCACTTCCGGTTTCAATATGGATCCCACCGGAAATACGTTATCTCTACCTACACCAACATTCAGCTTGCTAACTAATTAGCTAGTGTTGGCTAGCTTGCATGGCTAACTAACTACCAATACATTTTCACATTAGGCTGTGACATTAATTCTATACTAGTTGACATGACCAGCCTAGTCTTGATCAATTTTGTAACATTGATTCTTATATCTATTTTTAGCTATTTTGCGATTTTTCGTTTTTTTTTTTCTTTAAAAAAAATTATACTACTAAATAGGAACATTTGGGGTGAGACATTTTTGAGAGAACATATCAATCCCAGTGCTCATGTGTCTCAAAGTTCCAGTTCAATACATTGTTGTTCATCTACAGCTTGTTGCATTATTTCATGCATTGATATTATCAATAAGACATAATCTCTAAGCATTTACAATGTAGACTTGACTGGCACATCTTTTAAATCAAGTAAGTAGTCAGGTGTCCTAGCTAGGGGGTTGTGTGTGTGTGTGAGGGGAGTGCGGATGGGGGCGGAAAGCTTCAGGGGCCTATAGATCATCACTTAATATGGTACCTGGAAAATCAGGAGGTAGCATGGAATTTTTTTTCAAGGCAAGCGTGGGAACCCTGTTCCTTTATGACATATATTAGTCCTTTTTTTTTATGTTTAGTCATTTCAATTGTATGCGTATTTATGTCATCGCAATGTTACAGAAGTGATACAAGCTATATATCCACCATTACTGAAGAGAATTTAAATGTTTTTTTTTTTTAAAGATTCTGGGGGCAATTCATAGCTATATTACCTGCATTTATTCTCCCTTAAGTTTTTTTTTTTGTGGGATTTTCTTGCAAGTTCCTGTTGCAGGAATACTTATTAGCCTCACTTAATTTCAAATGGATTCCTCTTATTTTTACAGAATTATTTAAGTTTTATCTTTTAAACTGATGTTACGGAAATGCCACATAATATCCCAACCTGTTTTTTGTTGCTAAAAACACTTTGGAAATAGCAATGTATCTGACTGAAGGTAAGAATAAAGTTAGCAAAGTAGTTGGTTAGATACTACAGTATGACAAGCTGTTTTAACATTTAATCAGTAGCGCTGACTAGTAACGATATATCTACAGTCAGTCCAGTTTTTCGCTACCACCAATTATCAAACCGAAGGCAATTTTTTGGGGGGAAATGGAGGAGAGCCTCATTAGCCAAGTTAGCTAACGTTAGTCACCTCACATCTGAGCTGGTTTGCATGATTGTAGCTAGCTAACGAATTGTGACGTTAGCCACTGCCCGCTGACTAGCAAAGTCTCTGAAGGTAAGAATAAAGTTAGCGAAGTAACGTTAGTTGGTTAGATACTACAGCAGGGGTACTCAATTAGAAACCCAAAAGGTCCACTCGCCAAATTTCCATTCAGGTCAGGGTCCGGAACAGTGACGGTCAAAATCCAAAAACATAACTCCAACAAAAAAGTTTGAACTATGCACAAAAGGTGATGTGGTCTGGCCTTATTTGTGTGTGACACCTTTTGTGAACTTGGGCATTAAAGGTGTGAGAGCCAGGCGGAGGCACTGATGTGTTCATTAGTGAGTGTGCTCCTGTATTTGTTGAAAAGGCAGACTCACAACAGTATGTTGAGGTATGCACGCTCTTGTTTTGTGGCTGATATAACTATTACACTGCATGTTGCTTGGTATGACGATTGCAGTTGGTTTATTTTTCTGGCCCTTACCTCAGAATTTTGTTCGTAGTGTGCATGTTTTGTTTCTTGGTGACGTTTTACGTTACCACTTTTGACAAGGGCAACCGTCTCGTTGCAGATTAAACACATTGGTGTTGTGCTCCCCACATGCAGCACAAATGCATAGGCTACTTGTCAGTCCACTCTCTTAAATTCGCAATATTTGGAATCAACTTTCCGTTTTTTGTCGGGTCTAGAGCATGCCATCATTTTCGTTTGCTGAGAAACAGATACCGTTCACAAATCGATCTGCCCGCGTTGTTGCCATTGACACACACAACCTGCGTGAACCACAGAGCTTGCGGCCAACATTGAGTGAGTGAGTTTTCATAGTGATGTTTTTACAGCTCCTGATTGGACCTCTGGATTGGACACGGAAGATAGAAACCACATCGAATAGGAAAAAAATATATAGCGCAAAATCACGCAACAATGAAAACTCGCTTGGATCATGGTTAAATGAAAAAAATATTTTGGCTTCGGTCCAATTTGATTGCGTATGGGTCCGGATCCAGACCGCGGTCCGCCTATTGAGTACCCCTGTACTACAGTCTTTCCAGTTTTCGCTAATGTTACCACCAATTATCAAACCGATGGCAACCAGGATTACCTTGGCTAACCTTGCTAGCAACAGCTAGGCTACTAGCTATTGGGGGGTGAGAAAATTCAGTGTGAGGTGGCTCACATTTGAAGCTAGCTAGCTAACGATCGCATGTGGCTATGGGCTGTAAGTTAGTGTAATTTGAAGTTAACGCTAGCAAGTGGCTAGCGAGTGTTAGTGTTATAATCAGCCAGACTGGAGAGTGTCCTTGGATGGAGTTGAGCACAAAAAGGACACCGAAATACACAACTTACAAATTACTTGATAGACAGTGCTTGCATGAATTTTTTTGAGACATCAAAGTAAGCTGGACGCACGTGTTATCAGGACATGTGCGATGCACCTACCTTTTTGGGAAATGGAGGAGAGCCTCATTAGCTAAGTTAGTTAGTCACCGCACATCTGAGCTGGTTTGCATGATTGTAGCTAGCTAACGAATTGTGACGTTAGCCACTGCCATATACAAAAACGAATGCAATGAAATACTACTTCTGTTGCATAAGAAACTCTTTGCCTGCTTAAATTCAACATAACCTATGTCTTTTTTTCCTACTACAGAATCAACATCTCTGTCAGACTTCAAGTCATACTGCAAGAAGAAATACGCAAGCTTTCCTTGCCCTCAGGAATCCCAGACTGTGGAGGACTTAAAGCATATTGTCCAAGAGACATTTGCAATTGAACAAGATTTTAGGGTGCAGTTCCAGGACCAAGATTTTGATGGTCAGTTTTTTACTCTCCTTGAAACTGATGAAATAAAGGACAAGGACACCATCAAGGTGGTTCTTGCTGACCCCCTCAGTCATCCAGTTAACACTTGGGGAGTTCAGTTGTGTCAAGTTATCGGAAGATATTGGTGCCAGTCCCACTCCCACTGTGTCCAGCAGTGATACAATAATTCTGTCTTCTCCAGGGAGCACCTCCTCCCTTCGTTCTGAGTCTTGGCCAGCTGAGTTTGAGATACCTACCTTCTCCCTTGACACTGAGCTCATTCTACAAGCTGCAAATGAAGCTTACAGAAAAGACGGAACCCTACTCAGCAATCCTGCAGTAAAATCCAGCATTCTGGACAAACTAGCAGAGAGCATCTTTGTCTACATTGTCTATCCTTCACAAACACAAAGGGAGCAGGTTGCTGAGGCCCTTGTTGCGAAGCACCCATGTTTGAGGGACCCAGTATGGGTTAGATCAGTGGTTCTCAACCGGGGGTACGTGAAGGCAGCCCAGGGGGTACGTGAGATTTTTTAAAGATATATTTAAAATTAGCATCCATTCAAAAATCCTTTAAAAATAGTTATTATACGGCTCTTCAGAATGTTCCAAACAGTTCCGTTGATTTGTATGGGCCATATGTGGGTTAAATGTCTGCGTTCGCAGGTCTGTAATTTCTTTAAATTCACCGCTGCGAAAAGTTTATGACCGCTGTCATTGGCAACGGGTTTTGTGCTTCTAATTCATCTTTCATATCATTCCGCAAGTAGTCCGGTTATTTAACGTAACGGAAAGTCATTGAAACTTGAAGTCAGAAGGTGGGTTGCTACGCATTTGCGTGAAGAACTATTTTTTTCTTAGCGGAAATCACGAAACGGCAACAAAATCATTAAAAAGAGGTTTTCTGGAGGAATGTCTTCTATCGTTTTGGCAAGTAACTATATAATAAGCGGGAATTTTATTCGCAAAAACATGGGAGCTGAACACACACAACTGCTGCTGCACACAGAAGTGCGTTGGCTCTCTCTCGAGGGAGAATACTCAACTGGCTGTTGGAATTACGATCTGAAGTAGCCTACACACCTTTCTGATTGAGCACAGATCTCCCCATGCCACACAGACTGGCTTGCAAAGATGTGCTATCTGGCAGATATATTCAGCAAACTGAACGAACTGAATATGTCTGCAGGAAAAGGACACCAGCATTTTAAACCTGTATGACAAGGTGGGATGCTTCCTGAAGAAAGCAGAGCTGTGGAGAAGAGCCTCTGCACAGGGGGATTTCACCTGCTTTCCTCAGGTGGATGATTTTCTCTCTAGTGAGGATGTGGATGAGCTCCAGTCAAGTTGGTCATCGTGGGACATTTGACCAACTTGATTCAAAATTAAAATTTTCAAATTTCCTACTTTCCTGACATGGAGGAGAAATCTACATAGCTGGATTGGGTGAGAAACCCATTTCTCTTGTCCGAAGCATACGGAAGCAAGCTACCTGTCACTAATCAGGAAACACTCCTGGAAGTGTCATCTGACCGTGGCCTCCAGATGAAGTTTGCCACATCCACACTCACACAGTTTTGGGTGTGTGTGAAGCAGGAGCACCCTGACCTGGGAGAGAAAGCTTTGGAGCAGCTACTACCCTTTGCCTCCACATATTTATGTGAGGCCTCCTTCTCTGCAATGACTGATCAAAACAAAAACAGCAGAGAAACAGACTGTGCCTGGAGAAGAGCTTGATCGCAACAGTTGCCTCCCTGCCACCAAGACTGACAAAGATTCTCAGTGAAGCACAAGCACAAGTTTCTCACTAAATGTAATTGCAAACGCACTCAGTTCAATGCAACAATGTTCAATCTTCAGTGTTGACAGTTTAATAAATCAGACAATGATGGCATAGCGCTGTGTATTACATATTTTTTTCAATCAAAAATGCTTTGCGCTGGTTAGGGGGTACTTGGCTGAAAAAATATTTCACAGGGGGTACATCACTGAAAAAAGGTTGAGAACCACTGGGTTAGATAGTTGGCACAACAGCCTAAAGTACAAGCTTGGCAACTACAGAGCAAAGGTGAAACACTTTGGACTACCAGAGCTAAATGTAAACAGTCTGAAGAGAAAATCAGCTGAAGATGGAACACCAGCAAAAAACTTGAAAAAGGCAAAGAAATCTGAGGTAAACTAACTCCCACCTCATCCTCAAGGCTGATGCAACCCTTGAAAAGGAGAGAGTGGAGCTTCTTTATGAGTACAAGATGAGAGACAACAACAAACTCATCAATGAGAAGATGGCAAAAACCTTCTCACTGCGTCAAAATGATGTAATCAAGAAACCACCTATGATTTACTTCAAAGTTTGATGGCCTGCCCTGTTTGAGCTTTCCCAGGTATTAGTCAGGCGGCTTAGGACCAAATTTGAGAAAGATGGGGACACGGCGGACAAAAGCACCACATTTTTTCCACAGGTTCTTCATCACCATACCTTTCAATTTTGAGGGGGTTCCACTTCATCAAGATGGCGGGTGGCGGCCATCTTGGATTTACCAAACGTCTGCTATAAATGCTAATAAATCAGCTTCCAAGCCACTTTGAAGGTCAATCTTGGTGTCAGAATTTACATTTTCTGGGTCAATGAATGCAGTAAAGATGTTAGGAATATCAGTAAGTGATGTTTTACCAACAGTAGATCATTATGTTTGCATGATATTTACACAATTTGGTCTGTGTGCAGAGACGAGTGCTATGTAAGGTCAAGCAGAAAGGCCTGTTTTCAAAAACCATGACAGTGCAGGTGCAGGCTCCCGGGGACAGCCACGTATTAATGAAAGGGTCTCTGTATAGGGGATGCAGACTAGTCAAGGACAAAACCTACCGATAAGTTGTAAACAGGTTCTTAGAAACATACACAAGGACACACACCTGCTCTCACAAGCCACCATTGTCTTGAAATGTTTTTCGGCAATATGTGAGCAAAATATTCTTTGCTAAGTGCTTAGTTTTCGAATGGAAAAGCATAGTGATGGCAATTGTAGTATAAAAAGTAAGTGCACTGATTTTTTGACAGAGATGCTCCATGGACCACCGCTCAAATTGGATGGAAGTCTGCAAGATTGAATAAACTTCAGTGTATCGCATTTTGTTGTCTGCCTCTCATTGGAGTAGCAACTTTAAGATTTGAAGAAGTTAGTGCTGCGCCTAGGGGTTTCTAAGTTAAAATAAGTGAGTGGCCATCTGAAGTGACAATTTTAATACCAGTAACGCGGATACGGTTGTGTTCACGTTTTCTTTGATAGTGCGAGTGCCGAAACCGGAAAAAACTTACGTTAACTTTTTGCTAGCTGTGAACCTGCATGGCGATGCACAGATAGGCTACACGGATGAAGATGGCTGGAAGAGCACAGGGATTAAAGTATTCCGGCACCGTGCCGGATTTCCGGCGTGCAGCGTTTGGCTGCGAAAAAAAATCTTATATTAAAAAAAATAAAAAAAAAACACACGTCTCGATATCATCACCATCACTTTCGAGTTTATGAGTTCGTCTGCCAATGAAATGAAAGGAGCACAACTCTCCCGCTCTTAAAATAACATTATTAGCCAATCAGAAGTAGATTGGGGCGGGAAAATGTGCTTCAGACTTTTCTCTATGGCTCTGCCTAGTGTAGCTGCCCGAGTAGAGAGACATCACACCAAAGGAGAGTAGGATGGAAAGTAAGTTCATGGAAATAAATGGCGCTGGGCATGGATAGAAGAGATGGGAAGGGAAGGACAGTAAGCCTTTTGGTAGCTGGTGTAAGAAATTAAGAGAAGCAGGTGCTTGCTTCTGTACTTTGTGCTCGAGAAAGCTAATATATGCAACTAGCTCTCCAACACACAACGCCTTTACCGGAAGCAACATCCTCAGCTGATGTACCGGCATCAATAACTGACCGTGTGTGTGACGTGTGTTTCACTAAACTGTCAATATCCAATCAGCATGCCGCTGTTTTAACACACACGGCATAACACCAGAGTTTAAAAGACGTATTTCGGAAAAGCTAAAAAAAAAAAAACGGCATGTTTTCCTTAAATGTCGACGAGTACATGGACAAAGTCCTGTTTTGTATTTATTTCCCAACATTAGTTACCAGTTCTTGTAACATTTTAATATTTTGTTTGTTATTTATTTTATTGATATATTTTCTATTAATTTCCTAGTATTTAATTTACGATTATTTCTTTTGATCAAAGTAATTATGGAAATGTTGCAATATAAAACTACATTATTATCGAGTTCACTGTTGCAACAGTTTGAAAAGTAAATCGCTGTCCTTTTTCATATATCCTCAATTAAATAGTTACAAATCAAATCTTCTTCCACTGCCATACCCTTATAACATGTCACCTTTCAAGGACAAAGCTTAGCAGCTAAACTTGATATCAAAAGAAATCGTGAATGCTACATGTGTTAGTACCACATATTGTAGTGAGGTGGAGTACTATTGCTGACCTTTCTTGGGATTGCAGTTTCAAAAGTCTCACCATAATCTGCAATCATTCATTTCTAAATGTTTGTTTGTTTTTTTGACCCTGCGAATGTGTCCATGCCACGGGACGATACCCCCCCTCCCACACACAAAAAAAAGTTCAGGCTCAGGATTTTTTTTTTTGCTTTAACCCCTGAGAGCATTCAAGTGTGAGTCTAGTGTTACTGTTTACATCGTATAGGTCGCTAAAAGTGATTTTTGCGAGAGTTTTGTTTTGGAAAGTGAGTTTTAACGTCGATATTGAAGAGTGCGGTGCTAGTCAGAAGTCACTGTCACCCTCCCCCACTCCGTCTTTGATCTGTGTGTGAAGACAGTTTCGCTTTGCTGTTCGCTACTCCTGTGTGCTAGGAGACGCCTGCGCCGACTCTTTTGCGAGTGCAACGAGTTCTTTAGGATTGAAGTTAACCCTGCCGTCCATCAGACAACTTGATCTCTGCTGCTTATGGGTAATCTCTACACCACACTACCATCTACACTGACTAAACACGCACACGTTGCGCAGTCCGAACTGAGCCAAAATTAACTAACTAAAGCTGCGCTTTTACTCTTGTAAACACATGCGCGCGCTCTCACGCATCTGCACTGGAAGGGACATCAGACTTTTCGTGCATTCCGTGAGCACAAAACGCACACTCGTAGCGCCCAGAGATCTGAACTGTACTGTAACATTACTGACACACCCACACTGCTAAAGGATCGAAGCGGTCAGCTCATTCATACTGATACGATATGATGCCACTGTTGAGTCACAGTTTGAACAAATAGAAAGAACTTCATACTTACCTATTGTTGCTGAAACAAAAAGGTTGAAGCTGTATGTCATTTTTCTTTACTGAAACCACTGTTTGAGTGCCATTTCATTTGTATGTTATATGCCTGTCTAAAGGTAATTTGTATTTTCAGTTTTTTGGCCTTGAACTTTGGATTTAAAGGAGCCGTGTCATAGGAAGGGACACTTAAAAAGGTGTTTGATACCTAACTGTATATGAGATGTTAAAGTGAAGGGTTCATTAGGTGCCTATTGTAATAGTTAATTCACATGGTAAGTCTGTGAAAGCATTCATTAAGGGTTTATGGTGAATGGAAGTTAATTCATCTATTAAGTTCAAATTCAAAGGTTTTGTTATTAGTGGTCAAGTGTGATAATGATCATATCATATTTACTTCTTGATTCAAGGAAATGTTAATGAGTTGATATCTGAATCATTTTCCTTAAACCCACTAAGCATAACTAAAATCTCTGTGTTCATTTTTAAGTAAATGTCAGAGAGAGTTATATGTTTTTTTTTTCAATCACTTCAGTGTTATGGGCTACTTACCTGGGGGTAGAGGCGCCTCACCTGTTTAGCTAGATTTCTGTAGAGTAGAGGGGTGGTGTCAGATCAGCACTTACCTCACATTAGTGATGGGAATTTCGGATCATTTTACTGACTCGGTTCTTAGAATCTCGTTCAGTAAAATGAACAAATCTTTTTGCGAGTCATTCGTTCATTTCAACGCGCGTGGGGGGGGGGGGGGTGTTGGTTGCTCAACATTTTATAGCCAATTCCCTGGCCTAAATATGTCCACTGCAAAACACGTATTATATTCTCATGTAGGTTAGTGCATGTAAACCAGCAGATACTAGTTTAATAGAAATTCCTGCATTGAAATAATGTATCATGACAGTTTGGATGATTTGAAATGGTCATTTATTATCACAATAGCATTTAATTATCACGGCAAACAATTACACTGCACTAAACTGTAAGTGTAAATGTGTGATGCCGCGATTCTCACCGCGTCCTAATGCCGGACGCACCAGACTTTCCCTATACTGTTAACCATCAACGGAGACGTTGACCAGTACCAAGAATGTGCTTATGGAACATCACCCATATACATATGAACTGATTCATCTTTGCTGGCGTGTGTGCAAGCATACCTATCATTGACACCACGCCAAACATTTCACTACACACGCAGTTTTCCGTTGTTCATAATCTCCGTTTTACTGCATAATTATTATTCCCTCAAGTCACTGTCATTCCGTTGTCTATACATGAATAATAATAATGATGTTAGACAGCTTACTTACTATGCTTGTTCTCAAAACACACTTGTATGAGTTCTTGTCGCCATGTATTTCTTTTCCGGTATTATGAAGTGCGTTCCCGTCCTGGGACACATTTATGGTTAGAGCAGGTGTGCGAGGAACGTGGTTGCGCCCTCGCGAAATCAATTAATTGTATTATAAGGTTTCCAGTGTTGCATGTCACATATGACTTTTGGTATCAATATTGTGAATGCCTGATTGAATACTAGTTATTGTCGGTACCGTTTTAACTCAGTTTAATGGGTTTGTCGTATCACACATGAATAAACTGTGTTCTTAGCTGATGGTGGTATGAGCCACTTGTGGGTATGTCAGCTACCTGTTAAAAGGGTGGGGGAGTTAGTTGTGGGGAAGCTTCTGAGGTGAGAACTTCTTTTATAGAGTTGATTGTGAGCTAGTTTATGCTCTGCTATAGAGAGTTCAGAACGTGAGTTTGTTGTCTGTAAACTGCCTCAGTTTAGTACATTGTACTTTTGACTGTACATATACAGTTTGTATGTATCTTTTTGTTGCCATTTATATCGGTCTTTTAGTTTATAATTTTCCACATTGGATTTTACAATTGGAGGTGGAGCAATAAATTCCCAAATCCAGAGCCTTGTCTCCCTGCTGACTTTTGTGCCTTCACTGAAAGACTGCCGACACGGATACCCTTTGACAAAATGTAAAGTGAAAATAACAAAACCAGTCAGTATGACTTGTGAACGAATATCACTCACGTCTTTCTAAAACAGTGGTAACGCGAAAGGGAATGAGGTAACTGTTTCCTCTACTAAACCAATGCAGGTCACGTGAAAAAAGGATCCAAAGACCCAGTCGGGAAATGAACGAATCATTTCTGTTTCCTCTAGCTCCTCGGTTCCCAAACGGGGGTACGCGGGGAGAAAATTTCCGCGATAACGGAAAACGGATGGGATTACCCTTTGAAACAGAATTGCAACTTTCAGACGGAAACATAATTTTGTGCATCAAAATCGCCCAAATTCCCCTGTATTTTGCCCTGCAAGGCTGTATTTCTTTCTAATAAACACAACAACGATCGCAACGATGAACAAGCATTAATTAAAAAACAAAACCACTGAGAAAATGTCACGTTTGTGCTGAACTCCGCTCTGGCCACGCCCCCCCTGTCCAACGGCCTGCAAAATTAATTTGCTCATCTTCCCAATCGCCTGCAAATAATGTTTTTTTTTTAGTCTTCTGTTCCGTTGATGGCTGGCAAACAACAACCTTAGAAGGTTTGGGTCACTTGTGGCACATATTAAATCACTCATTTTAAGCCATCAATCTACCTCATGGTGAAAAAAATTAGGCAAAATGAAAAAGAAAAAAAAAACAGAATTCACCTAAAAAGTTTCAATTTTTCAACGGGGGGGACACGTAGCTGGAGATTGAATGTCTGAAGGGGTACAGGACTGTAAAAAGTTTGGGAACCACTGCTCTAGCTAACAGTACTGAGCCTATGCAGGTCACGTGAAAAAGGATCCAAAGACTCGTACCCGAAAACGCAGTCGGGAAATGAACAAATCATTTCTGTTTCCTTGACTGAGGCTATGCAACAGTCCCGATGCCACAAGAAAATGAACGAATCGTTCACGAACAATACATCACTATTGCTCGGACCTGCTCTGCAATTGCATCTGGGGTCACCATATTTAACAGTCTGTATATTCCTATGTATTGTCAATGCACATTATACTTATTAGGCTATACTGTAATTATTCACACTGATACATTATCTTATATTTCAGATTGTCACCCATTACCCATCACAGACTGTTGCCAAGGTATGTTATTCAGAAGAAGCCTTAATAGTGAACAGCATTAATAAGAAAAAAATGGACAACAGCTGCAAAGTTAATGTTGAAGCATAAACACCTAGTTGAGGAAATAAAGGTGCACATCCTGGAGCTAATAAGCAATGAATGCAAACATATCTGTAATCCAAACAACGGTTTCATCCTGTGGAAGTAATCTCCGGATGATCTGAAAGCCTTTTCATAAACCAGCTTAGAGGCAGACCTAAAATGTTTTTCACCATTCCTTTTCTCAATTCTCACAACTGTCACCAACCACTCTCGAACTGCAACTTGTGCAGCAGCTTCCATCGCCTGTCAGCCTTTGCATACTACCTATGTAGTATTCTACATTATGGTGGGGCGAAAAAAGCAGTGTTTGAAAGGCTGAGCAAAATGGCCTTAACAACAACTCACCAAAATTCTGTAGAGAAGCAGAAGGAGTTGCCACTCCTATGTGGGGGTTCTCTAAAAATATTAATTTTTCAGGAAATTTTCCTGAACTCTGAAGCGGAAGGGAACATTGATGTTGATCAGAGAGTGGACACCAGCGAAGACCAAAGCACAAGTGATCCGAAGGGGCCACTTAACACAGTTCGTGAAAGCATGGAAGAGCTTCACTTGTCAGGTGAGATGACAAATGACTGATATATAGAAACACAACAACACATCACATGCTGTGTCATCTTGAATGTTATGTGTCTATCTTTTGATTATTAATAATAATAATAATAATAATAATAAATATAGCTGCAGGCAGCAATGGCGGGTTCCTCCTCAACATTCCAATCATTACAAAATTGACATGACACTGACATGTATTTCATACATGTACACAACATTGGACAGATAATTGGATCAATGGCTGATTTGAAGTCATTTTTTTTAATTATTCACAAATTGTCACTGTCGAGAAATATCCATGCTGGTGACATTATGGGTTCTTGAGACTTTTTTGTTTCCCATGAGCAATAAGTCATGGGTACCAAGTTTTAGACATTTTGGACTGACAGGGTTAAAATGCCACCCTTTTGAAAGTGACAACTTTGAAGCATGTTCTGTCAGGCCACCTGTGCTCTGGTCAGGCCCTTAATGCAGAGATCCATTCTTTAAAAGCTTTGATTACAACAATAACTGTATGAAAGTGAGGATACACTTCACTAAAGGACGTTTGTAGGTTATGTACTACTACTGCTTGCTCTGCCCACACTTTCCCCATCCATGCTGTTTCCCTCTTTCCCAGTGCAGGTCACGCCAAGGCATAAATATTTCAAAATTCCCCAAAACTGATTAAAAATCCATGGTTATAGGAACTCTCCCTGAATTGACATCTCTCTAGTCTCAGTCATACACAACTGACAAGAGGCATGCAGTGAACTGGACCAAGGTAGAGCTAATGTCCAGCTGTTTGCAAGTGTACCTTTGCCCTACAATGCTAAAAAGTTGCAGTCAAATTTGGCAAAATTGCTAGCTTGGATATTATCTTTACATTTAGATGGGTTGGTGGTTACAAACAATGAGGATGCGCATGCAGCTTCAAGGCAGAACAATGCCTACCATTTCACCTTTACTGTATATGTTCCATCCACCCCCCCTTTCTGAAAAAAGTTCACACACAGTAGATGGTACAGCAGCTTGACAATACTTTATCATGGTCAGACTCTCTCATCCCATTTAACTACACAACATGCACAATCAGGTTGACCAACAGTATTATTAACATGAAAGCTTGTCTCGGGGGGTCATGCATCTCACTACAAGCTTTTGATTAAACGTGAGGACCCTGTTAGCAAGTTATTTCTATTCATGTTTTGTTTGTGATTGAATGGTAATGTCAGTTAGCTAAAAACAATGTTAGTTAGCTTGGCTAAAATGGTTTTCATAGCAACAGATAGCAACAAATCAGATCAATGGAACTTTTTTCAGAAAGGGGGGGTGGATGGAACATATACAGTAAAGGTGAAATGGTAGGCATTGTTCTGCCTTGAAGCTGCATGCGCATCCTCATTGTTTGTAACCACCAACCCATCTAAATGTAAAGATAATATCCAAGCTAGCAATTTTGCCAAATTTGACTGCAACTTTTTAGCATTGTAGGGCAAACACACTCACTGCAAAGTGTACTAAAACGTGTCACCAGGTTAGCAAGCCTAGCATAACCAAGGCTCAAAATACAGATATAACTCCAAAATAATAAAGCACACAAAACAGGCCCTTAAGCTAAACAAAACAGAGAACAGAAAGAAATAAAACAATGAGAAACTAATGTGGGAAAAACAGTGGCAGTCGCTGGACACTACCTGTGGTAGAAATACCCGCATTAGTTACACAATAGCAACAGCATCATTATATAAATGTTCTTAACTTATGTAACAAAACATACCGAGGGCTGTTCAATTGTAACCTCGCTGCTCAACACTCCACAGTCACGTCAACGGCTGAGGAGTCTGTCGCTATGTGGTAAAAACATTAGGCTACATCTCACCAGGTTGAACACCATGCAAATATGCAAGCTACTATGGATGTAGTAAGAGTTGCCAGCCTACCTGAAGTACACAGAGCTAATGCCTAAAGCATTTGGTAAACCTCGCAGCAAATAATTGCCTCCATTACAACACGGCAATTTAAACTATCGCGGGTCTTATTAAGGAAACGGCACGTCAGCAATAGGACTGTCAAAATTGCTCAAAAATGACGAAAACGTTCGAATATTCCCTTTCAAAAAACACATATATTCAAACATATTCGAATATCTGGTTGCGCATTAAGGCACGTGAATAACAGGATAAATTAATACAACGAGACATAACTACTTGTATAGGTAATTTATTTAAGTTTTAACATATTTAACAACATATTACCTACACAAAAATAAGTAAATTAACTAATGGCCAAGACCGTAGACCTTGGCCTCTCGCTCGCACACACACACACGCACTCTTTCTTTCTCTCTCTCTCCCTCCCTTATCGTCGCGCCCTCTGCATCGGTTTAAATGAACGACAACAATAAACAAATGCTGAGTGCTGATCAAGAGTTTCGTGCAAGCAATTTAAGGTCGCGATTCTTGTCCCAAATATGGCAGGCTTCATTCAGTGATTGAAACTAATATTATTAACATTAATTGAAGTTTTACAGTATAGAACCGACATCGAACGCTCCGAGCGAGCTGGGCTGTGGTAAACATGAAACTTTTCCTTGGCATGAAACGGCAAATAATCAAACCAGTGCATGAAGCTGTTGTAGCTTATCTAATCTATTTTATTCATGCAATATACAGTCAGTACAGTAGCGACTAGCTCACACAAGTAATGTTTCTGTTAACGTAAAATAAAATGAGATACGGTACCTCGGTTCCAGTGCTTCACAGAACTCCATGAAGCCTATCCCATCCACCACACACGCCTCATGTCCTTGCATATGAACGAAATCATTTTTTGCGTGCAGGCCTCCTGTCGTGCCGCAGACAACGAACTTGTGGCGGACGGCGCAAAATATGTATCCAGTCGTGGCTGTTTCGCTGAAGTTCCACATATTAGGCCATATTCACTTGGGTGCACATTTTGGAGATGTAGCCTCAAGTTGCTAGTTGTTGAATGGTTAGCTAACTCTAGCTTGACTTAGCTTACACACTAGTTTAGCTGTAGGCTCAACAAGTTTACAATCAACTGACCAAAATCCGAAACATTTCCAGACATAACTCTTTAGATTTTTGGGGGTTACAATCACTTTCTCTGCTGCGGTCAAGCTGGGTTCTGCACCTCCAACTTCAAAAAGGAGGACAAATATGCGTCCGGCTTGATGCTGCGCCGAACAGTGCATTAAAAATCCGGACGTCTGGTCACCCTAAGGATAACGGAACAATTGCTAATCGCTAACGATATGCTAGCGGCTAAAACTAACGAAATCTCTTGAAATGTGCTGACTTTGACATTATGACAAACTAGTTAGTCAACAACTGTCCTAACACAGTCAAACACCAATCAAGTGCAACACACAAGACTAAGCAAGACGGCAAATAAGTTACTTACTAGTTCAGCAGACAGTAGTAATTGGGCAGCTTCAGCAAACCTACATTTAGCAGTAATATGCCTACGGACCCTGGTATGGCAATGGCACGGAGGCGATTCTCCATATGAAAAGTCATTGTAGCGCCCCAATTTTTTTTAAACTGTTATTTTAAGGTAAAACTGCTTATCCTAACCCTAATCCTGATGTACAATTACTGTATAATGCCACTTTAAGAAAACAGCACGTCAGCCATGGGCTGTCTAGAAGCTACTGGATCCTAAAGCTAACAAAATGTAGCCTGTCACCCGTGGGCTTGCCTATAAACTCCTGGGTCCTAAAGCTACCCGGCTACATTACATTGCGCTGGTGTGTCAGGTGAAAGTTTGTGTCTGAGAATTGGGGCAAGCCGCGCGGGGAGCGAAGGAGCGGACAGGGACAGATTATATTGGAAATCGTGGTAGCAATTAGCCAAGCATGCATGTTTCAAATATTCACCAAAAATCTACTTTTCATCTTAGTCAACTTTTTTTCAGATTTGTGTACTAAACATTCTCAAGTGTCTTCATATGAACTTGTGATTGAATCAGAGTATCACTTTTTGAATGAAAAATGTGTAAAGCATTATTTTAGCGTTAGCGATTAATGCAATTTGCTTCATATCAATCATTTTTGAAGATATGAAGTTGCCTTTGCACATGGGGACATGTTGTAGTGTCTTCCACGTGCATACCAAGTTTGGTGTTGATATCTGAAAGATTTGCTGAGATATGACTTTACTTCCTGTTTGGCATCTTTTCTGCTGAATTTCAGTGGCTGTACCGGACAAACGGTTGTGAGGATCAAAATTCTGTTGAAGAACTTTTGTGAGGCTTGGTCTGAAGATCATCTCTGGTGATTCTGAAGAAGATTTGACAAAAATTGTAGGAGTTGATGCCTTTCAAAGGTTTTTGATAAAACCGGAAATTGCGGAAAATCTATATAACCGGAAATTGACGCCATAGGGTGTGTTGAATTCGTCTTGATCCAAGGAATCCAATGGTACCTCATTTTTGAAAATCGGTCAAACGGTTCAAAAGTTACAGTGTTAACAAAAGTCCAACTTTGACCTGTTGGTGGCGCTAGTGTGGTCTAGTGGGAGACATGAAACTTGGTGTGAGTGGAGAATTGACTGTCCTTAATGAGTGTGCCAAATTTCAGAAAAAGTTACCATACGGTTCTAGGGGCTGCCATTGACTTCAATGGCACAAGAATAATAATAATAATACCTACAATAACAATAGGTTTCCTCCTGACGGAGGAACCCTAATAATAAGTTATTACTTTTTTCTTTTCCAGCAGATGAAATGGCTCAAAGCATAAATGCCTCTGAAATAGCTACGCTGCCTTTCAACAGATTAAGTGACTCTGAAGCAGCAGAGCTGGGCTTGAGCTCCTCGGCTTTTCCGATCACACACCCCACCTCCACCAACATATTCCATAATATTTGATAATTTGGACTTTTTCATGCATGCACATCATCAGTCCACCCTCCACAGCAACAAATCTATACACTGGATTCATCATTGAAAAGACTCCCGGGAACCTGGGCTTTTTCAGTTAATTTTCTTTGTAAATGACTATGGTGAATCTGCCGAACTGAATCCAACTTCCACCTGCTGGCTAAGGGGCGGAGTCTATAAATAGTTTGTTCACCTGGCAGTTCACCCTTTGCACTCCCTGCCAGTACTCCAGCGTATTCCTGTATTCTTGAGTTATATCCACGTATCCTGAAGTGTGCGTCTTCAAAGTTAACGTGAGTGGTCAATTCAATTCATCATTTTGATTGTTTAATTTGTATGCCTTTTGTGGTGGCTTTGTGACATGTGCTCTGTTGCCCTAATCCCTTTGTTCCCAGACATGTGCCAGGAGCCATGTGGGATTGTTTGTTGCCTGTTCGTTGCTTTTGCTGTTTAGTTGTGGATTGTGTATTCGCACATGATTGTTGGTTGTTTGATTGACCACTCCGTTATTTAATTGTAATTGTATTGCTTCTTTGTTTATGTCTTCTGATGCAGCACACGGAAACAAATATCAAGATCAAAAATGGAAAATAAAACTACTGGTATTGCATCAAACCTGCCTTCTCCCTTGCTTAATTTCCTCACTCCACTCCTTGCCGTTCGAGTCTTCTGACCGAGACTTTGTCTGCTCACCTAACACTCACTCTCCCCAAACCACATCACCCCTACAGTTCCTTCAATCATATTTCAGTCCAAGATAGAATTACGACATATCACCTTAGCAATGACAAACCGGACAATGACATCCTTCAGTACGACCTTTGCAACTCACTCCCCGGACTAGAAACCCAGGACTATATGCGACGTGAGTTCATTGTTCTTGGGAGCCGCATCCTTACCCAGTACCTGGCTGTTTTTAAAACCTTCAAGAAATGAGTGGTTCACCACATGCCACATCAATATACAGAGGACATGAATAAAGGTAAGCCTACTACTCCTTTGCTTTCAGCCAGCTGCCTGTTGACATTTTCAGACAACAGTGAAGCTCGCTTCTTTTGCACAACACAACTTTTAAAAGTAAACTTTCCATTCAGAAGCTTTTTATCATCCATTTCGGCGTATCGCGCTCACCATTCACTCAAACCGTAACGTTAGCCTACTACACAGTTTGCGAGGCCAAAAAGAATGTTAATAAATTTTTTTTTTTTTAAAAACGTGTTAATCTTGCGACTAAAAAATGAACGCCGTTAAAATGGGTTTGTGTTAAGGCCGTTAATAAAGCGTTGAACTGACAGCACTAAATACATGTATCTATATGTTACTACTGTTATAGTTAAAATTTTAATTCATTTTGATAAAAGTTAGTACCCAATATTATTTGACTTAAATCTGCATTTACACTACTGGTGGTGAGAAGTTAAACATTTTATTTTGTGTGCCAACAGAAATTCCAGATGGGTTTGTCCCAGTGGATGTCAACGACGGATTGCCACAACTAAAGAGGAGCTGGCTGCATGAGAAGGTTGGACAGGTTGTGGACACCTTTGTCATGATGACAGGCGTCACAGAAGCTGCAAGTCAAAGGCAGGCTTCGACACAGCAAAGGCAGAGGCAGCAGTTTCCGTGTCGTGCGGACGGGTGTGGCAATGTGTATATATATATACGCCAACGCAAGGGAAACACATGAGAAAAAGAAACACAATCTTGTGGCTCCACTAGACTCTTCTCCAGAACATGCGAGTCCAGCAAACTAAGATCACCAAAAACAACACACAGAAGCTAGACTTGGCTTTGGCTTCTTCCTGCTAAACATGCAGGACAGAGTAAGAGAAGGGGATGGTGAGAGGCTAATGAGACTTTATAAAGTTGCCCTGCTTTTCTATAAAGCGTATGGACACAGCCATTATGCCTACAGCACCTTCCTACTAACACTGCAGGTTAACGTCACACTGTCCCCACGCATGGCACACAGTGTGATATGGAATGGTAGAGGGGGAAAATATTCCTCTTGACCTCCATCTGGAACACCTGAACAATTTTTTAAAATCGTTTATGAGAGGCCTGGGACCAAACCTGTCAGAATTGTCAGCAGCCAGAATCAGTAAGTCCATTGGCATCCTCAAGGAGCTGATGGACAAAACAGACACAGAGCTAGAGCGGACAAGGCCGACTGGCATTCACCATGTAGCCCGAGAACAGGAGGACATTTTAACCCTGGTCAACGTTTTCAGGGAGACTCGATTTTTCAAAAATCCCAAATTTCCAGAAAAACATATTGGTAAAGCTGAATTACCGGGAATTATGGCAGTGGATGAAGTCTAAAGTGATGGACTGGAGAAATGTCCCTATTTAAATAGTTATGTAAATGTAAAAATGTAAATGTGAAATGGTGATGTTGATGGCATTACATTTGTACTGTTTTTGTTACTGTTTTCATACGTGACATTGTAAATAATTTCTTTTTTTAAAATAATAGTGTCTTTTAGTGTCCACATTCTTAAAACCATTATTTTTGTGTGTTTTCTTATTGGTTATATGTTCAAAGTATATGTTCAAACATTACCTATTATGTGGAGATATAAAAAATCTTTGACATATTGTGGGAGCACAGTATACTACTGAGCTACTGGGTTGTTGTTCCCCAGGAATAACCTGCTCAGGTGGGCTATCTCCCGGGCCTTTCTGTGTGGAGTTTGCATGTTCTCCCCGTGTTCACAAGGGGTTTCCTCCAATAAGAACCCCAACAGGAAAAACATGCAAAAACAGAACATTCTCCTGTCCGTCCGTGACCGAGACGGACGGTTCACTTGGTCCCCGGGCGCTGAGAAGCTGCCCACTGCTCCTGGAGGGTCCTGGAGGAAGGATGGTCCGGGATGGGTCAAATGCAGAGCGTACATTTCACAGCGACCTCAGGCCTGCGTGTGTTTGTGTCCTGTGTCGCCTCCATAAAATACATGTGTGTGTTGCAGTGTGCCGCTTGTGGCAATAAAAGAACTGACTGAAGTCAGCCTTGTTTGTTTTGGTTGACGCGCTTAGATCAGTTTAAAGATGATTACCGTCAGCGAGATAAATTCCATAGACGTCTTGATTGCGTTAAACAGTTCTCCATTTATTGTACGATTGTCCATTAAAACGCAGAGCAACAACATGTTACTCGCTCAAACCTTCGCGGTATAGCGGTCAAAACCATCTGCCCTCCCGGGGTCAACACCTGACCACAACAGTATGCTTCCTACCTATGCCTAAAAACACCTGTGCAATGAACCGCAACACCCAGTGTACAACAGGGACATTACACATTGAGTGACAAACACATTTAGCTGTAGCAACCCATTTGGCTGCTACATATGTCTTATTGTTTATCTTTTAAAATGCAAAAACATCAACCACCAGTAGAAAAGTATAAACAATGTAAATTGTATTCAAAAGTATTAATATAAGAGGTAAAAAAGGCTTTTGCACAACACCAGGACCCTGAAGCTAGACGTTTGAGGCTGAATTTGAACCTAGTCTGAGATCTTCAACATTGACAAGCCCGATTCCAAGCTACTTGATGATTGTCTCATCATTCTCATCCTCTTCATCAAAGTAACCAGTGTAATACATGTCAACCTGAACACGGTCATCCTGAACAACACTCACTCAAACCATAACGTTAGCCTACTACACAGTTTGCGAGGCCAAAAAGAATGTTAATAAAAAATTAACGGCGTTAAAATGGGTTTGCGTTAAGGCCGTTAATAACGCGTTGAACTGACAGCACTAATAAATACATGTATCTATATGTTAATACTGTTATAGTTAAAATTTTAATTCACTTTGATAAAAGTTAGTACCCAATATTATTTGACTTAAATCTGCATTTACACTACTGGTGGTGAGAAGTTAAACATTTTATTCTGTGTGCTAACAGAAATTCCAGATGAAACTCCAGTCTGAGATCTTCAACATTGACAAGCCTGATTCCAAGCTACTTGATGATGATTGTCTCATCATTCTCATCCTCTTCATCAAAGTAACCAGTGTAATACATGTCAACCTGAACACGGTCATCCTGAACAACACTGTCATCAAACAAATTAGTTTGACTGTTCGACGTCATCAACAACCTCATGCAAAATTCTTAGTATTTCTTTTGCATGTTCCAGTTTGAATATAGGGAGATTATGGATAATGAAGTCCAGGTCAAATATCTGTGTACACTGTCGCATGTGCCTGCAACCCACCTCTGCCTGCCCTCCCGACCTGCTGAACCATGGCTTCCACATCATCTGGTCATCCATACATCACAATGTGTGATACTGTTGTTGCCACGACAACTCGGCAGCTACCCTGTCCACTCAGAAATGACAGCACTCTGTTCTTATTCTGAGGGAGTGTCTGGCTGTGGAACATGCCTATCAGCAGGTTTTCAGTCTTTTTCTCAGCTACTCCTCCTGTTTGTGAGAGCAACGCGAGAGTGCCATGGTTTTTTGCCTACGATCGAGTAAATTATGCTCGATATTTACCTGCGTACTGGCTGGAAATGGTGAATTTGCCCATCACACATCCCTCTTGCCACAGTGAGATGATTGTGAAAGGCCAGTTGACTGTCCAGCGACAAAGTGTTCATGGATTTGCCTCCATTGCTTGCGACCATGCTATTGAGCAAACACTTAACAGAGATGTCAAGACGAAAAAAGGTGGTTGGACAGGGATCACACAAAATCTGCAGTGTATCGCTGGATACTGTCACAGCATGAAAGAGCCGCTATAGCAAGACAGTGTGAATCAATGACAGGGATATCTCCTGAGCTACGGACACGAAAAGACCTTGAAAACACACGCATCGATGCTGATGAAAAGGCTGTGAGCAGAATCATTTCCACCATTAATTCCATGCTCAACCCTTTTGATGTATACCAAGACGGCGTTGTGTGTCTTAGCTCTGGAAGAGTAGCAACAGAAGAAATCATGAAGGATTTGCTTGTTGCCTGAGAAAAGGGTGAAAATGGCGTAAAAGAATTTATGGACCAGAGACTGTTATCCAATTCAGTTGAAATATTTGCCCCCATATAAATCACAAAAACTCAAGACCTTCAGTGATCAGGTAAAGTAGGGCCAATGATTTTCCGCGATAACGGAAAACGGACAGAATTCGCGGAATGTACCCTTTGAAACGGAATTGAAACTTTCAAACGGAAACACCATTTTGTGCATCAAAATCGCCCAAATTCCCCTGTATTTTGTCCTGCAAGACTGTATTTATTTCAAATAAGCACAACAACGATTGCAAGGATGAACAAACATTGAACAAAATGAACAAAACAAAAAAACATTGGAAAAATGTCACGTCTGTGTTGAACTCCGCTCCGGCCACGCCCCCCTATTCAATGGTTGACGCTGCAGTCACATTTATTCGCGCATCTTCCCAATCGCCTGCAAATAATGTTTTTTTAATCTTCTGTTCTGTTGATGGCTGGCAAACAACAATATTAGAAGGTTTGGGTCACTTGTGGCACATATTATTTACTCATTTTAAGCTATCAATCTATCTCAAGGTGAACAAAATGAGCCGAAACGGAAAAAAAACGGAATTCACCAAATGTGAAACGGAAAAAAACTCTTTTTTTAAACGGAAAATCATTGGCCCTAGTAAAGCCAAAAAAAAAATTGAAATCTGCAGCAGGCAAGGAAGTGATTTTGCGTGCTGACAAAGAAGTTATTTTCCAGGCTCCTCATCCTTGGTCAGAGCAGAAAAAATTAAATGATGGAAATTCTGTCATATTCCTTGGGAACTGTGTCATATCCATTAGCAAGAGCTGATGGTTTACTTGCCAAAACAAATAAATCAGCTCTCATGGATCTATTAGAGAACAAAGGTGGAGACTGCTTGGTTGACCAAGTTCCAATGGATGGTGCCATTCTTTTTGATGGTATGGCAGTCATACAGGCCATGCGATACAGACCAGGTACATTTGGAGAGCTTGCAGAGACCATACTGCAGAACATACTCCAACTTGCTTTGCAGCACAAGTGTACACGCATTAACTTTGTCACTGACCAGTATCCACTCATCAGTATCAAAAACCGAGAACGGTCACGTAGAGCTGCTGCAGGGTCACAACACATGCTAATCTTTGGCCCAGATCAGAGGACCCCAACCCAATGGAAAAAGTTTCTCTCTGAAGGAACAAATAAGGAAGCACTTGCCGAATTTCTGTATGTTGCATGGAAAAATGCAGACCTTACAACAGTGGGCAAAAAACCTCTGCTTGTACATCGCAAATAAAGATCAATGTCACTGTGTGACTGTTAAAGAGGGTGTACAGTCTGTTCGTGTTGTTGAAGACCTGCAGTGTGATCATGAAGAATGTGACACAAGGGTGTTTTTACATGCACAACATGCTGCACGGAGCATAAAGCTGTCTGTAGCTGCCATATGCATATTTAATGATTTTGGGATACAGGCCCCACTATATGATTGTTTATGAAAGGTATTTAGTATTACGGTGCAAACCCATGACACCGTTACGAGAGACACGATATTCTAAATCCCATGCATTTCAACGGGAGCCAATCCATTGTGACGTAGACCACCGTTTTGGGCGACGCGACCGATAAAAGTTGGAAAAAGGTTGAATCCTATGCAAATGAGGAGCGATTTTTCCCGGCAGCGGCCAATCAGATTGTTTGGTGTCGTCTCTGACAGTTTGAAAATGCTATTTCCACACGCTACAACACGCCCACTCAAAGCGATGGAAGCGTATCGCGTCGCTGTCATGGGTTTGCACCGTTAAGTTCATGATTTGATAATCGTTATTTACATTATTGTATAGTATATGTACTATTTAGTATTCCTTAATTTCAAGATTTACCTCCATTGATATATAGATTGAATTGATTCAGATAAGAGCTTCTGAAGAAGCCAATAGTGGCGTAAACGTTAAGCCGAAACTCTGTCTAGTTGTATGAATGCGCTTTTTATTCTTTTAATGATCTTTTAAAACAGTTTTAGCTCCTGGGATGGTAAACACCTCAAAGCCGAACAGGAAGGATTGCCCTCACCTCATGGATGACTAACAAACATTTCCAGGCATGAGGATTGTATACTAACCGGTAACCTCATACCTTGGAATTATAAAAACCTCTTCTCCAATCCATCTGGACACTTTTAAAAGTTTCACCATCTCCTTCCACGGATATCCTGCTAAAGGAAACAAACAAAAAAGGACAACATTTTGCCACAGAGACAAGCAACGGAAAGAATTGCTGCAACCTGCCGAATTTTTCTACCTACCGATTAGCCTACTCCTCTCTATTCTTAATCTTCCAAAAACCCCGGAGAATTTTTATTTTTAATCTTCTAAAAGATTCAAACTCAGACTATCGTTCTTGATCGAAGCATTCACCGTCAGGATTTGAGGCCATCTTCAAAAGTTTTCAAAAAACAAAACAAACTCTGCTGGATTTAACCTCTACTGGATTAAACCCCCGACTCTCGTTCTTTATCGACGGATTCATCATCGGTATTTAAGAATTTCTCTGCTGGACTATCATCTAAATCTCCAGGTAACCCTTAGGGGGAAGACACCTACAATTAACTTAACTGCCAACTCGCAGGTTAGCGGAAGGCGCTGTCGTTCTTTTAACAGAAGGCAGAAGAAGAATTTTATCCTACAAACAGTAGGTTTTTGCTTCTTCCTGTGAGCTTGGAGTTGTATAGATCGCTAAATTAAATTAAATTAACACTACCTGTTCTCATTCTGACTCTGAACAGCTAGCAAGCCTAGCAAGCAAACACCAGCTAAAGCTTAACGTTTGACTACCTCACCGCGAGTCACCGCGACATCGTAGCAAACAAAACACATAAACTCAAGTTTTGCCTCTCATCTGACATCGCCACGATGCCTTCCCTCAGTGGTGCACCTGGATGCGACTCCTGCCTCCTGCTCAGACAGAAGGTAGTGGAACTAGAAGTCAGGTTAGCGAACCTCTACCAGATCAAGCTGGATGAGCAGTTCATTGACTCCATTGTCTCTGTGGGTCCTCTTCACACACACACACACACACACACTGGACATCTCGATTCCACTCTGCCCTGCATGAACACCAACCCAGACCACACCACTGCTCCCTGGCCACTGGTGGGGACCAAGCCCACCCTGCCGGTGAACTCCACTCCTCACCAGCCCCAGTCATGGAGAACAGCTGGCAGAAGCAAGCGTGATGGAAGGCGGTCGGGACGACACACTGAGCCAGGCCAGCCCCTGAAACTGGGAAACCGCTACACCACACTGATGAATGAGGAGGAGCCCCCTGGGCTTGATGACACCCCTCCTCAGCCCGCCCTGCAACGCCCCCGCAGACCGGCTCCAGAGAAACAACGGCATCACACTGACATCCAGCATCGCCCACGCCGCCCTGCTTCCCATCCTGGGCCCTCAACACAGTCAGCATCCCCTAGACGACTTCTCCCGCTTGACATGACAACCTCCACCCTTGTCATTGGCAGCTCCATGATCAGAGATGTCTACATCCCCCCTTCACCAAGCGGTCCCTGCAAGGTCCACTGCTTCCCCGGAGCGAGGGTCCGTGACATTCAACGTAGACTCCCAAGCATCCTCGCCGGCTACACCAAGGTCAGCACCATAATTGTACATGTGGGCACAAACGACATCAGAGCAAGACAGACAGAAGTCCTGAAGGCAGACTTCACAGCCCTCCTCACTACCCTCATGGACACAGGAAGACGGATCGTCATCTCTGGGCCTCTCCCTACCTACCGGAGAGGCGCTGAGAGATGGTCAGACTTTTCAACCTCCACACCTGGCTGCGAGCGACCTGCGCTTCATTAGACATTGACTGTGTTAACAACTTTGACCTGTTCTGGGAGAGGCCCAGCCTGCTGAAGCATGATGGCCTCCACCCAAACCGGATCGGAGCCAGTCTGCTGTCGGACAACATGAAGACCACCCTAAGGCACTGACATCCTGTAGAAAACATCACAGACTCATGCCCCCCAGGTAGTAACTCTAATAACACTGTTTATGAAAATGAATCTGAATCTGTCAATGTTTTCTACAGAGCAATATATGACACCACTACCTCAGAACAGGCTGCTTCATATAATATTATGGCATGCGCCTATAATCCTATTCCAGTTTTAATCTCTACCCAACGCACAGTTAAAAACAAAGGCCATAGATACAATAGAAACAATAGAAGCCCAGCAAATATTCTATCTATACCCCGGCATATTCCTCCTTCCTGTGAGCCACTATATCCAGAAAATATTTCAATGGCAATACTAAATATTAGGTCACTATCAGGGAAAACATTTCTCATTAACGATCTTATATGTGAACGTAAATTAGACTGTATGTTTTTAACAGAAACCTGGCTAAACAAAAATGGGTCTGCAGCTCTTATTGAAGCATCCCCTCCCAATTATAGCTTTTTTCAGTCCATTAGAACAGGTAAAAAAGGGGGCGGGACAGCCACCATAACCACGGATGCCCTGTGCTGCAGGAGCATCTCCTTCGATGATTTTGCCTCATTTGAATATCATGCCATAGTTCTAAAGTGCCAGCCTCCTGTTCTGACAGTAACTGTGTATAGGCCACCCAAGCAATGTCCCACTTTTCTAACAGACTTTTCAGAACTACTCTCCATTATACACACAAACTACGATAAGATTATTATCACTGGTGATTTTAACATACATGTTGATAATGGGAACGACTCAAAGGCCCGGGATTTTATGAATCTCTTGAATTCCATGGACTTTACACAACACATCACTGAACCCACTCACAACCGTGGCCACACCCTTGATCTAGTTATTACAAAGGGTCTTACAACTGTTATATCGTCTATCTGTGACCTTGCTCTTTCTGACCACTTTTGTATTTTCTTTACAGCACTGGTACCTAAAGTTAGAAATAGTGCTGAATGTTTTATTAAGAAACGCTATCTTAACTCTGCAGCAGCTGAGAATTTCAAAGTAATGATGAACATAACTAGTACAAAAAACCCAGATACGGGGCCATCATGTGTTAATGATCTAGTAACTACTCTAAATACAAAATTAAGGACAGCACTTGACTCTGTAGCACCATTGAAACAAAAAAAGGTTTTAGCCAAACAAAAAGCTCCATGGAGAAATGAGGAAATTATTAAACTTAAGAGATCCTGCAGAAGGTCTGAGCGTACATGGAGAAAGACCAAGCTACAGGTCCACCTTGATATCTTTAAGGATAAACTTTCAGTCTTTAATAAAGCAATAAGAAATGCTAGGAAGGATCATTTCTCTAATTTGATATCTACAAATTCTAACAATTCCAGGGTCCTCTTTTCAACAATAGACAGCCTTATAAATCCTGCACCTAAAGTAGATGATAGTCTCTTTTCCACCTCCAAATGTGAGGAATTTGCAGCATTCTTCAGAGATAAGATAACGAACATTAGGAAAAATATTGCTCAAGAAATTCCAAATGTCTTGTTTTCTGATCCCCTTCCACCATGCTGTAACAGTATGAGCTTTTTTGCACTGGCTGATATAGAAATGCTGAGCAAAGTAGTGTCACAACTGAAGCCGTCTACATGCCCTCTTGATCCCCTTCCCACCAAATTTTTTAAGACCATCTTTGACTCTGTGTCTAAGGACATTCTAGCCATTATAAACTGTTCCCTGCTTACAGGTATTTTCCCATCAGAACTTAAAACTGCCCTGGTGAGACCCCTCCTGAAGAAAAGCAATTTAGACTCTTCAGTTCTAAACAATTTTAGACCCATCTCTAACCTTCCCTTTCTAAGCAAAATCCTGGAAAAAATTGTCTTTAAACAGTTAAATAATTTCCTAGATGCTAACTGTGCATTTGACACCTTCCAATCTGGTTTTCGCTCCAATCATAGCACAGAAACGGCATTAGTCAAGGTTGTAAATGATCTCAGGATTAATGCTGACTCCAAAAAACTATCTGTCTTGGCCCTTCTGGATCTGAGCGCAGCCTTTGATACTGTTGATCACAATATCCTTATTGATAGACTTGAAAATTGGGTTGGCCTCACTGGTCCGGTCCTAAACTGGTTTAGGACCTATCTAACTGGCCGGGAATACTTTGTCGCCCTCGGAGACCACAGCTCAAAAAACATTTGTATGACCTGTGGGGTCCCTCAAGGATCCATTTTAGGGCCCTTACTTTTCAGTCTATACATGCTACCCCTTGGTAGTGTAATTAGGAGGCACAACATCGACTATCATAGCTATGCAGATGACACCCAGCTCTATATTTCTGTAACACCCAACAACTACAGCTCTATTGATTGTTTGGTAAATTGCATTTCTGATATAAATGTATGGATGTCACAAAACTTTCTCCAGCTAAACCAAGATAAAACAGAGGTATTAGTCATTGGTGAAAAAAACGAAAGAGAGAAACTATCTGCACACTTAAAAACACTAGCACTTAACACCAAGCACCAAGCCAGAAACCTAGGCGTCATACTTGACTCAGATCTCAATTTTGAAACCCATATCAAAAATATAATTAAAACATCTTTTTATCACTTAAGAAACATTGCTAAGGTGCAACCGTTTCTCGCTCAGGCTGACACCGAAAGACTGATGCACGCGTTTATCACGAGCAGGCTAGACTACTGTAACTCGCTTTTGTCTGGTCTACCAAAAAAAGCCATTAGTCAACTACAAACAATACAGAATGCAGCAGCGCGAGTCCTCACTAAAACAAGACGGAGAGCGCACATCACACCAGTATTAAAATCACTGCACTGGCTACCTGTTAGTTTTAGAATAGATTTCAAGGTTCTCCTACTAGTCTATAAATCACTCCATAGTCATGCACCTGAATATATAACAGACATGCTCTCAAGGTACACACCCAGTAGATCCCTGAGGTCCTCCGGCACTGGACTTCTAACAGTTCCAAAAGCCAGGACAAAGATACATGGGGAAGCAGCTTTTAGTTTCTATGCCCCAAACCTTTGGAACACTGCCAGAATACCTAAGAATGGTTGAAACCTTTAAACAAGCACTTAAGACATACCTCTTTGATCTCGCTTATCACTCACTGTAAAATGTATTTAACATTTATGGAACATTTATTTATTTACTTATTTCTGTCTCTTTTCAAGTGTTTGTACCTGCCCCCCCCCCCGCCCCCCAGCAGCTGTCTCTTAGTTTGACGATAACTGTGCTGAACAGTCCTTTATGGTGCCAGTGCGGTTAGTACGTCATGTCCTGTTAATTTATCTCTGGCACAATCTGTGTCTTTTTATAAGTGTTTTGTAACTTGTAAAATCTATTTATTTAACATTTATGTAACATTTATTTATTTATTTACTTATCTGTGTCTCTTTACAAGTGTTTGTAACCCCCCCCCCTTTCTTTCCTACTGTGAGGCGCATTGTGTTACCTCCTTGTATGAAATGCGCCGTACAAATAAAGTTTTATTTGATTTGATTGATAATAGGTGCCTGTAGCTTTAAGGGCATTGTTTTGGGTTAACTACGCTGCCGTAGCTAAGCAGTGTATGACCTGTGGATGGCACGAGAGGAGTCTCACGGTTTTCTGACCGTGTCGTGTGAATGTGTCAAGGTGAACGTGTTAAGATATTTACAGCTGTTAGTGTCAGTCAGGAATAGAAGTTTTAGATCACAATAAGTGTATTATTTACTGTTTGTTAATGTCTTTGCTAAAAATAAATATCTAAAATTCATTTACGTTGGAAGACACACCTTTTTGGAATAGAACACGCGTCAGCCATAGGCTCCATTAAGAAAATAAGAAGAGTTTTACTGGAAAACCCTACACTGTCATTATCAAGAGCTCTGACACTGATGTGGCAGTCATTGCTGTAAGTGTGCAGACAGATTTGCCATGCAGCTTATATGTTTTCACAGGGACTGGCAACAGGACACGTACCATCAGTGTTGCCAGGTCCTCGGTTTTAGGCCATTTTAGGACCTAGGTGAAAGAACTGTTTAGGGAAAACTGCTTTTAATGCTGGCATACTAAACATTTGTACTTTGTTACTTTGTAGATATTACAATACATTTGGCAATGATAGCACCTTTTATGGCAAAGGAAAAAGAAAGACATTTTCTGGTGCATGTGAGAAAGAGGAGTACCTTAAGGCTTTTAAAAGTTTAGGTACTAACTTTAACTTGGAGCAGTCAACATTTGTAGTTCTTTGCCAGTATGTATGCCAGTAGCAGTTTTCCCTAAACAGTTCTTTTACCTAGGTCCTAAAATGGCCTTGTGTAATTAGATACAGTATATTATCATAAATAAAATATAGGTCTGTGAACGTGTAGACCAATTCACTGACGGACAAACTAACCTGTTGCTTTGTCTTTTTCTTCCCTTTTCCCTCTTCCTCCCTGCCTGGACAACATGAATGTACTGTTTTTACTTCATATGCATTTACTGTAGTTAATGCAATACCTTACTTCAACTGAAACACCTTATCATGTTGCTTCACTATATTTTATTCATATACTTATATGATCAGCCAGCTGCCGAAAATCTAAATTAAGCTAGGTACAAGGCTTTCTGTATGGCATCATCGGCCTTGCAAGAATTATGCATTCCCCCTACTACTGATGCCCTCCATCAGCACTGCAAAAGGGCAAACTACCAGGCTGCAATAATGAGGTCCTGTCTCAAAGAAAATATAAGTGCTCCATCACCTGCTGGATATGGTTGGCAAATAGAGGATGGGACCTTGCACGTCACCTGGATGACCAGAAATCCGGCCCCTGACAGTGTTTTGCATGTGATACACTGCGGCTGCAAAAGTGCCTGTAAGACAGGCAGATGTTCCTGTTTTTCTGCAGGACTGTGTTGCACAGACTTATGTCATTGTTGTAATTGTGCCAACACAAAAGAAACTGAGGAACTGGAAGATAACTGTCCTGACACTGACAGTGAGGACAGTGTTCTTAATCTGTTATTCCTTATTCTGTTTTGTACAGTTTTATATATCATATTTCATATTTTTCATAAAGATTGTTTTTATGGTTGATCAGTGTTGTTTTCATTTGTGGAAGAATGAATGAATGAATGAACAAATGGTCATTGCGCTACCCTAGAATAATAAGGTTCTATCTGACATTTTTGTCAAAATTGAGCTATTTACATATTCCTATTCTGGCATAACTTGTGAACATTATTTAAGGTGTTTTTCAAAAAGATTAAATACATTTTGGGTGTTTTATTCTGAAAACAAAAAGGTTCCATCTACAAACTTATTCTCAGACATGGTGTTATAAGGTTCTATGTGTGGCCCAATCATCTTTTGGAATATTCATAGAAGGACCAATCAAATACTGTCTTTTTATTGTGCCAGGAGGCTGTCTATTTCCCTCCAGTAGGCTAGGCTATTTAGAACTAAGCTGGAAAAATGTCTCGCAAAACTAAAGCCAAATTTAATTGCAATTTAAGGGTTCATGATTTCCTGGATGATCTAACAAATAACAGGTGAGTTACCCTCTTAAAAACACTTTTGTTTCAATTCTACTTGAGGAAATTGTCATTCCTGTGCCGTATTAGCTGAGGACATAAATCACTAGCTACCAAATAAGATAGCGCTAGCTAGCAGTAACTAGTCTTAGAACATGATACTTATTAATCAAGTTGGAAATGATGTTGGTAAGGAATTAATTGGATATGACTTTTAGAATTAGGTCATGTTAGCTCATATGAGTCGGGCATGGCAGGAGAGGAGCTAGGGGGCACACTTACCAACTCAGAACCAAAGAAAAAGACCAGAAAGAGAGCATTAAATACATCTACATGGAAAGCAAATATTCGCAAGAGACTACATCAAGAGGGCAAAGAATACACTAATGCAAGCAATGCAAAAGTTCCAGCCAAAAAAGTAAGGTCAAAAAAAAAAAAAATGTGCCCTCTTGTTAATTGAAATGTGCACAGAAGGTAACCCCTACTGAAAGAGAACAATGTTTCTTGGACTACTACAAATTGACACAAAACATGATTACATTGCAATGACAACAGAATGTGCGATGAAAGAAAGGCAAACATGCTGCGAATCACAAAGAAAACGCACACTCTCATTTAAATACGACCTGAATGTTGAGAGTGAGAGGATTAGAGTGTGCAAATCATTTTACCTGGGCACACTGGCAATTAGTCAGAAGCCAATTTACAACACATATTAAAAAAAAAAAAAACGACTGGCATGCCAAAACCTGATTCTAGAGGGAAACATGCAAAACGTGGGATAGATCTCCAACTAAAAGAGCAGGTCCGGGATCACATCAGGGTTTCCCTGTTGTTGAATCCCATTACTGCAGGGCTAGGACAGAGAGGCAGTATCTTGAATCTACGCTCAATCTGTCTGGAATGTATGATCTTTACAAACGTAAAATGTCTGGAAGAGGTTAGTACACCTGTAAAGGAGTCTTTCTATAGATTCATTTTCAACTCCGAGTTCAACCTCAGTTTTCACATTCCTAAATCAGATAGGTGTGATCGGTGTGAATCTTATCAGACAGCTCTTGAACAGAATGTTCTTAGCCAAGATGCTGATGTTACATGGTACATTCAGCTGGCACATTCAGCTATTATGATCCAAACATTGAGTTAAACTGAGCTTTAAATGTGTGTTAAGGTGTTTGATACACTGCTGTACTGTGTGTGAACTTTGAATGTTTGATTCAGGTTTTTGATAACGTATGACATAGATAGAGCACAGCGTGAGATTAAGAATGTACATCTGTTCAGCAGTGATGGTAATATTTCTTTATTTGTTACATGGTAAAAATACAAATAGTTGACTTTGAGAATGTTAAACGCTTAAATGGTTTTAAATGTGCCTTAGATATTTAATTAATTCAGCCAATACGAGGTTTATGACAGTCATCAGTTGTCTAGTTATTCTGCCTTAATCCATGATCTGAGGATCGATTGTTTGAGTCTATAGATATTTAGTTCAGGGGAAATCGCGGGTTCTCTCTCTCTGTCTTTTGGTGATTGTCGAGTAAACATGATTCTGTTTGATGAAGAAAACTCTGAATGACTTTGTTAGGTGAAAATTCACCCTTAAGTTAGTTCTGGACTCCGAAGTTGTAGATCAGTATATTTATTCAATAACAATTGCAATTGGGCACACTCACAACACAAGGATGAAAAGTGAAGCCCTGATACTCACAAACCACAAGGGTTATATACTTAAGATTTATCTAATGCTGACGCCATAAATGTTTAATCATCTAGTTCTCGACTGAGCTTCTAGTATCTTTTCAGGGTCGAGAAAACAATTAGTGGCACCAGTTAATCAAAATTACACATATACACAGAAAAGCCATGTCACTGATGTGAAAAGCATAAAAGGTAATTATTAATACAAGCACTTGATTCATATATTCTGAAGTAATTAACAGTTTGGTAATTATCTCCATCAGACTTTGTGGTTATTTCTCACTAGTTCAGAGGTACAACACTGAGAGCACACAGAAGAAACACATTGCCGACAAAACTGCAATGCGCCAAGAGCGACAGGCAGATAGGGATGCTAAACACACATTAGTAGTGTGTTTTGACCTTCAGAATGTTATAACTTGTCCACGTGCAGAGATCAGTTATTTTTTCTACAAACGAAAACTGACAATCTTACAGCTCATAGCTCTCTATCAAAGAAAGACTATTATGCGCTATGGACAGAGGGGATGTGAGGCAGGGGGGCTAACGAAATTGCAAGTGCCTTTGTTAAAATTTTAGACCAAATTATTCTTGATCACCCAGATGCCACAAGCATAATTACATAGAGTGACAGCTGCGTGCCCCAAAACAGAAACTCCATAATGGCGTTTGCTATGGCAGAATACTTGACACGCAATACATCAGATCACAATGAAATATTCTACCCCGGGTCATTCTGCTGTACAGGAGGTAGACAATATGCATAGCCAAATTGAGAAGGCAATGGCGCTTTCTGAATTTTACTCTCCCGTCTCATTCTTAAGACTGCTACTGAAAGTCAACAGGAACAACCCGTACCGATACAGATGAGAAAATCAGATTTCTTTGACTTCAGAGCAGTGAACGCTAGGATTCCATGCAAGTTGCTTCTTGGCTGGGATTTTTTTTGTGGAATTCCTAAAATGGCCACACAATGGGTAAATGTTGTCTGTTTTAGATATAAAAGTGTGTTTTTCTCTAACACCAACACTGCTGCAAATGCCAAGGAGATGCTGTTGATCGAGCTGCAGAGGCTGACTGCAGAAGAGGACCAGCAAGAAGATCACAGCCAGTATGAACCACCTACCAGAAAACCATGCAGGGACCAGGCCAGCAGCAGTTTAGACTGCATATTTGATGAAATTGCAAATGAGCAAGTATCAGCAGCACTGACCCCAGCTGCTGTAGGGGTTACTGCACAATTAGAGACATACCTTCGGGAGGCCCTGATGGCCCGTGAGGACACACCACTGCAATACTGGGAGGTTAACAAACTGCGGTTCCCTTCTCTGGCCAAAATGGCATGCAGATACCCATCAGCACTGTGCAGTAGTGTTGAGAGCGAACGGCTGTTTAGCTCAGTGACACATATTCTGAATGAACGCAGAAACAGGCTGATCATGCAGAGATGATTCTGTTCATCAAAACAAAAAAAATCTGCCTCTCACTTTCCCCAAAAATGCATAGCCTAGTTCAGAAGTGGCAACATTGTGTGATAGTCATTTGACAAAATAGTGTGTTGCTGATTCTTCCTGTTATTACACTCGCGCACAGGCACGCACATACGTGTTTTTAGCCAGATGCGAGGACCATGACAACTGTGTGAGGACCCCCCTTATCCTTGAGTGTTTAAACATAAAACTACTGCAATTTGCCAGTAGGTGACAGTGTAATAGAACCTGACACCTTAGATTGTTGAAACACTTATCTTAAACAAAGGAAATTAACCCCCTGACATTCTACCGATGCTGTGAGGACCCAAATTTGAATTTTTTAATTTTGGAGGGAACCTGGAGATGAAGAGTGTGGGCGGTCTTGACACCTTAGAGAACTTTTCGGAATTCCACTACCAACAGGCAGACAGAAAATGGATCACCTAATGGCTACACCAAGCGAGATAAAGGTAAGAAATGATATCAAATGCATGATAAACAATGATTTAGCAACCACAGTTTATTTTCTTAGGAGTATATCTAGCTATTTGGTGATTTGTCGGAGTTATACGCAATATTAGTTTATACAAACTATATGACACCTTATTTAGCTAGCATAGTTTAACCAAGCTAGACGGCCACGCAGGCTCGTGGAAGGAGACCACTGACTGCATCAACTTATCCAACTGGTGAAGATAGTAGTTAGCAGAGTATGTTTCAGGTATAGGCTACAGCCGAAAGCATGACACAAATGCCTCCATTCATGGCAGTGAGAATTTCAAGCACAGTTGTGTTTTGCCGCGTTAACCTGGAGTTGGCGTGTAGTTCTTCTCTGATCTTTTGTAGTCCGTCTGTGGTCAGGTTCTGGAACTTCATCTCAGCGTAGTAAAGGAAGTTAATCCAATCTGTGTGTGCTCCGATGACGCACCAGGGGCAGAGGGTAGATGCTGGGTTCAAGGCTTTGTAGTGGTCTGGAATACCTCAGGGAATGCCCAGGCCATCGGACCAGATCCCGCTGTCATCCCCTGCTTCTCTCCTCCCTCGTACGGAATGCATTGGAACGTTCCTCAGGTACTGGTGAGTCTTGGACCTGGGGGTAATCTGAAAAGGTTGTACCAACATTGTTCTAGCACAAGGCCCAGACCAACCCACAGGCAGTGTAGCTCTTAATTTCCCTTCCCCACATAACCACCACATATCAGCTATGGCTATATCCTGTACTTCAAGAAGTCTACCATTCAAACACATCCCCGCTATTCTACATTCAGTGGAAGTATTTAACTGTATTTCTCTCCCATTATCTATCACATGTGTAATGGTTTTACATTGTGTCCAGTGTCCTACGTGTGCATCATTCTTTTCCCCAGGTTTTAAATAGCATTCAAACAGAGCATCTTTTCTAATAATGTGTGGAGGTGGAGCAGCATTGTCTGGCATGTAGGGCCAGTAAAAATGTGAACAGTCATGCTGTATAGCTGTATCATTAAACGCCCTATTTCCCATCATCAGCAAACATTCTTTTCTACGACACGAGGTGTCCGCTAAATGGCACATCTCACACGTGCACTTGATAGCTAAGAGTAAGTTGACATGTTTCTTCCAGGCTTCAGTTTCTCTAAATTCTTTGTCGCAGTGATCTATGTCATAAGGTACAGAGGTTGCCAGGAGTGGTTTGGTTGGCACCCTGGGCCCTGCACAGACTAAACAGTCACCTTGTGGTACTGATTTACCCATTTCCATGTCGGATGATCTTTAGCCAGGTCCCAATGTGGATATTCGTCCAGGGCCGGTGTTTGCTGTCTCATCCATAAGTATGTTAATAGACCAACCATGTAAAATCCTACAGTCGTTGCTAAGAGTCCCCCACATCCTTTGGCCAATTTTCCATAATCTCCCATGACTTTGCAGAGGAAGAGACCTCTTACTCCACAATTTCCACTAGGTTCTAATCCCCCAGGACAGTACTGTATCTTCTGCCAGCAGTTGAGACGAATAGAATCTAAACATCTAAACCCCTTTGTAGGCTGGTCTTCTGTCACAGTGGGCACACCCTGGAAACAGCAAAGAAAGATGATCTTTATTCCTCTGCCTCAGCCGTGTGCAGGCTTACCCGTTTGCCGTGTCACTCTCAGCTATTTTGACTGCGGTAGGTGTTGACAGTAGCACTTGGTATGGTCTGTCCCACTTGGGCGAATGGCAGTGTTTTCTTTTGAGGCTGTTGATTAGGACACAATCTCCTGGTCCAACCTTGAATTCAGCCTCACAGTGTTCCTGTGTAGGGGAGAGAAGTCTGAGAGCATTTAGTTTCGACATCATCTTTGCCATATATTCTGCAAATGTATATTCAATCTCTTTGTCTGTTTCAGCAAATAGTTTGAGAGTTTAGGCAGTGTAGATTCTTCCATACATCATTTCAAACAGTGATAACAACATGCATGCTTAATTTCACTAATTTCACTCTTGGATTCTCAATTAACTTTTAATAGTTTGGTTCATTCTTTTCTACCAGTCCTGCTGACTGGGGGTTGTATGAACAATGGCTGTCTATGGCTAGACAATATTTCTTTCTTTCGTTGGGATTTAACTCAATAAAATCAATAATGAATGATTAAACATCTTTCTCATGAAATATAAATAAGAAGTATAAATATATGCTTACTATCCCCACTTATTGAGGCATGTTTTTACCATGGCTCAATATTACAGCATATCTTTTAGTATTGTGAGATCTAATTCTTCAATTGTGTACGTGTCAGATGGTTGTTGTAGTGCAACCTGGTTTGTGGCCTTGTCTGCTTTTTGGTTTCCCAATGAAACCGGGTCTTTTGCATGTGTGTGTGCGCAATCAGGGAAATCAGTTATGCTGCTTGTGCAGAATAGTGTGGAAGTAGTGGCTATACGTTCAAGGTTTATTTGCTTGAACCATCAACAAACAATAGTTAAATCAGCTTCTGGAAAAGGCATATCTTGTAGGTCAGCTCTGGCTGCCATAGTTTTATCTGTTCTCTGCTGTAAGTAAAAGTGTAACTGGGTTAAATGTCACGCAGCGCTCAATATTGATATGAGACTGAGTGAGCAAACAAAAAATAAAAAATTTAAAAGAAATAAGCATGTGGAACTTTCAGTGTAAGTGTCTGTTTAGTACAATAGGAGCAGAGGCCTGCAGCCACTACTGCTTGTAAACATTCAGACATTGCTTGGGCTACTGGATCTAGCCGTGTTGAATGGTATGCCACTGGTATCAACTTTAAGTCCCCACTTATCCATTAACACAGATGTTATATAACCTTTTTTACAGTCTACAGTTTGTACGAATGGCTTTGTCATGTCCTGGATGAAGAACATCAGAAACCCATTGGTGGGAAAAAATATATATAAATAAATAAAAAAATAAAAAATATAAATAAACAAAAATAGATACACACCCGCTCTGCCCCTGTCCTGCTTAGTTGGGCCTGGGGGCTGAGCGGGTGAGAGAGACAATGCCTAACACGGCAGGGAGGCTGTCCTGCCAGACCCGGTGGCGCACCTCTTAGTTCTCTCAATCCTGTGATGCTTTCCATGGACCACTTGGTAGATAGGTAAACAGATGCTAGTGTAAGACAAAATTACATAAACCAAACAAATCTAAACACATGTAATACCCCCCTAATCAACTAAACTGGACTAAAATCTAAATATATTAAATAATATTCCCTTACACCTAGCCAGGCAGCCCCTCTCCCTCTCTCTCTCTCTCTCTCTCTCTCTCCCTCCCCTCTCCTCTCATCTATCACATTGCTAATGCTTATAATAATACTGATAAAATGGCCATATTGTCGTTTCAGCTCATTTTGTTCACCCTGAGGTAGATTGATGGCTTAAAATGAGTGAATAATATGTGCCTTGCAGCCCAAAATACAGGGGAATTTGGGCGATTTGTATGAACAAAATGATGTTTCCGTTTCAATGGTGCAATTCCGTTTCAAAGTGTTCATTCCGCGAATTCCGTCCGTTTTCCGTTATCGCGGAAAATCATTGGCCCTAATATTGCCTACTGTAAATCTACTACCCAAAGGTATCTCCTTATCTGTTTCTGAAATAAATGTCTACTAACAAAAATGTTCTCTCTCCCTTGTAGCATGTTCCAATTGCTGATGGAAGTGGAAACATTGCTCCTCACCCCCACTACTCCTCAACTACGCATATGGACAGCCAAACTCTACCCACTCACTCTGTTCTTTTTCTTTTTCTCCTAATCCAAAATATCTTCGCTATGGGACGCTGCTGTAATCTCTCCACCCGGTCTACCCGTAGAAACCCTCTGCCAATTGCACCCACCGCCACCGCACTGCCGTACACTTACTCTACCTCATACCCTATGCTAGCATTTATATACAATATATAATATTGCCACCATCAACATGTTTCTCTGTTCCTACTCCCCTTACCCCTGTAACAGTAAACCTTTGAGCACAGTGTATACCCACTAAACTGGTCTTGTTTGTATCATGTATTTACCACCGGATGTCTGTATATATATTATGTACACCTACCAAATGCAGGATATGTACAACACCTGTTGTTTCCCATCCCCTTCTGCCACACAACCCTACCCCATCCCCCCTTCCTATCTCCACCCGGCCGACCTCAAGCAGATGGGTCCCCCCTTATGTGCCGTGGTTCTGCTTAAGGTTCCTTCCTGACTAACAGGGAGTTTTTTTCTTGCCCGTGTTGCCAATGTGCTTGCACTAAGGGGGTTCAGGCTCTGAGCTCTGTAAAGCGCCTAGAGACAATTGTATTGTTATGGCGCTATATAAATAAAATTGAATTGAATTGAATGTGCTAAGACATACTTTATTTTTTTGTCTGTGGCTGTGGTGCTTTTTAAAGATAGCTTTATTTTAGTGGGCCATAGCTGCAAATTTTGTGGCCTTGTTTCTGCTAAAAATCTTAACAACACCAGGGTATGTTGTTTACAGGTCTTCTTATCTGGAGGAACAGCATATTCTTTTGAGCCAGCACTCAACCCCCACCCAGTCTGTGTTAGTCCAATGCATCAGTCTAGGTTAATGTAGTTAGTGTGACAGGCTTCAATTTCTCTTTAAATCTTTTTGGGGCTAAACAGTGTATATTCTATACATAGTAATATTTTGAGACACCATTTCTTTGACACACCATTGTTTAATTTATTCTAAAACCCATGTATTGTTATAACAATTCTAATGCCCAACCCATATCACATCTCTTCCTAATAAGTTTGTAGGGCATGTTTTTGAAACATAATCTGTATTTTTTAAATATCTCTCCTGTTTTCAGACTCTTTTAGATGTCTCTTTCTTCTTACAACCTTACTGTTCTGGGCATCTAATTAGAGTAATCAGAGTCACACAAAACAAAACAAAACAAAAAATCATTGGCTTTCTTGCCACCATTACCGTAAGCTTTGCTCTGTTTGGCGCAACCAATAATGTAAAAACATTTTCATATCAGTGTTACAATTTTCTTCCTGTTGTAGACATTTTAAATCACCTCTTATTGCCATTATCATGTACGTCTTCTGATTTTGACGCACTTTTTCCCATTTTTTAAGTTATTTTATGTATTTCTCTTAATACCTCTAACTGATCTTGAAACCTTTTAAATTACCGTTATCTTATTCTTCACACTAGGGTTAGTTATGTTTCTATTTTCAGACTCTTTTAGACTTGCTTTTAGATGTCTCTTTCTTCTTACTTTCTATTTTAACACTTCACTTTCCTCACTTTCTTCTTCTTAACTTCCCATTGACCTTCTCGTTTTTACTTTACACTCGTTTGGTGAGGAGGTTGAGGCCAGGGAATTTCCCTGGGGTGATCAGTCCCCTACTGGTTCCGGGTCAAGGCATCTCAGTAATGCGAAATCTTTAATTACATAAATTATGACTACATTATCTGTGTTTTACTCATTGTAAAAAGTTCGTCTCAACCCCACAGAAAAATAACACACAGGAGTATCTCTGACTCTCTCTTTTTTCTTTATCTCTTAAGCAGACTGGAGATAGCTCGTCTCCCTCAGGAATATATCTATTCGTAACGGACTATACCCTTCTTTATAGCCCTTTTTAACAATGCACCCAGAGGCCTACCAGGGGACCCCACAGGAAAACAGAAATTGAGAAGTTTGTTCCCTTCAAACAAGGCAAACAGGAAAATATACAGAAATATCCAGAGAAATAGGCCTAGAGAGTTTTCAACTTCAGATGACCCCTTCCTTTTTTAAGGTGAACAGCGCTTTTGCGTATACCTTTATCGTTCCCTCAACGAACGATACCCTTCCGTCTCTTTTCCCTTATCAGGGGACAAGAAGGTGAACAGTACTTATACTTTTAGCGCGCGCTAGCCTTTCCTTTTTTTTGGCAACAGGCTTTTTTTTGCTTATATCCTTTACCGTTTCCTAAACGAACGGTACCTTTCCGTCTCTTCCGAACCAGGGGACATGAAGGTAAACAGGAATATATAGTCATATAGCCTTGAGCGCTCCGAGACCATGAAAACTACAAAACAGGAGTCTCTTTAACTCTAGCAATTCGTTTAACACACGAGGCAACCAGGAAAAGGTCCTCCCTCGAACCGTTGTTCCCCTTTACACCCCGCAGCAAACATGCAAAAAGTTAGTCTCAACCCCACTTGAAGACAAGTGTATACAAACCAAAACAAACAAGAACCATATAGTGGCGTTCATTTTCAACAACTAAACAATATACTCACAAACAGCTCGTAGTCCACCCCCCATAGTTCAATTAAATTCCTTCACTCTCGGCTCTCCATGCTGGCAGGCCCTGGCCTCCTTCCAATTCAAGGTTGAGGTCTTAAGAAAAACGGAGTCTCGTAAGCCTCCGTACGGTTCAGGTCCTGATGATTAGCCCAGCGTGGAGAGTCGATGAGGTTGTTGGAATCCCGGACACGAGCCCCCAAATATGATAGGTGAAAATTCACCCTAGTTACCTCAGGACTCCGGAGCTGCATATAAGTATATTTATTAGACAAACAACAATTGCAATCGGGCTCACTCCCAGCACAAGGCTGAAAGTGAAGCAATGATAAACACATCGCACAAGGTTTATATAGACAGAAGTTGAGCGTTCAGCAGGGATAACCACGTGGTGGATTTCTGATGTCCGAGGCAAGGATGGAAGTTTTGCAAGGTCGGAAGAAGCACAGTTCGACCCTTCTTATCACCTCTGGTCTAAACATGCTCTTGTACATATGCAGACTAAGTGGCACCTAATAATCTAAGTTACACACACACAGAAAAGCCATTTCATAAGCACATGATTCATACATTCTTAAGTAATTAACAGTGTTTGCAAATTATCTCCATCAATTGCTACTAGTACAAATGGCAGTTACCCTAATAAATGTAATTTTGGGAGCTTGGAAGAATTGAAATAAAAGTATCATCTCTCCTCTTATCACCTAACACTACAGTGGGACCTAGGCCTGGCCACCTTGTCTTAAGTCTGGCCAACCTAAATAACAATTGCAAAAGTATAATTGTTCAGGTTTCCTTTTGCTTAATTTTCTTGCTACCCAAACATAGTATAGGCTACGCTATACGGAAATTGTATGGCTCGTAAACAGCAGTTACATAAAATTGAATATGCTGTACTTAAATCGCTCACTTGAAGATATCATAGAAGATGGTACTGAACTATTCAAAATAATATTAGTGACATGTTTGAGCATGATAAAGACCAATGTGCTTATGTGAGGTGTTTGGATACTTGATGTAAAAAAAAAAAAAATGCTAATTGCAAAAGCTAAGTGCCATATGCCTACTCTCTTCTCACCAAGTTCTTGGGTCAAAGAAGCACACTGAGCTACCATCCATCCCCCTCCTTTTTGCTCCATCTCTATTAAGACATACAATGTATCAAATCAGCAGACAGGGAGGAGGTGAAATGCAGCTTAATATGAACTTTTGCAGGGAGGTATCTATTCAAACACTAAGGGTGATTATGACAAGTTTACAAATACCTGAACATACATTAATTGTAGTGATCATATAAGTTGGTAATAGCCTAAACCCTTAACTATTCAAACTAATATTAGTGACATCTTTGAGTATAACAGCCAATATTGCTTATATGAGATGTTTGGATGTTGATGTTAAAAGCAGCTCATTGCAAAAGCTTATAATGCATTCTGATTCCAATTCTGATTCATTATGTGCCACAGGCCTCCAAGGCTTCTCAGCCAAGTTCTCAGGTCAGAAAAGCACTCTGAGCTAACACCCCCCCTCCCCCTCCTCTTTTTGGCTCCGTCTCCATGACAACACATACAATGTATCAAAAACCAGCAAACAGGGAGTGAAATGGACCTTAATATGACACCTGAAACTGAAGGTCTGAAGACTTTTGCATGTTATTCGTACTTGTGAGCAGTTTAAACATTCAGCTCTTATGAAAAACTTGATTAAACGTCAATGCAATTCCGTGTCACCTGTAATGATGATGCCGTTACCAAAAATATTTTAAATTAAATAAACCAAAAACCTTCAAAGTACTGTTAATGGCATCTTTGAGCATGATAATTACTGACATGAGATTATCTGGGGTGTTTGAGCATTTAGTGTTGAAGAAAACTGAATTCTGATACAGTACAAGCTTGCATGGTGCCTTACTCTTAACTTCTACCACCCAAGTTCTCAGATCAGAAAAGCATTCTGAGCTACCACAAACCCCACCCCCTTTTTTGGCTCCATCTCCATGACAACGCATACAATGTATCAAAAAACCAGCAGAGCGCAAGTGAAATGCACTTGAAAATGACACCTGAAAGTCTGAAGACTTTTGCATGAGAGTTGTGCTTTCTATATATTTAAATAGTAGCTAATTGTGAGAAACTCATATTTTAAGAGGTTACATAAACCTGCAAAATAATTGATTCTCTGTCATGCATACAAATAATACATATTGATAAAAAAATTAAAATATACATCTTATAAAGAACAAGCACAACCTCTTGGGAATGTTTGGAGCTTTGAGGTTTAAAAACTGTTCATTGCATTAAGCTCATAATGCGTTATTTGTCATACCCTCCAACTCCTATCACCTAACTTCATAGGTCAAACAAGCAAACTAGGCTCCACCCCCCTCATTTTGGCTCCATCTCTATGACAACACATAGATATATCAAAAACTAGCAAACAGGCAGCTTAGTCACACCCATTTTCCCTGGCCTTCCCTCTAAGCGATTTAGCGAGAATGACTTTCCCTCCCAAATTTAAAGAGCCCAACTGCCAGAGCCTGATCAGTTGGCCAAGAGATGAAAGTCACACACACACACTTTCAAGGTTCTGAAATAACCATAGTTGCGAGGGCCAAAATGAATATCCATGAAAATCACATAGGATGTTAATTATCATGAGTAGATGCCATATAAAAACTATTGGTTGTGAGGGTCGACCCAAATGTCCTCACAACCAAAAATGTCCTCACAGCAAAGGTGAAATCTCAATAACCGGTCCTCGCAATGGCATATACACAAACACACACACACACACACACACCCACCCCAGCGGACAGAATTGGGCTTAAGAATCAGTGCACAGCTACGGACACTTAAGCTTTTAAGAACACATTTCCAGGCGTTCATCTTTTTCTTAGGTTGGTCTTACAAAGTCCGTAAGAAGACACTTAAGAAAATGTTGGAGTATGAGGCCCAATGAGAATGGCTACACCAGACGTGGAAACAGAACGTATGCCTATGTCTGCACCGAAAATTCAGAAATAGATCTGGCTTCCACTTTTTATCATTTTCCGCGAGTTGTGCGTGGCCCTTTTTACATAGTCTGGTAATACTAGGGGTGGGGAAAAATAAATAAATCGATTCTTCGATATTTCTCGATTCTCTCTAGAACGATTCTGTCTCTTTTCAGAAAAGTTCATAATCGATTTAAAAAAAACAACATTTACACATCCATTTTGTGTTGAAATGCAAGCTGCATCGATTATTGCATTTTTCATTGAGTCATAATTGTGACAAGGAAAAGCTTTTTCTCTAATAAAAAAAAATAGAGAAGGTAATTCATCTGTTGATTTTCTTTAATTATCAAACACAAAGTAGGAAGTGATTTGAGACTGAGTAGAAAACTCAAATGTTTTAAAAATCGACATGCATCGATAATCGTTTTATCTGTTTAGAATTGATAACCGGTTTTGAATCGATGATCGGTTTAGAATCGAAACGTTGACTACTGAATCGGAATCGAATCGTGAGGTGCCAAGAGATTCCCACCCCTAGGTAATACACCTATGAAATGTAATGAACATTATTTATTTTGCTGTGAATAATGAAGGAAGCAATAAATCCGATTACTTCCAAAACCCTCGAGAGCTGTTGCCATGGAGATTTAACGTTACTTTCTGTCTGAAGATAAGGTAGCAGGTAGTGTTGAAGAATGGATGACTTGAAATTGGACAACTTAAAATTACAGGCATGAAAACGGGTCAGGGGTGGAAAAAGGTGAGAAGGATATTACCCCTCCAGGGGGGTCCGGGGGAGCATGCTCCCCCGTAAGAAATGTTTTAATATTCCATATTTTAAAGCATCAATCTGATGCATTTAGAGATGCTTTTTTTTGCCAACCTGGGGAGAGCTGGAGAAACTTAACTTCAGCCATGAGTCCAAAATTATTATGGCTTCCTTACTAAGTATTATGCACTGATGTCACTGGGTCTAACATACAGTATAAGAGGCACAATGTGGTAAGGGCACCACAAATGGCTTAATGCATAGCCCCCACAAGAGATGGTGGACATGCTGGACAACTTAACTTGTCTATCCATCCATCATGATTGACAGCCAATACAATGTTATGTAATTCAGATTTTAATTAGGGCTGTCAATAGATCCAAAAAATTAACAAATTAATCTCACATTTTGAAATGCATTAATCTAAATTAATCGTTTTTAAAAGTTTTTGACTTCTAAAGACTAAATCTTATAAATGAACGAGTAATCACTTTCAGACAGCGTGTATTTTAGACACTGTTGTTTAATTGTATTTTTTTTTTTACACAAAACTACACGCAGAACTGTGTTTTCAAAGAGGCTCAGGCCTATAAGTTATACCTATAAAGTGCCAGCCAGGTACAGACTGTGTGCCGCGCAGGGTAGATGTTAAAATGGAAGTAGCCTAGCAGCTGCCAACATAATACGGGCACTATCAGTGCCTAAAGTGGTCAGTTTGCCACTTATCTCCCATCTGTTTGAGACGTCGATGACCTCCTCTGCACAGTCCTCCGCTGTATGTCGCCAATGTTTTTTTTTTTTTACTTTCAATGCAAAAGATCTCAATTTCCATACATTGTCAATAAAATGAGCTGTGACACCCAGGTAATTGTCATTTCTGACTGACGTCCAGTTGTCACCAGTAAGGGCGACGCTGGCAGCTTGTTCGAGGAGCTGAATTTTTCGTGCTCTCTCGTCGTCATACAAGGAATGTATGCGACGGTAAATCGTAAGAATTGTCCCCTGAAGCAATTCGAATCACCTCAGACAGCCCACCGTCCTCAACTATGTTGATGGGCCGACAGTCACCGGCAACCTAAACTGCGTAAGCGTTGGTAACCTTTTCACGGACTGGTCTAGTTATTTTAGTGAAGTCGTGGAGTGTGGGTTGGCGACCATCTAACCTGGGACTGCTTTCTGTCGGGTGCTTTGCATTAAGGTGATAACTTAAAGACGAGCTGCTTCTGTGATAAATTCAGCTTGACAAATGCTACATACAACTTTAGTTTTGTCGGTTGTTCCGTCATTTTTACTCTTAAACATTAACTTTCCGCCCAACAATCCCTCTGCTCTCTCCATCTTCAACTATCGTCTCTGTCTCTCCTATTCCTGACTGCAGGCACGCGGCGGTTTCGTGTCATGTGTCAATGCATTAACGCGTTAATCTTGACAGCCCTAATTTTAATACATTTTATTGGCAAAGATAACAATTTACATTACAGTTCGTAATACTCTCAGAACCAGATCATTTTTTGCCTGAACCACCAGTGTCTTCATGGGCCGCTTTCGCTGTTTTGCCACGTCTCAGCCTCGCCCCTTTCTCTTCTTCAGCAGGCGTGCTTTTAGCTTCTGATGGTGGTCTGCACTGGTGATGCAAGGCAACTTCGCGTTAATATTTCCATGCACTTGCGCTCCCTTCTGGCACGCGCACCTGTTCGCAGTTCACTGAATATGAATACCTACACCCCCTTTTGTAATGCCAACAGGTGCACTTCGTTGTGCATAAGTATAAATCAAGCTCAAAGCCTATTTTGATATATTTTTGTAGTCCTGGTAATCTTTTGTTTTGGCATATTGGTAAGGTTATTTAGAGGACCATTTCTCAATGGTTTTGTTCTTGATGAATGAATGTTTGTTTATTAATGAGTTATTTTTCAACAAATAAGTCAATTATAATTACAAAGAGGAAAATTCGCAACTTTTTAATCGCAGCTTTCACTTCAATTTCGTCGCAACAAACACCTAAAAACACAGCAACTTTCATTGCAACTTTTTGGAATTGCTCAACTAAATTAGCTGTTCAGCTCTACTAATCCATAAGCCGGGTGGTCTCTGACAATATGTTATGTATCCTTTGTAGTGAATATTTTGATGGGGCAAATATTCTTGTTAGACACCTGAAGAGTGTTCATGGTTTATTGCCTGGGAAAACTCTCCCCCTTAAATGTGGCCAAAATGGTTGTTCTCTTGAGTTTGGTCGTTTTCAGGGTTGAGAAAACATTTCAATCGAGTTCACCGTGGACAAAGTTCTGTTCAAAGTAACACTGAAGTATAGGCCTCTGCTCTGCTCAGTACTTGGAGTCAGGTTTGATAATAGGAGGAACAAACAAACTGGTACTTACAACCAAGTGCTCGTCACTGACAAATTATCTTATGTTCCTATTCTACAAACATTACTGTCCATTTTCAAAAATCAAGTCTGGCAGGAGTTCCCCAGATGGTTTATATGCTGATTTAGAGGATGGGTTATATATAAAAAGGGAGATCCACTTTTTTGCAAGTGAGAATCACGCATTAAAAATACAATTGTTCTATGATGACTTTGAACTTTTGAGGCATATACTTTATATTGAAAAATGTCCAGTCTAAATTGAATTCCTGTTTGGACAACATATATCAATGCACACTCTTCCACACCCAAGATATTAAGACCTATGGGTTTAATGCAATATTAGAGCCACTTGTCAGACCTTAAAGTGGTCAAGACTGAGGGAATTGAAGTTCCATGCTTCAATGACCGTTTACGGGGTAGTATAGTCCAAGTAACGGGTGATAATCTTGGATTGCACTGCTTGTTTGGATATGTTGAATCATTTTCAGCCCGTTACTGCTGTCGATTTTGCCTGACTGAGAAGGGGAAGTTTCAAACTGTCTTTTATGAGGATGACCCCAGTGTGACTTTACGAACAATAGATATACACCTGCACCATTGCGAAGCTATACAGTTAAACCTAACACTACCTCATGTGTATGGTGTTAAGTGCTCTTGTTTACTTAATGAGTTTAAGAACTTCAACACTGTAAAACCTAACAGTGTATTTTACTAATTAGATTAAGTTAACAGTAATTAAAAACCGCAGAAAGTTGAAATGACTTAAATGGTGAATATTTATTGAACTCATTAGAGATTGGTTGTGAGAATAACTCAAACAAATAAGAGTGTACATGTTTGTTTCATTCATATTTGAGTAGGATGTAATTTATTACAAGTGAAGTCACGGCTTCAGCCTACGCAAACGTCAACCAATCAAATTGCCTATTCTCCCAGAGCTTTCGACATCGGAAAATATTCCAACATGGTGGCCGTCTTGAAAATTGTTAGATGTTAACGTCTGTAGTTCGTTATTTTAAGACTAGATTTGATTTATGAGACGAGAAAGTACTGTTGTTTAGTCAATACATCCAGTTAGTAATACAAAAAAGTTTGCAGGAGGTGAGTCGTACTATGTGTGTCACAGCTCAGCGATAGCCAGCATGTTTGCGTAGCAATTGGTTGTTCAGCTGTCAACCTCAAACATTTAGCTAAATGTCCTGCCCTGATTGGAGCCTGGTCGTGCGGCGAATAAGAGTCTCTCCCTACCCCTGCTATAACGTCAACAGACTCGTGGAAGCCAGAGAGACTTTCCTGCAAAGGTGAGCTTCACATGTCTCTCACAGCAAAAAGCAAACCAACTTCCATTCTGTCAACCGTTGTAAGCATAAGCAACCCTGTCATTTCTGACTAGTTGAGGTAGTTGCATACTTATGTGTACTGTATTTAGTCCAGCTAATTATTGTTTTGTCTACCATGTTTGATAGCCCCGCTAATTGTTTTCTATTGTGCTTGATGTCGTGAAGCTAATCGCTAGTTCTATGAATAGCACTCCAGATAGCACGCACTTGTTGAGCTTAGCGTCATGCTGATTCTACCCTCAGCTAATGCAGCTTGACAAATCGCCTGTAGAACTAGTCAATCTTAGTGTTTGAATTTGGAATTCCAAATAATTCGTTTTGTTTGTTTGTCGTTTGATGTGGAGAGGTAAGACCACCAGAGTCAACAGCTGTTGCTAACAACCAACAGCTAGCTCGCCACCAACACGTGCTTGAGCTAGCAGCTACTGGCAATATAGTTGATATCACTATCATATATTCACGTTTCAAAATGAAATGGTGGGCATTTTTTATTCCACAGAAAGTGAGTGCCACTAATAATTTAATATGTGGAAATGTAAAGTATGTGACTTTTCTACTGTTGTTAGAGCGAGGCTGATGAGTCATTATAGGCTACATCATGGCCAGCATTCCACAGTATGTCCATTGCCTTGTTTGCACCACAGTTGCATGCGTACATTTAAGACGTATAATTCATTAAAAGTTCATATGTCTGTGGTGCATAAAGCAGCTAAGAAAAGCTCAGGCAGTAACCAACAAAATGTTAGTAGTATGACATTTCAGTGTCCCCTCTGTGAATTTAGGCAACCCTTTTCTGAAAATGTTCCTTTATTTAAGGGGACATTTGAAACATAAGCAAATGGTCCCTTGTCCATTTAAAGACTGTTCATTCCAAACCAACCTGTATAATACATTTAATTCACACAAAACCAGATCACAAAATGGTTCATCAGACTATGCTCCTGAGTTAGTCCAGTCAAATGATTGTGATATACCTCAGAATTGTGACAGTGATCCAGAGTCTGTTGTGTCAGGGGAGGAGGAATTGTCTCAAGATCTACTATGTGACCCTGAGGAACTAGCAGGTCAGCTGGAGTATAATTTGGCCACTTTCTTTTTGAAAATGCAGTCAATCCTCCACGTTACTGACAGGGCGACACAAGAAATCACTGAACACTTTGATCGGCTGTTTTCTCTGTCTGAACCTATTCTCAAGAAAGCTGTAATCGAAGTTCTACATCAGCACAGTTGTAATGCTTCTGATCTGATTGTAAGCGAAATTATTCAGGCGGTCACAAAAAGCAATATATTCCTCCAGTCGGTCACCAGTAAAGGCCCATTGCCAACAGCTAAGAGTCAGAACATGTCAAACCTGTTGAATACCTAATTGACTCCACACACAGAACATTCATTCTGTCCTCCCTCCAAGAGTTGCTGAAAAAGCCTGAAATTCTTGAAAAAGTCCAAGGAGGAACAGAAACAAAACCAGGTGAGTTCTCCTCATATGCTGATGGCTCTTTCTATCTGGGAAATCCCCTTTTTGCAGAGAGAGGTGTGAAGTTGTAATTGATTTTGTATGTGGATGATTTGGAAATCGCAAATCCTCTTGGAACTTCCCGGAAAATATACAAAAATGTGTGCAGTTTACTGGTCATTCGCCAACATACCAATTAAATATCGGTCTGGGCTACATACAATTCAACTTGCTTTGTTGTGCAATTCCAATGTCAGACAATTTGGAAATGCAAAAGTGTTTGCACCTCTCCTGAATGATTTAAAGACACTAGAACAAGAAGGTGTGTATATTGAAACCTTGGGAGATTCAATCAAAGGCACAGTCTACTCTGTCGTTGCAGACAACATTGCAGCTCACCAGCTCGCTGGTTTTAATCAGAGTTTTAGGTCTACCTATAGTTGCCGATTTTGTCTTTACTCCAGAGAAGACATGCAGACAAAAGATGCAACCACTGATGAATGTCAAATGAGGACCAAAGACCAGCATGACCGCCTCATTCAAGAAATGCAGACAACTGATGTGCAGATGTATGGCGTGAAAGAGTCCTGTGTTTTATCTGACAAACTCTCGTACTTTCATTCCACCACCGGATTTCCCCCTTCACGATCTCTTTGAAGGTTTGGTACCCGTGGAGCTGGCCCTTTGCTTAAAAGGTATGATGACACTGAAATATTTCTCTCTTGAGGATCTGAATAAAGCAATATTGTCCTTTCCTTATCAGCACTCTGATAAAGTTGACCGCCCTCACCCAATTCCTCTAAATTTCTCAGACCGGGGAACAATAGGTGGAAATGGCCATGAAAACCCTCCTGCGTTTTCTCCCAGTTCTGATAGGCTCAAGAATTCCTGAAGGAGACAGATTCTGGGGCATTCTCATGGCATTAAAATAGACAGGGTTTACGCGGGTCCTTAAAAAGTCTCAAATCAGATCATCCGAATTTTAGGCCTTAAAATGTCATAAAAAGTCTTAATTACGATTTTGACTGGTCATAAAAATGTATTGGATTATATGTGACTTTTATAAAGTTTTAAACTTCAGTGCTTTTTGGGGATCACGCCACAACAAAACGAAACCATGGTGCCTTAAATTGTTTAGGTTGCTTCCAGTATGGGTAAGTGCAAGTTCAACGAGATCTGGCTCGAGAACAGTTCATTTAGTGCTCGGTTGAAGCCTGTTGAAAAGAACCCATTTGAAACCTGCTGCACTTTGTGCAAGAAAACGCTCAAATTAGCTTCTTTGGGTAGAAAAGCATTAGAGTCGCAAGGAAGGTCAGAAAAGCATAACTCCATTCTAAAAAGCCAGCAGCAAACACCTGCAATCACCCAGTTTTGTTCTGGTTCATTGGGAGCGTCACCCGGCCCCAGTGCGACCCAGTCTCTATCAACTTTGACGCCTACAACTCCGGTATGTGACCTCTGGACAGCGTTTGGATCTACGCCGACATTAAAAGCGGAGGTGCTGTGGACTTTACATGTGGTAGCAAAACATCAGTCGTATAAAAGCAATGATGACATAGGTGAGCCGTTTCAATCCATGTTCCCTGATTATGACATCGCTAAAACTTTCAAGTTGGGAAAGGACAAGACGTCTTACATTACGCGATTTGGATTGGCAGATTTCATTAAGAGAGACCTCTTCTCAAAAGTGAATAAGGGCCCGTTCGTGCTGATGTTCGACGAAAGTCTAAACAAAACAATCAAATCCAAGCAGTTGGACTTGCATGTACGTTTCTGGGAAGGCGAGCAGGTAGTCTGGGGTCCCGGTTTTTGGGGCATGTGACAGCCCAGGACTTACTGGAAAATGTCAAAGTAAGTAAAGGTTTTATTCATTAGCAAGCATTACAATGTTTACCCTCACGTTCATTGATTTCCCCCCCCCCCCGAAAGCAATGCTATGGCAAACTGGGGAAACTATATTGTTTCACTCATCCCCAAAAGTGGTATATAGGACAGTAGTAATGGTGTCTACTTCACACAATTCTGGCTGTGCTGGTGGTTATTTAGCAAGAAATCTAAATGGGGGATACTTATTTGAGCACAGCTAGGACCATGTGAGGAAACTGCCATTGCCACTGTCCTACATATCACTTTGGAGGTAAGTGAAACTATATACAAATTTGGAAAATGGGTGAACAAGGCCATAAAATGACACATTAACATAATTTCTTGGTTAATTTTCAATGCTTATTAACAGCAAAAAAATAGATATTCAATAATTTCAAGTATTATAAGACTCGGAAAATTGAATGTGAAAAATAACACTTGATTTTTCTTTTTTTTTCTCAGGAGTGTGTGGACCAACCTTCTCGATGGATGGGCCCAACGTAAATTGCAAGTTTTTTTTACTTTTTCAACAAGAATTGGCAGAACAGTATGGAGAAGCTCAGCTTGTGGCTTCTCCAGGTGGCAGCTGGACAAACTTTTGAAAGCCATGCACACACTGCTCCACAACGTACCAGCAAGGAGAGAAGACTACAGTGCTGTCACCAAATCCACCATCTTCCCTTTACCATTCTGTGGCCACCGTTGGATTGAGAACCTGCCTGTGGTAGAGAGGGCTGTTGTAGTCAGTCCATCACTTCACCTTTATATGGAAGCGGTAAGAACAAAGAAACTCCCAAACCCTGGGACAGCATCCTTCGACACAATAGAAGCAGCCCTGAAAGATCCACTCATCTTGGCCAAGCTACAGTTCTACATGACCGTCGCCAGGAACTTCAATCCCTTTTTGAAGGAGTATCAAACAGATGAGCCAGTGATGCTTTTCCTCAGCAAAGACTTGGCTAAGTTGATCAAGGTAATGAAGCTAGCACTGCACATTATCATCAGAAATCTTGTCACTTGTCATTGATTAGGCCTAATCGATGTGTACACTGTGTTAACGAAGAATAGGTACATTCTTCAAACTTTGTTTATGCATTACAATTAAGATAATATCGCTTTATGATAAATGTGGATATAGGGGACTTACATTTGTATGAAATTGTCTTTTGACAGGGTCTACTTAGACGGTTTATCAAGAGAGAGATGGTCCAGGACATCACTACACTTCAGCTTACCAAACCGGATGTAGCTGACAAGAACAACTGGCTCAAACCACAGGACATTGACATCGGCTTGGGTGCTGAGACATTTCTAAATTACCATACTACCTTGAGGACTATCATTTTATAAATCATGGTCAGGATGCAAGCAGCAAATATAATTTTATTGTAAATACTATTTATGGCTTATCCCCCTGTCAGAGCAGAAAAAGTGTTGAGCTCAGAGTCCTTGAGTTTAGAAGGGACTGCATTGATGGACTGTCAAACATCGTAAAAAAAAAGTGCAGGAGAAGAGCCCCCTCAAGTATCTGGGGTCAGCCCTATGTTCCCACAGCCCTATGTTCCCACATTTCTAAGGATTTTTTTTTCACTGACAATTTTGAAAATTAGGCCCTATGTTCCCACAGCCCTATGTTCCCAGATTTATTTTGAAAAATTAGTCCCAATGTTCCCACAGCCCTATGTTCTAGGGTTAAGGTTAGGGTTAGAGTTTGGAAGCTAGCTAGCTCCTTCAAATCGCCAGCTACGGAATGGTGAACCCTTAACTACCAGGCAGGGGTAGAAATGTGGGTATACTGACGGCACTCGGTATCCTCGATCAACAGGGCTATGGGTTAAAAACTGCCTGCATTTTCCATTAATTGTACTAGGAACATCTATGCATTAGACCATTGGTTCCCAAACGGTGTGCCGCGAGGCAAGTTCAGGTGTGCCGTGGGATTTTGTGACAGCCATACATTGGACCTCATTCTCGAACATATTCTTAAGTGTCTTCAGAAATATCTTCTTATGAACTTCGAAAGACCAACCTAAGAAAATAAATATATCTGCCGGATTCATGAACGCCTGGAAATTTATTTTTAAAACGCCAAAGTGTTCTTAGCTGTGCACTGATTCTTAAAATGAACGTGCACTCTCGTACACATGAATTTGCATACATAAATGCCCCGCCAACTCCTTATAAGGGCATGCAACTAGAGAGCCACGTGCAAAACAGAATCCACGGGCAACGAGAAAGCAACCTGATCAAAATCATGTAAAAGCGGAAAGGGTGTGCCTTGGGCACAAAAAGTTTGAAAAAAAACTGCATTAGACTACGCTGTCCATGAACATCTGCATGCAATGGTCTTTCCCTCCACCATGGAATTATTTTCTTTTGTATCTTTTCGTTTGTCCAATAGGATAAGAATGACATTCAGGCTGCAAGAACAGTAGTCCTATTTGGTTTGCCGTTCTACCTGAAGGAAGATTCTTCCTAGATATTCAGAAGTTGCAAGGTATGACCTATAACCTTCACCTCTGATTTACAAAGGCCTTGCTATCCTCTTATCAGTCTCTCACCTGTACTTTCTCCCACAGCCACATAACACTTCCACACACAGTATTTCATATATACATACACACATAAACACTTATACAGACACTACCTCTAGGGCCAATGATTTTCCGTTTCAGCTCATTTTGTTCACCCTGAGGTACATTGATGGCTTAAAATGAGTGAATAATATGTGCCCTTCTTAGATTGTTGTTTGCCAGCATTAACAGAACAGAAGACTAAATATTTTTTTATTTTAAATGCGATTGGGAAGACGAGCAAGTGAATGTGACTGAATGTGGCTTTAGCGGACGTGTGTGGATCAACCGTTAAAAAGGGGGCGTGGCCGGAGCAGAGTTCAGCAGAGACTAGGGCTGCAACTAACGATTATTTTGGTAATCGATTAATCTATCGACAATTTTTTCGATTAATCGACTTATCTAACGATTATTTCCCATAGCAAATTAAAATAACGACTCAAAATGTTGGAATTTAAATTTCAAATGTATTTGAGTAACAAATGTAATCATCATAAATAATACATTAATTAAATAGTAATACAAATTAAAGTGCAAATACGCTTTTAAAAGTAACTCAAATTAGCAATCAAGCCTCTGCAAGTGCAAAATAATGCAAGAATAACTGGGCTGCAAGTGACATTCAAATTCAACTTATGAAATATATAATTTTTTTCACAATCTTTTGTTTGAAGAATGCTAAGTGGAGGAGGTTAACTATTCAGAACAAACGAAAATACAGGCTACTCTGATAATTCACTGATTCACTACATTGCACTTAACATAAATGAAATAGCGTTAGCAAGCATCCTCCATGAGACATTCTGTTTTCCAACATGTAAGCTTAAACCTTACTATAAGTTATAGATATATCATATATGTCTATGATAATTGCTGCTAGACACTCACTGTTCTTGTGCTCCCACAGCTCATTCTCTTTGAAATACTGGAATAGTGCTTCTTTAACTACTAATAATTGACCATCATTGAGAAAAATGACAACTTTTCTGTTAGCCATATCTCATATGCAGCAGCTACTAAAGCTAGCTTTGTTTATTGTTTCCATGGTAACATGAGCCGTCTTCGCTTTTCAGTCGCCCATTTCTGATATGCAGCACATGAAGGTACGAGAACGGAGGGCAAAGAAAACGGTGCATGATTTGTATGCTAGGCTATTTGCAGATTCTGTTCCATTTTTCTCAATGATGTTCAATTATTATTAGTTGAAGATGCACTATTTCGTGCATTGCAATGGCGAATGAAAATCACCGGTAGCTCTGCTAGCGTCTGCCAATTTTTTTTTTTAAATATATTTGATGACGCGTCGACAATAAAAATCATCGTCGACAATTTTTCACAATCGACGTCGTCGATTTCGTCGACTAATCGTTGCAGCTCTAGCGGAGACGTGACATTTTCTCAGTGGTTTTGTTCTTTAATTAATGTTTGTTCATCGTTGCAATCGTTGTTGTGTTTATTTGAAAGAAATATAGCCTTGCAGCCCAAAATACAGGGGAATTTGGGTGATTTGTATGCACAAAATAATGTTTCCGTTTGAAAGTTGCAATTCCGTTTCAAAGGGTTCATTCCGTGAATTCCGTCCGTTTTCCGTTATCGCAGAAAATCATTGGCCCTATACCTCCTCTCAGACAAATTCATTCTCTTTCATACACGGATTCACATTTATTAGATAATTTATGCCAGTGTATTACAGTGTATTTGATAACTCCTGGTAATCATGTACAATATCTGTTCATAACATTTTCAGGAAGAAGACTTTGATGAGAACCAAAGAGGAACAGTTGCGCTGTTGGCAGTCACGGACGAGGATACACCAGCTCTTGTTCCTTTCCACACTCAACAGGTTGTACAAACCCATAGGTTTTGGGCTGATGCCCTTGTCAATTTATTCGGCCTTATCTATGCTCTCCATCTGCAGTACCCAGCCAAATTGAAGGGATTCTTTGAATTTATGCAGATTGTGCTGCTGCATTTGGACAATGGTAGAAATCAGCTGAAGTCAAAATTAGTCACTGAAAAATGAATTAGAACTCAGTGATTGAACTTCAATTCAATTCAATTTTATTTATATAGCGCCATAACAATACAATTGTCTCTAGGCCGCTTTACAGAGCCCAGAGCCTGAAACCCCCTTAGTGCAAGCACAATGGCAACACGGGCAAGAAAAAACTCCCTGTTAGTCAGGAAGGAACCTTAAGCAGAACCACGTCACATAAGGGGGAACCCATCTGCTTGAGGTCGGCCGGGTGGAGGTGCAGCTGTCTGTTGAATGAGCGAAGTTGGGAGATTGTTTTGGAGCAACTCCCTCAAGCTCTTCTTCACACATTAGCCTAACTCCCACACACACACGCAATTAGAGTTAACAGTTTTAATTTGGCTTTATTTTAGGTCATTTTGTATCCTGTTTATTTTGTTTATCACCTGATTGAGACCAGGATTTTTTTAGCAGATTTGTCAAGAAACACACACACACGCAATAGAGTTGTGTTATGTTTAGAGTAAAGTTATGGACTTAACAGTTTTAATTTGGCTTTTCGTTTTGTAAGATCCTGAGTACTAGGGCGCTTAAAAATCTGACAGCTGCTGAGAGGTGCTTGTTTGATATATTGATTTTGTACTTTTGTTAGGAGACTGAAGAGAGGTTGTATACTTTTGATAGAATGCGTCCTTTTTGGTTTATGAGACCAGTATTTTTTGAACAAGAGATTTGTCAAGACGACACACACCTCACACACTCTCTTTCTCTCTCTCATATACATACATGCACAAATGTTTTATGCAGTTATCCGTTTTAATTTGGCTTTGTAATATCCTAAAAAAGTTGAGCTGTAAGATTGCTTTAATATTTTGGAAAAAGCAATATATTTTTGTATTATTTCAATGAAAATGGTTGAATACAGAATAGTTAAATGAAATGTCTTCAATGTGTTTTATGTTGTTGTATGGCAACTTTTCAAAATAAATGGATTTTATTGATCTCTGTCTACTGATAAATATTTGTAATGAGTTACAGTAAATTAAATAGTGTAAGGTAATCGGTTTTCTCAAATGGATTGAGTAGTAAATTCACTGTATTATTGCAAGTCACTGCTTAAATGGAAAAGTAGTGTTCACATACTTCATTTATGTCGATGTGAAGTAATTCTTGTCAATATAACTTAAATTAAATGAGTAGGAATAAATATTTCACTTCAGTTGAAGTTTGGTGAATGTGGAAAGTGTAATTTACTTGACTCCTTTAGGTTAGCACAACATAAAATATACATGTAGTTACAACTCAGGTAAATGAGTTCTCTACACTTACATTAAATGAGTTACCAAACTCAAATTAATTAAGGCAATCGGTTTACAAAGATTATTTGACTCAAGTTAACTTCCCAGGTTTTACAGTGTACATGAGTCACCTGACATGCTTTTGGTCAATATGACTGATCAAAAAACAGCCAACGAGTGCACAGCATGTTTGAGATCTCTTTTAGGACTGTTAGAAAACCACTCTCAGTATCTAACTTACGTAGACTCTGGGAATGTTATTCCAACAGTCTTAAGGGATATGCATACTTACTGCATACTTAGCACTTGTTAGCTGATTTTCCCTCGCAGATTGTAATCTTAATGCATTTCAGGTAACTATTTCATGAAGTTGGTTGTAATGAAGCCCAATGGTGAAAGAAGTAGGTGATCCTAAACAGTTGCATGGTAGAGTAGATGTGCGTAACCTCTCTGTGAATAAGCTGACTTAAAGTAACACTGCAACAATTTGACACTTTTGAGATATGGTTTTACAGGCAACTAGTTTTGGTACTGATGGAAATTGATATTACCATTAATTTATATACTTACCATCACATTGAAAGTATGTTCTCCTGTGTGCGTGTGTGCGTGTGTGTGTGTGTGCGTTTGCAATTCTATCCTTTTGGGGTATGCAACCTGTTAGCCCACTCACGCCATGGGGTACAAAATCTTAGTGGGGCACAAAACGCTGTACCCCACTAGTCTAACCATATTTTTGAAGTCATCATAGGTTACTGATATGCCCCTAGAATTATCTCGGTGGGCCCCTTTTGGAAGGAAGACCGCCTTTGAGTGTTTAGGATGGTGTGTGAGTTAAAGCGCCCCCCTCAAAATTCGGGCACTTGTTGGTATTGCACTACGTTGTTTCACACACACACTTTTCACACACTCATAACCAATAAAAGGTTGCCATTCTGTCACGTGACACACACACGCAACCTCATTGGACCAAATTCAAGTGCAATGGAAGCTGGACTAATTGGATAGATTGGACCACACAGCCATGTGTAAAGCACGGATTTGACTCAACAGAGGGTAAGTTTGAACGCTGACTCCTTTTTATAGGAACCATTTAGCTGTAACTTCTATGGCAGTTGCATCATCATTACATTGCTAACTCACGAGTTAGAAAGTTGGATAAATCACTTAAACAGAAAAATAACTAGTAGCTAGGTAGCTAAGTAGCAGATATTTGGCTACTAAACATGAGTAATTAGCTATCTGGCTAAGTTAGCTACAAGAGAACGTGGTAGGTCTGTAGAAAACGTGTTAGATAGTTCCTTATTAGCTAGCCAGCCAACACCAAGTAGCTGTTCAGTTTTTCTACATACACCAGGAAAGATGCTCAACTCCAGCCATAATTCTCTTTTTCTTTTCTTTGCTTTAAAAAAATAAAACTTTTGTACATAGTTGACAGCTTAGCAAGTTTTAGACTATAGATATTATAAGAGACAAAATGTTAGTGTATATTTTGTGTCTGTTAGCTTATGTATTAATCACTGATTGAATATCTACCATTTCATTTTAAGACTATATTGCATTAGACGCTATGTTGGTCTATATGTGTGCGCATCGACACAGGTTTGGATTTTCTTCACAAACTAACGAAAATGTAGCTTATCTTAACGTATTTAATAGGAAGTATTAGGCTTAATAGTCTTATGAAGTGGTTTCTGATATGTTTATGTTCAGCTGGGAGACACTTGACCTTAGCTTTGTTATGGTATAATTTGTAATAAGGTTAAAATGAGCAGAGAATGGAGGTCTTCAAACTGTTGCGAAGTTTCGGTTAAATTGCTCATCTCTCTCTAAATGTGAGGATTTGTAACTTAGGTTTTGATATGTAGCCTACCCTGTGAGGTTGACCAGTTAGATGTGACTTTTTACAACTCAAGACTCAACGTGGTTTCCCACATGTAACATTGACGGTTCCATCGCAATGTTCCGAAAGCCCATTATTCCGACAGCCCGCTGTTTCGAAATTGTGAGCACAGTAACGGGAAGCACTATAGCCCACGTGCACATCCCAATGAATCACACAATCATAAACATATAAATGCATTTATTTCACAAGCATGAACTTTAATTCAGAATATTATTACACACACATGGCATTTGCATCGCGATGATACAAAAATACTTGGTGGTACCGATATTCAAAACCAGAGTAGGCTAAGTTAACAAATATTGCCTAGGAAAAGTTATATGCGTGATAGCCCGGTGAGCGTCTCTGCAGCGCTGCGCAAACTAAATGCTAGAGAGGTATTCATGTTTACATGTCTACAACAGTACGTCATTGTTTTAACTGTGGCAACATACATGTCCACTCCAACACTATGTATTTCTCTTCTTGTTCAGAGTGATGTGATTGCTGTGCAGGTCTCCAGCAAGGCAGATGACACCAGTGCAATGACTCAAGCACATCCTGCTGAGGTTGATTTGCCTAAAGCCGATCTACAGGTAACGCACTCAGTATATTTTGGGTATTTTCTACGACGGACAAAATTACAGTTTGGAGTTTTGTCTAAAAAGGCTGCCAGTACAAATACAGTTAAGGTATATTCATGAATATTTTAGCACTCAGACACTTGACCTCAGCTTTACTTATGGTTTTCTTTAGTAATCCCAGCTAGAGGGTTGAAATGAGCAGAAGATGGAGAGTCTGTTCTCTGTTGAGACGTTTGAGTTAACTTGTCCATCTATTTCTGAAAGTGATTTTGTAACTGATGTTGTATTATGGACCCCCCAAGGCTAAACAAAACTTCACCTTAGCCTTGTTATGGTATAATTTGTAATAAGATTATAATCCCAGCTAGGGAGTTAAAATGAGCAGAGAAAGAGATCCTCAAACTGTTGAGAAGTTTGAAGTTGCTCATCTCTCTCTGAAAGTGAAGATTTGTGACTAATGTTTTGATATGTACCCCATGAGGTTGACTAGATAGATTTGTTATATTCGACTTTTGACAACTTTGCCATGGTGGTTCCCACATGTAACATTGACGAAAGTCGTGTGTTTTTTAGAGTTGCAGTGTCTGCAGATAGTAAATGAGTTGGATTACATATCATTAGGTGCTCACCTCTTACCGTTGATATGGACCATTGCATTTGTCTCTATTTTTACGTCTATAACAGTAGGTCTGTGGTTACGTGTATGGTATATACATGTTCACTCCCACACTGAATGTATGTCTGTTCTCATTCAGAGTGATGTGATTGCTGTGCAGGTCTCAAGCAGTGGAGTTGACACCACCAGCATGAATGCAGCCCTTCGTGCTTTGGTTGAAACCCCAATAAACAGATCTGCTGGTAACTTATTAAATATTCTTTTTGCATTCTGTACTTTAAACTTGATACATGATTATTAACTTCACAATCCATGTATTATCTCCCCCATATGTCTTCATAGGGGGAAAGTTGAGGAAGATTGAAACAGTTGAGGATGAAAGTCTGTGTACTGACAGCTACCATTGGAATGTTAACTAAAAAGTTCAAATAATTGTTTGGTTGTTAGGGTAGTTGTAATATTAAGTAATTGTAGTTGTGGGGGATTTAGCGTAAGCATTCACCAGGACTTCCACCCTGTTCTGAGTGTTGTTGTTGCATTGATGTAAAAAGGCCCTGCCAGAAACAATGTCTATGTATACAGTGAAGGAGAGGGTACTATATTAGAGCACACCAAGGCTCTTGGTGTTATTTTAGATAGTGGAGCAGGGTATAGTGCAGCCATCTATGGTCAGGATAAAGGTGTTCATCTCTGCAGGAGTTGATTTAGGGCCAACAATAAGGAGTTTGTTGCTGTTTAGTTTCAGGCCACATGGCAAAGAAAAGTATGCTTATTTTTCTTGTTCGTGATCCATGTGTGAACAAAATGTATTTATTAGGTATATATTGCCTCTACAGTTAGTTAAGTCTCGGATTGTATTTACTGTACCATATGAGTTTTCATGTAGCTGTCTAGTCCACTGTAAGAGGGAATGTATCATCATTACCCTTTTAAGAGAAATGTTGCATATAGGGAAAAAGTTTGTCAAATCTCATGATTCTATTTAAATTTCAAGGAAATGAAGGTGAAGTCACAGAGACAGACTGCGTGGGAGAGAGGGTGATCAGATCGTGTAAAGGTATTTATTTTTAACAATCCAGCTGGAAGACACCAAGATCATTTGAAAGCTTATTCTCACAAGGTATGTATTTTTTTCTCATTTATGAGTCTTTTGTTAAATGTATTTCTCATGTAGTACGCAGACCTGTCCAGAGGAAAAAATGGCAGCCTGAAGAAATTCATGCTGTAGAAAAACATATGATGAACTTCATTAGGACATGTCGTGTGCCTGGTAAATCTGATTGTGATGGTTGCCTGAAATCAGAGCCTCTTCATCTGAAAGACAGAGATTGGAAGGCCATCAAGTTTTACGTAAAACATCGAATTGATGCTCTCAAGAGAAAATCTTAAGAAAACAAAAAACACACAGAAGAAATACTCTGTTAAAATACCTCTGTTAATGTTTGGGATGGAGGGGGAATCATATAAATAAACTAAGCTATTAAAAGTACATTGTTTTTTGGGCAAAACCTTCCCATGAGAGTATGGCAAAGCCTTTATCATTTTATTTATAATTTTTTTTTAAAGAGGTTACTCTGCCTGCAAGTTTTAAGTTGCAGTTATTCTCTTTTAATTCTAAAATGTTTTTATTTTAAAAAGGGGACTTGGATTAGGTGATGCTGCTTTTTTATTTTAGTTGTACAAAATATTTCAGTCTAACTCTGGTGTATGATAAGAGAGAGAGAGGGAGAAGAGAGAAGAGAACAGAAGAGAGAGGAGAGAAGAGAAGAGAGAGGGGAGAGGGATAAGATAGAGGAGAGAAGAGAGGGATAAGATAGAGAAGAGAGGAGAGATGGATAAGAGAGAGGTAGAAGAGAGAGGAGATAAGAGAAATTGAGAAGTGAGAGGGAGAAGAGAGAGGAGAGGGATAAGACAGAGAAGAGAGAGGTATAATAGAGAGGAGAGAAGGATGAGAGAAGAAAGATGGATAAGAGAGAGGAGAGAAGAGAGGGATAAGAGAGAGGGAGAAGAGAGAGAAAAGAGAGAGGGATAAGAGAGAAGAATGAGGGAGAAGAGGTGAGAAGAGCGAGGAGAGAAGAGAGGGGGATAAGATAGAGGAGAGAAGAGAGAGGTAGAAGAGAGAGGAGAGAGATGGATAAGAGAGAAGAGAGGGATAAGAGAGGGGGACAAGGGAGAGAAGAAAGATGGATAAGAGAGAAGAGAGGGATAAGAGAGGAGAGAGATGGATAAGAGAGAAGAGAGGGATAAGAGAGGGGGACAAGGGAGAGAAGATGGATAGAGAGGAGAGAAGAGAGGGATAAGAGAGAAGAATGAGGGAGAAGAGAGGTGAGAAGAGAAAGGAGAGAAGAGAGAGAAGATAAGAGAGAGGTATGATAGAGAGAGGAGAGAAGAGAGAAGAATGAGGGAGAAGAGAGAGGTGAGAAGAGAAAGGAGAGAAGAGAGAGGGATAAGATAGAGGAGAGAAGAGAGAGGTAGAAGAGAGAGAAGAGAGAGGAGAGAAGAGATAAGAGAGAGGAGATAAAAGAGAGGAGATAAGAGAGAGGGATAAGATAGAGGAGATAAGAGAGAGGGATAAGAGAGAGAAGAGAGAGGGATAAGATAGAGGAGATAAGAGAGAGGTAGAAGAGAGAGGGATAAGATAGAGGAGAGAAGAGAGAGGTATAATAGAGAGAGGAGAGAAGAGAGAGGGATGATAGAGGAGAGAAGAGAGGGATAAGAGTAAATCATATTTGTGTAATTTTATCTCCTTAGGTATTGAATATCTCAAACAAATGAGGTAAGCCTGATATTTTTTAATAATTAAACCAGACTAAGCTTATATTGTTAGATATGCAGTAGTGAGTTCGTGCAATACTAGATATTTCTACCACTGTGTCTAGAAAATTGATCATTTAAGGATTTACTATCAAGTTTAATGTAACAGTTTGGTTGTTTTCAGTGCTTTCACTATTATATCTATTTTTTAGATATTGAACATCTCAAATGACTTAAGTCGTTTAAATCCTCATTCTTGATTGTTAGATCGATGAAAGTAATTTCAGACTATGATACTAAAGTGAATTTATAGTGTAAAGTTAATTTTAGTGATGCCCTCCACCCTTTCTCTTTTCATTGTGCAGTGCCAACCAAGAGAGGTTTTTAAAACGCATTACGATGTTACGCCAACATCAGGCTAAGTGTGAGGCCAAGTATAAAAACATGGTATAGCCTACAACTCCACTGTCTAAGAATGTAATTGGGGCACATATCAATGTAATCTTATGTTTGAAAAGCAAGCTAAACCAGTGATATGCAAACAAATGCTATAGACAAAGGACTTTACTGTCTCGCCATTGAACTGTTTGATATCTATCTATCGGATTTGGAAACAATTAGTTCAAATAAATGTAGGTAAGACATTGATTGTAGTTAAAAAAAAATAGCAGAATGTAAGTTATTTATTAGTTCTGTTGAATTATGTTGTGAAAATGAGCTATCACTCATCATTGTAAAATATAAACATTATGAAGAGGTTTTATGGAAATGGAATCATTTAAGGATTGACATTTCATGGATAATTGTTATGTGTTACAGACTATGAAGAGTGGTGCTGTAGAAGCAGAGTGGCCTGACAAAGAAGCCGATTTAAGACCAACAGAACTGCATAATGCAAGTCATTCACATTAGTCCAGTGCCTTGCTTTACTTGATAGAACTAGGGTAGAAATTGACATTTCACGTTGACTTCAAATTTCTATATTTGCCATCCCCATCCCCCATCTTCCTCAAAGTTCAAAGTGCTTTATAGTCTTTGTCACAAAAACAACGAGACGGAATGTGAATAATTCCTTAATTAATTCCTCCATACCATGTCCAAAACATAGCCCTCTATTGCACTTACAGCGCCTAATTGTGCATGTGCATCCTTTCCTTCCTTGGCTCAGGGGACAAGAGATTAAACATCTTAAACCATATATTTTTCTAAAAGCGTATGCCCTCCGGTCGGTATTTAATTGTGGGATGCGATTCTATGTGAAAATGCCCACATTTTATGTCTTTCTATCTATTATTTTCCTCCATAGGACACGGCTGCAGAATTTGTTCCACCTCGGCAAAGGAGTGAAAGTGTTTTTGTAAGTATTTATATAGTTTTGATGAATAGTGATCAGTTATCAGGTGGTGAATAGTAGTAGACTAGTAAAAAGGAGATAACTGCTACGTTGTCATCATGCACGTCCTTATTAATTAACAAGATAAGTGATTACATTGCAGTTCAAAAACATTTATTTTTAATAATGTATTTGTATCTTCTTTTTTGTAAAATGTTCAGCTCACCCCTGTAGGGCCAATGAATTTCCGTTAAAAAAAAATGCATTTTCCGTTTCACATTTGGTGAATTCCGTTTTTTTTCCGTTTCAGCTCATTTTGTTCACCCTGAGGTATATTGATGGCTTAAAATGAGTGAATAATATGTGCCCTTCTTAGATTGTTGTTTGCCAGCATTAACAGAACAGAAGACTAAACATTTTTTGTTTTAAATGCGATTGGGAAGACGAGCAAGTGAATGTGACTGAATGTGGCTTTAGCGGACGTGTGTGGATCAACCGTTAAAAAGGGGGCGTGGCCGGAGCAGAGTTCAGCGCAGACGTGACATTTTCTCAGTGGTTTTGTTCTTTAATTAATGTTTGTTCATCGTTGCAATCGTTGTTGTGTTTATTTGAAAGAAATATAGCCTAGCAGCCCAAAATACAGGGGAATTTGGGCGATTTGTATGCACAAAATGATGTTTCCGTTTCAAAGTTGCAATTCCGTTTCAAAGTGTTCATTCCGCGAATTCCGTCCGTTTTCCGTTATTGCGGAAAATCATTGGCCCTACCCCTGACATGCTAGGCATTGCCAGGCAATCCTCTAGCAGCAGTGATGGCTATAGCGAAGAACTTAGTGGCAGTGACGACTATGTTCCAGATTCACAAAGCAGCAGCTCAGAGGAGCCAAGTGATAAGGAGCCTGCAACGGTCAGACGTAAAGCTGCTTCTGCCACGACCAGCACCAGTGGTTGCACCACAGGAGGTACATCCTCACAAGCCACTGAACATGAGAAAACTTCCAGTGAGTCTATAACAATAATGAGTGTTGAAAAAAACAATGATGGATCGAGGATCTACAGCAAAAGGCATTTTTGAATTGTCTGTTCTAAGCCTTATGTGAAAATCGCAAGACATCTGGAACACAAAACAAGAACCTTAAGTAGCTGCAGCTCTTAGATTCCCAAAAAGGTCCAAATCAAGAAGAATCCAGCTGGACTTTCTCAGAAAAAAAGGAGACCGGGCACTGACTGAAGATGTGAGGAAGATGCACATATACATGGATAAAAAAACAGAAAGAGACATATCAGCAGCTTACAAAACAGGAATCGTTAAAGAACTGGAGAGACCTAGCCAGAGTGACCCTTGCACAACTGATACTTTTTAACCGCAGAAGAGAGGGTGAAGTTTCCAAAATGCGATTCTCTGCATTTACTGTAACTGATGATCCACTGCATTCTGATGTGGCAGACGCTCTAACAGATCTTGAGAAGAAGCTTTGCGGACATTTCAAAAGAATAGAGATCCGTGGGAAGAGAGATCGAAAAGTTCCACTTCTGTTGACCCCAACCATGCAAGAGTCCATGGAACTGCTAGGGAAGACACGTGCAGCCTGTGGGGTACTTCAACACAATGTCTATTTTTTTGCTCGCCCCGGCCAGGAGACCTACTTGAGGACACAAATGCATAAATTACTTAGCAAAAGAGAGCGAAGCCAAGTATCCAGAGCGCATATCTTCCACAAAACTACGGAAACACGTTGCAACCCTATCAAAAATCATGAATTTGAATGACTCAGACCTGGACCAGTTTGCAGACTTTTTGGGTCACGATATTTCTGTTCATAGAAAATACTACCGCCTTCCCGAGGGCACTCTGCAGCTAGCAAAGGCTAGCAAGATTCTGATGGTTTGATCATAATGCTGATATTGATGTCTTTCACATAGGGCTTGCGTTTCACTGCACTCAGCAAACAAGTGTTGTCTGCCATTGACACCTGTGCATACACCTCAATCTAGACTAGTCTGTAGAAAGTAAAGTAGAATTTATTGTTACTTATGTCTGTTTAAATGTCTTGATACAGGAACATCAAAAAAGAGGACCCACACTGATTCCGGTGACCAGTCAACTGACTTGGGCCTAGCCCCCAAGAAACGTGAGTAACTGGTCTGCTGCAACTGACCTTAATGCTCTTCTAAGGGCATTCTAGGGCCCCCCATCCACTATATAAGCACTGTAAAACGTAATAGGGCTAATGTAGGGCTTGTACTCAGGAAACCTGCAAAATGATTGTCCTGGATGGCTCTATGAAAATTATAGGACTTGACAAACAACTTTGAAGTGTATAACTTTGATTTAAGACACATTTTGTATCGCAATTATTAGCATACTGAGCCATTAACTCATTATCAGATTTTAAAGATAAGTATATGAATATTTTGGTAACAACATTACATTGTAATGTAGTGTGACTCATGTTCTTTGTCTTACCAGTCTCCCGCCAGAGAAATCCTTGGAGTGCACAAGAAATTGCTGCTGTTGAGAAGACGCTTCTCATATTCATTAAGACAGGAAGCACTCCTGGGAAGGCAGCCTGCGTTACATGCCTCAACGCAGCACCAGAAGCATTGAAGTCCAGAAACTGGATGGCAGTCAAATTTTATGTAAAAAACAGATGTGTTGCGGAGCAAAAACATAATGAGTTAAAATAATGAGTTAAAATCTAGATGCATCATTTTTGCTTTACTGTTGGATTTCTTATGTGTGTATTTCTTAAGGTGTGCAGTTTGTGCCCTACAGTTGTCTGTAGCGTAGGGGAGCCAATCATGCACTCTGACCTCAACGCCAAAGAGTCAGGCTCGTCGGTATGGCAGTCAGAGCACACTCGTGAGTAGTGAAGGCTCTGTCACACCCTTGCGCTTCACGCACACAGGCATGCGCGAGGAACGCCAGTGTGCATGAAGCGCAAGGGTGCGCTTCCCGAAGGGGAGTGCAGTGTGACAGAGCCTTCACTACACACGAGTGTGCTTTGACTGCCATACCGACGAGCCTGACTCTTTGGCGTTGAGGTCAGAGTGCATGTTTGGCACCCCGTAGACCCGGTTTCAAGTCCGGGGTGACTACTGCGTTTTGTGTGTGTGTTTTGTGTGTAAACTATACAAAATCTACCTCATGTTTGTTTTACAAGTCAATTGATAAATGTTTTGATGCAAAAATCATTATATAGAGTTAAAATCTAGAGGCATCATTTTTGCTTCACTGTTGGAATGTATGTTGAAAGGTGTGCCGTTTATGTCCCCTAGAGTTGTCAGTAGCGTAGGGATGAGAGTAGTCACCCCACCCGGACTTGAAACCGGGTCTACGGGGTGCCAAACATGCAGTCTGACCTCAACGCCAAGAGCCAAAGGAACGCCTGTGTGCGTGAAGCACATGAGTGTGCTCTGACTGCCATACCGACGAGCCTAACTCTTTGGCGTTGAGGTCAGAGTGCATGTTTGGCACCCCGTAGACATGGGCTCAAGTCTGGGTGGGGTGACTACTGTATAGAGCTGCAACGATTAGTCGACGACTTCGATTATGAAAAATTGTCGACGATGATTTTTATTGTCGACGCGTCATAAAATATATATATAAAAAATATATTATTATTTTTTTTAGGCAGACGCTAGCAGAGCTACCGGTAATTTTCATTCGGCATTGCAATGCACTATAGGAAGTGCGAAATAGTGCATCTTTAACTAATAATAATTGACCATCATTGAGAAAAATGGAACAGAATCTGCAAATAGCCTAGCATACAAATCATGCACCGTTTTCTTTGCCCTCCGTTCTCGTACCTTCATGTGCTGCATATCAGAAATGGCCGACTGAAAAGCAAATTATTCTGAGACGGCTCATGTTACCATGGAAACAATAAACAAAGCTAGCTTTAGTAGCTGCTGCATATGATATATGGCTAACAGAAAAGTTGTCATTTTTCTCAATGATGGTCAATTATTAGTAGTTAAAGAAGCACTATTCCAGTATTTCAAAGAGAATGAGTTGTGGGAGCACAAGAACAGTGAGTGTCTAGCAGCAATTATCATAGACATATATGATATATCTATAACTTATAGTAAGGTTTAAGCTTACATGTTGGAAAACAGAACGTCTCATGGAGGATGCTTGCTAACGCTATTTCATTTATGTTAAGTGCAATGTAGTAAATCAGTGAATTATCAGAGTAGCCTGTATTTTCGTTTGTTCTGAATAGTTAACCTCCTCCACTTAGCATTCTTCAAACAAAAGATTGTGGAAAAAATATATATTTCATAAGTTGAATTTGAATGTCACTTGCAGCCCAGTTATTCTTGCATTATTTTGCACTTGCAGAGGCTTGATTGCTAATTTGAGTTACTTTTAAAACTTTATTTGCACTTTCTCTTTACTTTTAAAAGCATATTTGCACTTTAATTTGTATTACTATTTAATTTATGTATGATGATTATATTTGTTACTCAAATACATTTTGAGTCGTTATTTTAATTTGCTATGGGAAATATTCATTAGATTAGTCGATTAATCGAAAAATTTGTCGATAGATTAATCGATTACCAAAATAATCGTTAGTTGCAGCCCTACTACTGTATCCCCTTCACTACATCGTTGTGTATCTTTAAATCATACAAAATCTACCTCATTTTGTTTGTTTGTCAGGAGCAATGTCAGTCAATAAATGTTTTGATGCAAAAATCAAGAGCAATGTCACATACAGTTACAATAGAATATGATAAGGTTTTCATTTCACTGCTAGTCAACTTAAATTGAGGTAATACTATGAAATCAGAAAGCACCAACAGACTTGCAATTTACTACCAGTGTTTTGTAATATACTTCATCTTTAATGATCTCTACATAGCATTAAATCCTCAATCACTCATACATATATAGATTAATAAACTTGTTGGTCCCCAGAGCATCCTTGGTGCCTTAAATACACCTACCAATGAGGATGAACACTTCCTGATGAGCCTCTTGCCTGCATTCCAGAGGCTCGTATACGTTTTTAGAAACGCGTCTGGTGTGTTCGTAGCCATACAGTTGCCTACTAACAGTGTGAGAGTAACCATTTTTGCAAGTTCCAGTTTTAAAAGAAGTAGTTAAATAAGTCAGAGACCCCGCATTCAATTGTGTTCAATAAAATGCACGTGCATGTCATCTCTCTATAGATCAATTTTATCTCTCAAATATATCTGGTTGTTAAAAGTAATGTTAGTGTAGCTCCCCCATGCCCCTACCATGGGCGTGACACTTTAAATTAACAAACTTTCCCTAAGTTCTTTTAAACAATTGACTACACTGTATGTGTGTTAACCTACATGGTTTTGTTTTAGGTTTTGTAGTGTTAAGTGAATGAACTCTTTTTAAACTAGCTTAAGCCATCCTTAATGAAACTACATTACTAGTATAGTAAATGCAATGAAATCAGGAATCTTCCCTTTTTGTAAAAACAAGTAGAAAATGTTTACTGTGTAAATCGTGAAAAAAATAAAAATTACAACAAAGATTTTAAAATATTTTTTTCATTCTTATCCTTTAAAAGGTAAATTAAATTACCTTTGTTCACACAAAACAATGCATTTCAAAGAAATAAGGCACCTATTGCAACTTTAAACTCAAATGCACAGTAAAAAATCTAGGGTAGGTCGCTTTTTAAAGTTAGCACAAAAGCTAGGTAGCCTTTAAAGCTAGCAACTCAGGCTACTACACCTCTAAAGTGAGCCTAGCGCCCTGGGGCTTAAACCAAATCAAAAATATTACCAAAATGGCAAATGTAGGCACATTAAATAATTCAAGTGCAGTCAGACACACAGTGATTAACCCTAACTGTACCCACTGTTCACAGTTCAAATATGTCAGTCAAACAGTGAAATATAACAGTCAAATAAATGTCCTATCCTATGCCAGCATAACCTAAAATTAACCCCGACGTTGCAAGCCTGTTTTTTGCATGGTTGCGGTGTGCCCATAAACTAAAAGGCAGCTTTGCTTGAAAACAAACAAAAAGGTGAACCGTTTACCTTGAGGAGGAGAAGAGAGTTGAGTCCCGTGTGTGAAAGCATGTGTGGAGCCCCATTCCTCGTGTCAACCAGGTTGCCCTGCCGTCAATCTTTTGTCAAACAAACGGCCTCTGTCTCAGTAAAGTCGGCAAAGTCCACGTGCACCAAGGACGATGGTAACTGCTTCTGGCTCGAGCACTATGAGCTAAAATGGCGCCCAGGCGAGGCGTCAAGAGGCAGGCTACTCGCGTTGTTAAAAAAACTCAATAAACTGTCCAAGAACACATTCACTTATGTCGTAGTTATCTGTCCGACAACTTCAATCTGTTCAAATATTGTCCTATAGCCTAGACAGAGATAATAACCGTGTAATGGTAACGTAATGAACAGCGAGCTCAGCCTAGACTTCTGCTCTCGTCCATCTTCTCCTCTCATCAACCCTGCAGCTTCTGTTACCACAGGTTCTGGTTCAAAGGTCACATTATCAGAACAACCAATAAAGCTACAGAAACGAAGTTTTCAAATGGAAATAAAATAAATTTTCACATTGTGTATTGAAAATATTTTTTACATGAAAAAAAAGAGGAAAATATAGCACAGGGCTACATTAGCAAACTTGCTAAATCTGTGATATTTGTACTGGTAACTCCTGTCAGCATCAGATTGTATTCTACCCTAAATCATTTTGTTCAATCTCACAGATTCTCACGCCAAGTCAGCCTTGAAAGTTGGCAACTCTGGGTCAACTAGCATCATCATCCCTATGTAATAGTAAGGTGTTTGTTGTTCTGATTAGGTTAGCTTAGCATCCTACCAGTCTGAGTTCTACGGAATGCTTGTCCTAACCCCAGTTTGTAACTGGGAGTGTGTTGTCTTTTTAGTTTTTAGCCAAATAGAAATCCGAGAGCTTGTCAGAAAATGTATACTGCAAATGTAAAGGCATTTATGATAGTGGTCTTAATGTAAACTACACCCCAAAACTCTAAGGGCTGATTGCAAAGACACAAAAATAGCAATAGCATAGCTAGCATAAATGGAGTTTACTGTCTGTCTGTTCATAACGAGTAATTCATGCTGTCATGTTTGTATTACATAACCTGCAGCTCACTCCTTGTATGTAACTGCAATTTGATTTAGACCTATTACACTCCGTTTAGCTGTATTTATTTTGTGTGTAAGTACGCTGTGGTGAGTTAGTAACCATCCTAGTAATCACGTTTGTGGAAAATTCCATGAATCATTGTGTTCACTGTTAACCCTTATAGCCACTAGGTGGCACTATTGGATTGGATTTGTCCATGTGAATGCTGTGACAGCAAGAGAGGTTGCCTGTGTTTACATGGCACGGTTTGTCAGCTATTTTTAGTGTAAGTGATGTAAACATAATGTGTGATATTAATGAATATGTGTGTTTTGCTTATTCTTATTTCAGACCACACAGATACATAGAAAGGTAAGATGTTCTGTACCTTTCTGTGCATTGCTGTGCTGTGTGAATCTCTGTAACAACTGTTACGACCCTGGCGGGTCTAGGCCCCGCACCATGATATTTTGCATGCCTGTTCTGTCTCCAACAGGTAATTGGAGCCAGGTGTGGTTGATTGGCTGGGCTACAAGAGCCCTGATCAGCCAGCAGACGGGAGAGCTTTGGTCTTCCCTTCAGTTGGTTATCGTTGGTCGTGGAGTAGTGATTGGATTGTGAATTGCCGTTGGATTTTGGATTTTCGTCGTCGTCGTCGTCGTCGTCGTCGTCGTTGTCGTCGTTTGTTTTATATTACCATTGAACTGACTGTACATTACACTTTTGGTTTCTATTCACAAACCTGACTTTCACCACACGTTTGCTATAATTATTATATAAACCTAAATCTTGTATTATTAAATAAACAACTTATATTATTATCATAAATTCTGCGTGGCCTCCCCTTTATGTTTCGTACATTAAGGTGTACGTCACACAACCAAAGTAAATGACTGGATTGCATTTGATTGACTACTCTGTGCTCTGACGACACCCCAAGAAGAAGACATCCATTGAAAATATATATCACACCATATACACCATATACAGTCCAACTATTTCTTACCACTGAATCAAACCATTCAACATGGGTTCTGATCACATTTAAGAACTGCTGATTAATGTTCAAAATCCGGTTTAACCTGGCCCCCCCCACCACTATGCAGCCTAGTCATGTTTAGAACAGCAGCAACCACTGCTACTCGAGGGGCAGCAAGAGGAGACTGTGAAATTCCTTTAAAAAAAGTGTATTTGGACAGTCGGTTTTCTCAGTTAGGTCAGCCCGGGAATGGAACCATCTCCCACAGAACATTAGAGAATCAACCTCATTCAACTGCTTTAAAAGAAATCTCAAAACATGGTTGATAAATAACCAAAAATGTGATCATTAGTGGGTAAGAAGTAGAATTATTTTTGTTTACCACTTTGTTCTTTCCCTTCTACCCATGGTTAAGGACTAAGTGGAGCTTGTATATTGGGATTTTATTTTATTTTTGATATATACGTTAATGCCTTTTTTTAGGTTGTAAAGCCTTTTTTCACTCTGGCAGAGGAACTGCCAATGGAAACTAGCCTTTTGGCTATATTTGAGTGCATTTACATTTTAATGTTCATGAATGTACACTGTTCCTCTTGATCAAATAAATAAATTGATTGATTGATTGATTGATTGACTCCAACAGCCTAGTCACTCACCGCAGTCTTCCCCTTACCACCGACCATGGGAAAGAAAGCTTCAACAGTTACCACAGGTGTCAATTAGCCAATATGGGTTAAACCTGCCTCCCAAGAGGGCATCCAGCCTTGCAATACTGATGTTGCCTCAATCTTCCCTCCTGAATAGGAACAGTCAACCACCTCAGCTGACCTACACCACCTCAGCTGACCTACACCACCTCAGATGACCAACACCACTGGAGCATCAGCGATGCTGCATCAGTATCCACCTCAGCTCAGCTATGACTGCCCTCCAGACTCATGTTGTGTGACTGGTCATCCTTATCCACCTAACCCATTTCCTGGGAAGCCAAGGGATACAGACAGGGACCAATTACTTCTTAGGAAAGATGCTGAGTGAGCAGCAGTTCCAGCTCACTTGTCCGTGTCAGTGGCTCCCAGTAAACCCCAGCCAACTACGTTCCAGCAAGCGGACTATGTGCCAGACTATGATTCACTATTTTGTGAAGCGCCTTGATATGTCCTGTTCTTATCATCACCAGCCTTCTACTCAGCCACCTCCTGAGAATGACTTGACTATTAGATTTGTATGCCATCTAATCTTTTGGAGAATACAGGACAAAGCTGTAATCATATTTTTGAACAGCAGATGGCAGTGTTAGAAAACAGATGTAACATTTCTAATTGAAGGTGAAAATGAGGAATTTTGACAGATCATTTTGTTTTGTATTAGATGCATCCCTTGTAGATGTGTGCAGATGTACAGATCGCATGTATGCCCATATATGTACAACTGAATCAGCTCAGTCAGAAAAAACAATGCATCACTGTGTGTAATTGTTTAAATGCTATTAAATAATGAAATGAAGAAATACAATGAGAGGATACCAGGGCCGATGCTGTTTTGTGTGTATGTATACAAGTCTGTCTAGGTCACACTATAATTTCACCCATATGTAGGCTTTACATTATGAAACATTTACTTCTAAATGAAAATTCTCCTCTGTGGAGCACACAGTTCAAGATTCTCACAGGGAATAAATAATAGTTACAGTTCCAATGGGTATTCATCATAATTGAAACCTTGAAACCAACTGAACCTAATAGTTACCCATGGCTTATCACCAGGCCTTGATCTAAATTCAGTGTTTTGGAACAGTCCTTGTTTCTCTGTGTGATTCATGTAAAGGAATTGTGTATTTTCCTGTGTAGTGACTGTCAATATATTGATTATTTCAGCGAGTGATTATACATTCAATTCATTCATTTTATACTTTGACCCTTCCAGATCACTTTCCAGAAAATAATTAATTTCCCAAATGTTATACATATTTAGACTAGATTTAGATTTAGTAAAATGTCTGCAGCCCTGCGGTTGATACTTGGGTCTGGCCTATACACTGGACTGTGTGTGGAATGCATGAATGGGTCACTCTTTCTCCCTCTTTCACATACAAATCCTATTAATGCATCAGGTAAAACAACATGGGGATAGATAACAAACATTCAGTCTTCCATAACGATAAAGTAATGGGTGTTCCCACATGACTATTTAATGAGAAGCTACAGTAAAAACAATGATAAATACACTAAAAGCTCAAGGGATCAAATAGGTGCCAGATTGATTTCCTTCCAGCAGTTACTGATGAGATTGTGAAGCCTGTCTCTCTGTTGAGAACTAAAGAAAGAAAGAAGAGTCTTTCTCCTGTTTTTCTGTTTGTCTCGTCATATTCTATACATTTATTTCCTCCAGAAGTTGAGGGAGGAACACCATGACTGATTTGAGATTAAAATGTTGATGTTTATGGCATTGTACCTTCTCGTATAAGCATGTAACTCCAATTTGGAGGAGGATGAGGGAGCAGGGTGGTACCATTAGCAAGTGTAATACTGCAAACCTATTATGAAACTGTTATTTACATTGGTATGTGAAATTGTGATTAAAGGTCAAAAATACAGATCGCCAGATTAATGTGAAGATAAGGTATATATGGGTATATTTCTAAACTTGTTAGCAGTTCAAACGGATGCAAACATTCCAACCCATCCCCCATACATACACACACTAACTCACCTCCCTCCTGGCTCCACACACACATCGCTAAACTGTGGGCTCCACATTGCTGTTGGTCTCAGTACTTAACAGGGAGAGCAGCACAGAGTTTCATGTAGACACTGATATTGACACTGCCAGTCTTTTCGATGTGTATGGTCATATTTTCACCGGTAAGATTTCTTGTTGTTGTTAAGATTTGTTATTTCATATTTAATGCATTGTGTGGCATGTCAGATATCCACCTTTCAGGGAAATGTCTAAACATGTTTTGTTTGATAAACTGGCCTTACTGGTCTGGGTTCACTTATATGCACTGACTAACAGTGACATGCTTGTATGTATGTTGTTATTGACAAGTTAAGAAAAACAGACACTAAGATTGTGATTAATTTATGAACCAGGAATGTTGAGTATATAAAGTGGGTCATTTCTATCCTTGACATGATTATCTCCATTTCCAGGTATTCTGTTCTGATAATAATTTGAATTAGTTTCTAAAAAAAGGATTTTGACTGTCATAGATGTTAATGTTACCCATGGCTTTCCATGCATCCTTATAATGAACAGTTGAAGAACAGAGAGGCATTCCAACAGGTTAAGCCCGGTGGCAGTGTCAGCAGTAGTTCGCTTTATGCTGTTCACCATCCTAAATTATTAATTTATTCTCATTGAGATATGGGGAAATTGATTACAATCCCTAATCTGCTGCAAGCACCTGACCTGGCTGTGTGCATGTGTGAGATGAACCCCTGGGTGTCTTCTGCATAATTTACTGCATTGCACTGACTGTGACAAAAAAAAAAACAGATTTGCAACTTAAAATGACAGTAAATCTGTATACAGATGTAGCTGTCCAGGAAATAAAGATTACCGTGTGCACATTATGATATACTTACACCATTGTATCATCATGTTGTACTTTTATGTTAACCTTTACCAGAACACACAGACATGTCATATGGTTTCTGCTTCCATTTTAGATGTGTTTTACCATTTCCAAAAAAAAAAAAAAATAGAGGTATAGTTCTATGTTTGTGTTCTTTGTGGCACGGAGCTACATAATATTTTAGGTGTTTAATATTAAGATATGGAATTCCAATAATCAATTTAACAGTGCTCAACTGACACCTGACAAGACTTTATCCTTAATCCTGCTGCATCATTTTCACTGCTTTTTTCAGTTACTGTCAAATGTGTATGATATGAGGCTATAATTTCAACAGCAGTACATCTCCCACAGGTGTTAGCCATTTTTGCATTTGCAACATGTGGGGGTTACTCTGGTCAGCTGAGGGTAAGAGTGGACTGTGCGGACAAGAACCAGACCAACATCACCATCAGCTTTGGCTATCCATTCAGGTGATAGATGACACACTTCAGCACCCACAAGTGTTACATACATTTGTTCATTAATATATGAACATTTCTTGACAAACTAAATGTAATTGATCTTTAAATGCAATTCATTTGATTGGGAATAAATCAGGACAAAATATGAGTGCATTTAGAGGAAGATACTTTTGAATATCACACACATATTTACACTTTTTTTTTCATGCTGATTATAGAAGATTCCCTACCCTTTACACCTGTCAGGGGTAGTTTTTGGATTGAGTGTGTTTTTCCTCAGAGTTTTATAACTAAATTAAATGTATATACGTTCAGGGGTAGGTCCACACAGCCAGTGTAAAACAAAGCATACATTTCATTAAAGAGTTTATTTAAAAAAAATCCTCAGTTTTTTAAATACTGAATGTCTTCAAACCTTTCCCATATTAAAAAGGCCACTGTCTTAAGGTTATCTCAGGGTTGGTGTTTTGAGTGTTTCATTCAAGAATGTACCGCATATTTGTGACGCTAATTTAGCCTGGTAGGTCCATTAAACTGAACTATAGGGAATAACTATGATTCTACCAAAGAATTATTCTCTCAGAAAACTTACAAAAGATCACGCAAGCTGTTCCAAACCAAACCCACTCTCTTGGGAATCAGCAGAGAGTTGAGCCAATACAGACTGGCCATCTGTGGTAATTCACAGCCTTCCTGTGCACCCTCTGCTACCAAGGCACCCTGACTTCCGAATGTTAGTCTTATTTAACCATCCTATTTCAGAGGAAGTATTTGCTCGCTAAGAGGTGATTTTTGTAATGTGCACTCTGTGACTTCTGTGCTTTCTGTGACATTCACTGGTACCAAATGTAATTTCCCCTCCATCAGGTTTGAACAAGTGCATTTCAAAGTGCCTCTGTGTGATCTTAAGAGACACGAAACACTTTTCTTGGAGGGCGACTTTTCCAAATCTGCCCAGTTCTTTGTCACCGTTGCTGTCTTTGCTTTCCTCTACTCCCTCCTGGCCACCGTCGTCTACTTTTTCTACCAGAACAAATATAGAGAAAACAACAGGGGCCCTCTTTTGGTGAGTATGTGAGCCTCCACTTATGTCTCTTCCCATCAACAAACCAGACAATGAGAATTCTGTTTCACAATGTGCAGCCTAGATATAACACAAAATCCTAGATAGATTTGACTTGGAAAGATTTTGGATAAATACAGTTATACGACATTACAAACAAAATGTTCTTTTTTGTAATCAAATGAAATTTCTAGAAATGTAGGATTTTTACAAACATTTGGTTTCAAATTGTGATTGAATGACCTGTGCTGTGTAATGACACCGCCGCCACTGCACTCTAGGCATTAAGGCAGTCTTGAGAACAGGTGTTTAGTTCATCCTTTCTGCTCCACTTAGCTTTCCTGAAACAACACACAGGCTTCCTCCTTCAGCTAATCACCATGTTCTCCTCCATAACACCTACAGGACTTCCTGGTGACGGTGATCTTCTCCTTTCTGTGGTTAGTGAGCTCATGTGCCTGGGCCAAAGCTCTCTCAGGGGTAAAAGAAGTCGTAGCTAGCACCCAGGTCTTGTTCCTCATGTCGGCTTGCAGGGAGCCAGCCAATGAATGCGAGGCTCTGGAGAAACCCGTCTGGACCCGCCTCAACACATCTGTGGTGAGTGTTCTGTAGGGGTTGCATGAGTACATTCTTTTTTAAATCGAGTAATCTTGGGGGAAGGGGGTTCGTGCAGTGGTGTTTTGTATCAATTAAAAGACTATGCAACTAAGATGGGGTTGGTCTCAGCACATAAACCAAAGCATAAAATGAACGATTTTATTAACGACGAAGTATGGATGATACAACGATATTTGAATGTTAATTACCAACAAGTAGCTCATCTCCAAAACCTGCTTCACCCCCGACTCCAAGCAAAGCAGTACAGGAAATATAGTCACTACTAACAATGAACAATATCTAGAAAACTGACCCATTTTGAGTTCTTGCACTAGCATCATGTGATTAACGTGTACTCGATGTTAATGTAGAAACTTGAGAATTGATTTAGCTGCTCAAATACTTGAGTATTCTGTGCAACCCCTACTGTTCTGGCAAGTCACTTTTTTCCAGTCTTTGGTAAATATTAGGGTAGCCTACACAAAAGTGTGCACTCATATTTTATAACTCCTTTTCCAAATTGTAATGTCATAATATACATTATGCAGGCAGTGGTATTTCAAAGCTTAGTTGGCTTGGTGAAAAGTTCTTGATAAATAATGGTAGTCAACTACATACGAGTATATTTAACCCACATCAGCGTGGGAAGAAAATACTTGAATTTACTAAAAAGTCACCTTTAAAAGGCTGGTAAATAGTGTGATAATATGTCAATAGGGTACATACTGTTGATCTGTTGAACTTCACCAGGTTTTTGGATTTTTAAACGTCATGTTGTGGGCTGGCAACATTTGGTTTGCCTACAAAGAGACCGGCTTACACAAGACCAGCCAGAGATCCACCAGGACCCTCTCTGAGAAACAGAGCAGTTTCAGCCAACGGCAATGCAGCCAGAGCAGCTTTGACCATTCAGGAGCATCCTATGGCCAGCAGCTTTATCGACAGGTTAGCTTCGACCATTCAGCAGGAGGTTTTAGCCTTCCACACACCAGCCTGGGTCCGCCTTCACTCTATAGCTCCTCCTCCATGGGACCGCTCATACTGATCAATGACATGTAAGGCAGAGCATGCAGAGATGTGAGAGACAGTGAGTGAGTACTGTGGCTGGATGAGTGAGTGCACGGGTGTCAGCTCAGTGTATGTGCAGTTAGTCAGTGAGGGTACTCGTGAGACTAGGACTGTTATCTATGCCTAATGTGTCTAAATGTGTCTAAATGACTGTATTGAAATTATATTATTATTATTATTATTAATAAATAATTGTGTTGTAGTTATAATGATTAGCCCCTACATCATTAATTATATGAAAAATAAATGATATATGTACTTGTTTGATTACTGTACTTTGTACAAAAATCATTTAAAGTGTTTTTCCAAGGTCAGGTAATTTTCAGTAATGTTCAGTGTTTCAACTGTATCCTAAGCTTTGTTTAGGTCATTTATATGACGGTTATCTGCTGTTTTTAGCTGTTATGAATGCAAACAATTAAATTGGAATCTTTTTTCAATTGAACATTTTAACTTATAACATACCATCATGATGTAACATGTCCAAAATATTAGTTTCCAACCAAACGTTTAGTTTATTGGCCCTTATATATGTGGTGCTTTCTGTTGGATGTTTTGTTTTCAATGGTATCATTTTTTAAAGCCTTCCACGGTCAGACATTATCTGAATAATTTTCAACTGTGCTGTGTGATAAATTAATATGTGCTATGATAGATGCAGAATATGAACAGGATATGTTGGGTGTTGGAATCTATTCCTTTACCAAGATATTAAGATTGTGCTGGCCTGTTTTGGGAGAATTGAATTGAAGAATAAAGATAAACTGAACATAAATGGTGGAGAAGCAATTGAAGTGGTGAAGTTCATTGCAAAATGCACTACAGCTTTCCACTCTATGTATAAATATCGTACTAAATACTCTCAGGATAGGGGGGTCAATCATGTCAATCATTGCCCTCTCTGGGAGTCTGTCACAGAAATGAGTAGGTATCAGTTTGCAATAGCCAAACTAATTGTGAGGGTAACTTATCTGATGATGTAGTGTCAAAATAGTTGTGAGATTGCTCATCAGAAAGAAACAAATACAAAACATTGCATGTGTATTTCTTATAAGCAGTGTGATCAGTTTATCCACAGACAAAAACCCACCAACCATGAGTGTTTTTGCTGGGTGGGGGAGGTGGTAACATTGTCATGAATTAAATCGTATGAACTAAGACATGAGACAATGGTAGGTCAAGATATTACCCTACTGATGCTGTGTACTTGGATAAATAATCTATCTTACACATTCACATTAACACTAAGTCTAGTCTAGTCTCTAGTCTAGTCTAGTCTTGAACACATTTGCCATCTGATTAACAGCTCTGAACATCAACCTTACAACCAATCACCAGCCATTTAAAAACTAAAATGGCTACTTCTCGCTTACACTGCCGTCTCTCTCCAAACCCCTGCAGATCCATAATACAACCCTCTTGCAGGAGGATGGGGCAGCTCCGCTCACCCGGAGTGGTAACACTGTAATGAGGGGGAGTAAGAGGTGCAATTACACTCTTTAGCCTGTCACAGGGCCTTTTCTTGGCCCCCAGTCAAAAGGCAGTGTTTACCAGGCCCACCATGGTGAAGCTAACTACTTGCAGGTGTCTGTGTTAGGGCTGATGTGATACAAATTGCAGTGGAGGTGTCCCAGTGTCTTCACAGCTACATGTATTAGCCAGTGTGATGAGGGTGCCGACAGGAAATTAAAGGTTGCCAGAGAGCATGCCACAGCTGTTTGTGAATAACAATTACCATGGAGACGGAGGAAAATGTTGCATGGAAGATTTAAGATACTCATACCAACTCTGTCCTGGATCACATCAACAAGTGTGTGAACAAGGTTATGATGAAGGTTAGAGAACATTTACCATACACTGCGTGGGCAGTGCAAAAAGCACTATCAATGATGCATCCCACCATAAGCATGGACCTTGCAGCAGGCTCAGGAAGAGCTTCTTCCCTGAGGCTGTGACTTTGCTCCACAGTCCACACCACGGCACTAAGCATAATTCCACTCATTACTGCACTGTCTCAGTACTTGTATATTAATACTGTTCATTCTTGCACAGGCTGAACCTCTCACCTTGTGCAGTTTACTATCATTTATATTAAACATACAACCAAATGCAAATGTTTTGTCTAAACTGGACATACACTCCTTATATATACACTCCCTATACATATACACACCCTTTCCAACTATGTCCACTTCATCTCAAGATAAGGTAAGATATAGCATCACCTATGTTGTAGTTCTTACTTATACCTGCACTGTAAATAATACTATTCTTTTGAACTTCTGGTTAGATGCTAACTGCATGCCATTGGCATTGTACAGCCTGCTTAGAACACGGCAGAGCTATATCTAAGGAATTCAAAGCATGTACTGTATGATCATCACTCATTTATCTCATTTTACTGAAAGCTGTCTCTGTACACAGTGAGCTGGTCGAACTCCAAATGAGGAGGACTTTTGTTGACACACTAACCCCTTCACTCTTGCGGCGGTTCTGTCTGCATATCCATCTGTCCGCCAAATGCCCTCTACAAACTTATTTCAGAGCCCATGAGAGTGCAGTGAGGATTTTCTTAATCTAAGCATGTGTGCTGTTGGTCTAACATACTGGTAGTTAGGGGACAGGAGGCTCAAAGAGTGTCTGACAACTGTACTTCATTTATGCACTTACATTTTTACAGACGATGGTACTGAAGATGATTCTATACCACCAGAAGGGGCTGAGTGTGGAAATCCTAGGATGGGCCAAAGAAGTGATGCATACTATGTTACGAGTACACGTGTGCATAGCACTATCAAAATCTCTAAATGTAAATCTTCTAATTATATTAAATGAATTGCAGTGAATGCTGCTCAGTATGATCAGGATAATGATGCAGTAAACCATGAGCAATGTCAGTATACAAAGCAGTAAGATAAGACCGGGTAAACTCAGTAGACTTCTCGTGTAACATGTTGGCAGTCTTGGATTCAATCAGATGGTGGCTGGAAGTGGCAATCTTCAGTGAAGGTAAAAAAAAAACGTGTTATACCACTAGGTGGCAAACTTGGACAACCCTGCATTAACTGAGCCACGAGGGAGCCTGCCATCCTAACCAATGACATGAAACCACTTGGAACTTGAGCACAAATTCAATTCCACAGACAACGATAGCCACATCCAGTGAAAGAGCAGAGAAGCTATGTTTTCAGTGAATAATCTCAAAACATGAATTTGCCGTTGTAGAATAACAGGTTGATATGAGGGATTGTGCCTTTCACAAAAGATGTAAAATGTGATGGTCAGTTTTTCTTGATGTCTGAAAAGGGTAGACTGTATCTTATAATACAATTCTTGCTCTACACTCTCTTCACTGCAGCTCTTACAGTCATGTCATTGCTATAGATATTCTGCCAAGTGTTACAAAATATACAATGACATGCCTTTTACCTTAAGATAAGAAAAAACTGTCACAGCTGTCCTGTTGTAGTCAAGGGGAAAAGGTTTGTTGACAAACAGTTTTCGCCACATTTTTGTTGACAAGACTCCTGAGTAGGCCAGGGTGAGAGCCAAAAATAGAGAAAGATAAAAACACAGAACAACGCTGGACAATAGCGCGCACATGTGTAGTCTCCATGGGATGCAAGCAGAGAGGAGAAAAGTCACAGGTGCGCTCCTTGCCTAGTGGCTACAGACACAACTGCAATCAATAATCTGTTGACTCCAAAAGAAGTGAGAAGATGAAAGAAGGAGGAGATGTGTGCCTGTCATGTAGCCTATATTGTCCAGGTTCTTTCCTCACATACTTGTAAATGGATTATGTGAAAATCAGATGTAGACAGAATCTAAGTCAGTCAGAGAGTGTGTTATAAGGAGGCTTACATGACACTTATACTGTCATATGAGCTCAGATCCTTTTGTCCTGTTAGGGGAGCTGATAGTTCCTGTCTCCCGGCAGTATGCCAAAGATTTACTCTGTTCCTAGAGAGAAGCAGTGAAATATGAGATTGAATGCAACGTTAGCCATGAAAATGGCCATGTGTGGTTTGAAACAACTGATCTTGTTTGTGGACGGTCTGGACTTGGGACTAGTTGTTGGGCTGTAATCACAGGAATGCCTGGAAGTAGTACGTTTGTGAGGACTAAGGAGCCAAAGTTTGATTTTAAGGTAAAAGATGATGTTCGAAATTATTTCTGCTTTGATTCATTATGAAAGAAACAGCTGAACTTAGGAAGTTGTGTTTGCCCACCTGCACTAGGAGTGCCAAACACAAACTGTATGATTGCAGTAAAAGATTTTGACAGAACAGTTGCTTTTGATGCACATTTTTATTTGAATATTTTTTTCGTTTTTTTTTTTTAATGCTTTACAAAATGTTTACACAAAATAAAATACAGGATGAAGCCAGCTGTTTATGTTAGTCCACCTGAGACATCAAAATAAAACATCAGGATACATCATAAGATAAACTGTGATAATGAAAGTTCATGAATGAAAGACCGATGTCTCTGTGAGGGAACAGCATTTAGAAAGCTTGACTTAGCTTTCTGATGATTTTTGAGAGAATTGTAAACACTAATCCCTCCGCCAATGAAGTAGTCAAGTGCTACATAAATGTCTGTACATGACGTGTTATTGTCAAGGTAAGTTAACACTTTCACTGTTATTGGTCAGGCTGTGATTCAGACAGATAGCTCATATTAAACGGAATATGACATTGGCTGCTTACATTCTCCACTGAATATCTTCTCTGATATCACTGACACAAAAGAGCTTAAAAACAATTGGTCTGTTTGAAGATCAATTCACGACAATTTGTGGTCAGTCCTTGTGATCCATAGAAAACAGATCCTAATGTTTCTATGCAGGACCCACTGAAGACACTTCTGTCTTGCTCGTGGACACTGAAGTCTCGTCATCTGGGGCCTTGCCAAAGATTGTCTGCATCATGCAGCTACGGAACTAGATGAGAGAGAGCAAAAAGAGGGTTAAAAGAGTGAAGGAGGTAATGATACAGTCAACATATGTCACTTTAAATGGGCAAAGTTTCTGCTTCAATGCAGACGTACCTGGACCAGCCAACGAGGGGTGGTGCGGCACATGACATAGCCATCACCCATGTGAATGCCACTCCAGCTCCAGCATGGGTAGTACCAAACTTAAAGCTGCCCATGGGCTTGCAGACAACAATATATCTCTCAATAGCCAGCACCACCAATGACCACAGGGCAACCTGACCTGTAAGTGGAAGTAATTGCCTACTGTTAGTATGTAACCTTCTGTAACATATCTGTGCAATGTTTCATAAAACACTTACGAAGCTTCTAGAAGCTGAAAATCACTTACCTCCTAGAGTAGCCATGAACCCTTCAACAGCACAACCCGTGGGTCCAAAGACGAAGTAGCCATTAACGGCTGAGGTGATGGTGATGGTGAATCCAAAGCAGACCATGATCATACCAGCAACAGCCAGGTTGACCAAAATAAAGTTGAGAGGCTGACGAAGCTTTTTGTGCAGTACTGTCACCAACAGTGTCGCTCCATTGATGGGGAATCCCAGACAGATCAGGCAAAACATGTAAAAAGCAAGCGCCTTGAACTGCCATGGTTCAGCCAGGTAGTACTGCTCATATTCAAAAGGACTCCTCACCAGCCCTGTCCTGTTGGACATGGGGATGTAGAAGTTGTTGAAGCCTAAGCAGGTTGATCAGGTTGTGCACCACCTATTTCTGCAATGGTCAATGTTGTGGTTTTATACTTTCCCAAAGGGACCAGAACCAGATTAATGGAGATCAGCCAATTGCCCCTAGGAAGGATGTTTAAAAGATTAAAGTCTTACCATTATCACATACTTTGAGTTTCATTCAGAATGTCCCCAGTGCCAGAATTTTGATTCCTCTGGCATCATGCCATTCAGCCATGCAATAAATATGTGTTGGATATCAGTACGACTTTCTTTATAGAGAATTGTACATACTCTTATCCTGTCATAAACTGTCACATTGTTTCCTTTGAGAAACTGAGATACCTTTGGAAATTTGAATAATCCCAAATGAGAGCTCTCACAATCATTTCAAATTAAGTAAATATTCTTCTGTTCATCAGCAGCTATCTGTATGTATATGTACATATGTTAATATGTCTGTCTGTCACTCAGCCATCAAGCCATGTAGGATGTTATGTGCAGTTGTTTTTGTGGAAATATATGTTGTGCTGTTGTCTCTCAGCAATACTTTTTTCAAAGATTTGTTCAAGTTGTCTTACAAACTAGTACCTGCCATGCACTTTTGTCCTCACTATTGAATAAACGCCCTATGGCTTTGGTTGCTTATCTAAAATATAATTAATTTGTAATGATTTCCTGATACAAATTCACAATATGATATGTACATCTAAACTGCTCCATCGCTTTTAATGTTCATTGCAGCTGAAAATAACTTATAATTTAAACAGTGGTTCTGCATTGATAGTGTTCAGTGCCACCATTCAGAGTTCTGAAACACATCTGAAGGGCAAATGTTATTTCAATGTGGTCAGTGTGTTATTGAAATAAACTTTAAATTAAATCTTTTCACTGTCACATCTTATCAGTTGGTCCCCTTTTCTGTGGGATAGGATGTTAAGAAAATCACGTAAAAAAGGGTATTTGAGAAACAAGGAAATATTAGATAGGATACTAGGCTGAAATAATTGGTGAGAAGAAAAAACTTTAGCATGCTGTTAATAGCCAAACAGCATGCTAAATCGACTTTTGTGCGTCTTAAATGTAATTTTTTAACTGAACTACTGTAGAATAATAAGTTATGTGAAAGAATAGCTGCACTTGTTACCGGTAGCCTATTTAGAGAGCAGTCACTTTAGTATCAAGTTTGTATTATTAGCCGATGTCAATAATGATATAATTATATTAATGATGCACAATTTGACAAAAATGACCTTACACGGCCTATGTGTAATGGGTCTATGTCCAATAAACTTTTCTGCAGTTAAACTGATGTCATTCCGTATCACTAACATTTTGTTATAACCGAACCTAACCTATGTATTTGAAACAATTACACCAATGTTGGGCAACTATTAGTCTACATGGCCTGATTCAAAAGGCAAGATATACAGAGTTAGCAAAACTATGCAGGGAATTTGCTTAACTGTAGCCAACCAACCAGGTTTGGGGGATAGGTTACGAACTTCTCGGTTGAGGTCATATTTGAAGTTGTAACAGTAGCTAGGATATTTGTTTGCACCCACCCTGTGCATTGCATCCCAGATTTCTCGTGTATGGGCTGCTCCAAGTAGGCTAATTGCTTACGGTGTTTCCACATTCTTTAAGGCTGCCTATGCTAAATTTTTGTAAGTGGCTTATATGTATAATATAGCATCTTCAAATGAATGTCGATGGTATCCTACAGTCACGACAAGGGTAAAGCAATACACGTATAGCCATTAATGACACTGGTAAGACGCCTCATTTGATGCAGACATTTATTTCACTAAAAGTTGTTTTTGTTTTTTCTCTTTCTTTGCTTTATAAAATACTGTACATACAAAAAATGAAACAGTCACACTAACAAAATATTTGTTAGCAGTTAAGCAACATAAAAATGAAACCTCACAATCCATTCAGTGATAAACAATCATTTAAAGGTGTTAAAATGTCAAATACCAACACCAACTTCACAAAGTAATTGTCAGTTGTACCAGTCAGTTCATATACCATGTTACATTGTGCAGTGTATTGCAGTGCAATACTGCAAGTTTAATGCTCGTTGTACAAAGTAAATGTATATACATGTGGAAATGATGGTTATTTTGAAAAGCTGTGGTTGCATGTCTACAGAAGACATTCAGATGGACAAGGAAGTTTGGACTGTACTTACTGGTGCAAGTCAGAAGCCAAATTACATAGTGGTATAATGGACATTGGCTGACTTTGGTCCAAAATAAATTTCCAACTAAATCTGAATTATTTGTTCTAGTATTATTATTTTCATCCTGAAACACCACATAACATTTAGAGAGCAACCAACATTGAGTTTGTGCCATCGGCAGCTTGTTGACAGGTAAATTGGTGCAAGAATGATGCTTATGCAGGACCCACTGAAGACACTTCTGTCTTGCTCGTGGACACTGATGCTTCATCCTCAGGGGCCTTGCCAAAGACTGTCTGCATCATGCAGCTACGGAACTACAACACAGAGAAAAGGAATTTAAAGTGCTTGAACAAAATTATATTTTTGCAAAACATAAAGCTAGAATTTCATTTAAATGATAGCTGGCGAAAAACGCACCTGTTTGTTAAGTACCACATAGATGATGGGGTTGAACAAGGCTGAGGACTTTGCGAAAAAGGCAGGAATAGCCATGGACTGAGCAGTGAAAGCAGCTCCCTTGTTGAAGAAAATCCAGCCAGCAAAACTGGCATAGGGGGTCCAGGCAATCAGGAAGCCACAAACCATCAGGACGCACATACGTGTCACTTCCCTCTCTGCCTTCTGGGTGGAGGCTGAGTCCTGCTGTTGGGCTGCAGCCTGTTGGTAAGAATAAGATCCAGATAATTTAATACTACTGGTTGATTCATAATAATGATGGCATTTCAGCCTTTCAAACTAGTGCACTAAGTTATTTGGCTGTACTTTATCGTAAGTAGTCTTGAAATGTCTTAAAATGAATCTTAAAACATACTAATTGATTACAAGTTATACCTAGCGCAGATTTGGGACAAGGATAAATACTGTTAATCAGTGTTCTGTTCAATGAATGGGACATTATAGGTAACCACTAAATGTTGAAAGTCCAGCTGAACTTTGAAACAAAGTAGGCCTACATAGGAATCACGTGTATCAGTAAACTATTGTACTGGTGCCTCTTACAACCATGCTTATAGGTTCAGAAAGTTTAAAACCCACAGCTTTCATTTCCTTACAAAAGTAGCAGATTCTTACCGCTTTGACTGTGAGGACAAGGCTTCCATAGGTGAAAAAGATAACAACGACAGGGACACAGAAATGACAGGTGAACATGTAGATCACATATGACTCGTTATTGTATCCAGGGCTCAGGGTGTAGTAGTCAGGTCCACAGGAACACTGCATTCCCTCAGGGATGTACCTGGGTTATAAATAGTGATATGAATTAAGATCCAGCATTAGGAGAAACCAAACCCTGTTATCATCCCCCATCCTTGCTATTTTTCAGTATAATAGAAAACAGGTCCTCAGTGTTCTCAATGATAGACACCAGACATACCTTGACCAGCCAACGAGGGGTGGTGCGGCACATGACATAGCCATGACCCATGTGAATGCCACTCCGGCTCCAGCATGGGTAGTACCAAACTTAAAGCTGCCCATGGGCTTGCAGACAACAATATATCTCTCAACAGCCAGCACAACCAGTGACCATAGGGCAACTTGACCTGAATATGGGCAGGAAACATACAATTAAAATACATTATTGTGCTATATACCATATATACAATATTGCTGTAATATCATGAAAATGCCTGCTAGAAATTGATGAGTTCTATTTAAACTAATAATCAGTTACCTCCAAGAGTAGCCATGAAACCTTCAACAGCACAACCCGTGGGTCCAAAGACGAAGTAGCCATTAAGAGCTGAGGTGATGGTGATGGTGAATCCAAAGCAGACCATGATCATACCAGCAACAGCCAGGTTGACCAAAATAAAGTTGAGAGGCTGACGAAGCTTTTTGTGCAGTACTGTCACCAACAGTGTCGCTCCATTGATGGGGAATCCCAGACAGATCAGGCAAAACATGTAAAAAGCAAGCGCCTTGAACTGCCATGGTTCAGCCAGGTAGTACTGCTCATATTCAAAAGGACTCCTCACCAGCCCTGTCCTGTTGGACATGGGGATGTAGAAGTTGTTGCCCTCCGTGCCGTTCATCCTCTCAAGATGATCTCAAAACACAAAAAATGTGGTCACGAGATAAAGTTCCTTGGTCACTGTCAAGTGCAGGTCCAGTGCAATTGTGTAGACCTGTTGTCTGCAATGGTAAGGATAGTGGTTTTATACTCTCCCAGGGGGATTTAAAAGAGATTACTGATATTGTCAGGAGGAATCAAGGAAAAGATCAACAGACCGGATTGGCATTAAGAGTATCACTACATCCTGAGCTTAAAAATGCTCAAGTACAACATGCATTTGTAGCCAACAAATGTCTAATAACATGGAGGTATTACAAAGACTAATACAAATTACACCCTTGAGATTTGTATTTCATTTTTCAGTATAAATAAATTAGAGTTTAGGTCACCATCCCCTTTTCACAGATTTCGACAAAGATAATTCCATTTGCAAGGATTGGACTCTTTATGACTTTGAAAGCACATTTTTCCTGGAAGCTCCCAAGGCTAAGCTCTGTACTCAACCCTTGGGTGTAAGATGGAAAGGTTTACAGGAAGGGTAAGACAACAGATGAAAGGGGAGGAGTAAGAGTGTGCTTAAAAGGAGTGGAGGAGATTGGATGCACCCAAAGCTGATTTGATGTTATGTTTGAATGGGTTTGTTGTGGTTGGATATCTCTAACTCAAGAGCTAAAAAGGACCATCAAGGGTGTAATTTTATATTAGTCTTTGTATTGCCTGCATGTTATTTGGCATTTGTTGGCTACAAATGCATGTTGTACTTGAGCATTATTAAGCTCAGGGTGTAGTGATACTCTTAATGCAAATCTGGTTGGCTAGTGTGTTGATATTTTTACTTGATTCCTCTTGACGATATCAGTAATCTCTTTTAAATCTCCCTGGGAGAGTATATAGAATAGAATAGACTTTATTTGCCATTGTGCATTAGATACACAACGAAATTTGTTTGTGCAAACACACAAAAAAAGTGCAGTTGTGCTGGGTGGAGGGTAGGAGGGTTGTGTGATTATTTAGTTCTGTGATGGCCCTGGGGATTAAACTGTTCTGTAGTCTGGAGGTGCGGGCTGTAGTGGCCCGGTAGCGCCTGCCAGAGGGTAGCAGGGTGAAGAGATGGTTTGCGGGGTGAGTCTCATCCTTCAAAATGCCACATGCTCGGCGGAGGCAGCATGTCCTAAAGATATCGTCCAGGGGAGGCAGTGGAAGTCCAATTATTCTCTCAGCAGACCTTATGACCCGACTGAGGGATTTCCTGTCACTGTCTGTGCAGTTGACGTACCATGCAGTGATATAGTATGTGATGACACTTTCAATGCAACAGTGGTAAAAAGACTTAAGCAGCCCCCCCCCCCAAAAAATACACACTCAACATCCCAAGCTGTGGGTGCCATAGACATGGTGCCCTTTCCTATCTCAGTGGCCTGACGAACTTTGACAGTAGGCTAGGTCAACTTTTCGAAAATGGCCTCAAAAAGACAATAGGAGTCAGGAGCAGACAAAAGAAAGAGAAAGAAACTGCGAGATGATGCCCGTGCATCACTTCCAGGTAAGTCCATGTGTAATTATTGTTAAATACGGGAAATGTGCTGCTAATTTAATGGTTACCCTATGCACACACCTCGAACTAGCTGACGTTATTGCTAATGTTAGCACACTCAAATATGGTATAACTTAGGTGCAAGTAGGGTTGCCAACCGTCCCGAATTGTCCGGGACATCCCGAAATATTATGGGTGATTTTGATTTGTCCCGTCAGGGACAGCTCCAGTCCCGTATTCCAATCACAGCCTTTTTATTTGTATCCGTGAAAAGAGAAAAATATAACAGTTAAGTGTAATCTGTGCCCTGGAGACAAGAGCCTCTCAACTGCACTTGACTCCACCAGCATTTGTTACGCCAACACGAACAGGTGAAACTTGTAGAGAGAGATCATCATGCCTCGACTGAAGGACAGACTTCCCCAACTCAAATAGAGTATCTTAAATCACGATTAAATTGGAAACTTGCACATTGACTACTGGTTGTTTTCATATTTCATATCAGCATTCTTTACACATAATGAACTGGCGTTATGGTGTTATATGTGTGAATATATGTGTGAATATGAACTCATGAATATGAACTCGTTCATACGAAGTGTCACAGGCACCAATTTTAATTGTAGAAGTTAAATCGAGGAGACTATAACATTAGCTAGATAACTAGCTATCATTTCATGCAAACAGAAATCTTCCATTTAAATCGTTTGTTATTAAAAGTTTCCTTAGCTGCAAAGTTATGGATCTGACAAGAGGTAAATAGCGCCCCTTGACCCATCTAAAACAATGTTAAAACTGTGGCCAGGCAGTGAACTGCAACCAGTCTGAGTTACATAGGACGTTGAGGCCCTGTTCGAAATGGGTTAAAATGCTACGAATGATGTTCTGACTCTGATTCTGATCGGAGCGCGGGCCAAAAAAAATCGAGCGTGGGCCCCAAATTGGGCAGCCTTGGTCTAATGCTATTTCAAGAAAACAACATGAAATTTGAGAGAAACTTGTAATAATTGTCATGACTATTACTATGAACAATACACCCAAGCAAGTACAGTAGTGGTTTGCCAAAATTACACTGAAATGAATAGGTTTATGGTATGGCTAATGAAACCTTGCGATTTCCATTATTGTTGGTCAGCTGTTGGCGTGCGCGCACACCTGGAAGACATTTTTTTTCTCGGGGGGGGGTTATCATAAAGGAGTTATGCTTAGGGCACCAAAATGGCTAGCAGCGGCACTGCACATAGGGAGAACATAGTGTGTTTCCAGGTACATGAAAGGGTCTGACCCTATTGTGCAGAGTGCAATGATTTTGACAGTGTCGGTGTCCAGGAGGAAAGTGAAAAGTGAAAAGTACAAGTACCCAGGAAAATAAAAGTAAAAGTACTACATCAACAATCCTACTTAAGTAAAAGTAAAAAGTACTTACTTTGAAATGTACTTTAAGTATTAAAGTAAAAGTACTCACACAATGGGTTGTCTCAATGTCTAGGCTGTGCCATTTTGATAAAGAAATAGCTACTGGTAATAAATGCCTCTACAGATGTCACTACTAGTAATAATTATAAGCAACAACATTTGTTAATTGGAAAGGTTGGTGTACTTATTGTGCCTACCATCTGTAATACTGTTCACACTATGTCTTACAATTCTGCGGATGACAAGTTATCTACCAGGGATTATTTGCAAAGTTAATACCATTAAGCCAAACCAATAAAGACACCATGTGATATCTTTAAATCTTTTATTTAATTGTAAACGTGTAAAAAAGGGAAACATGGAACATGAAAAACAAATGTAATTGTAAAACTGGACAGAACAAGGCACGCTAGCTTGACATAGCTAACCTACCAGCTTTATCTTACCAATACGTTAAATATATAATGAAGATACAATCATGTTTTTTGATGCTATTGCTGTATGTCAACATGCATTTCGCTAGATAACATTATAATATCATGTCAGTAAACGAATTAAATACATACCGGTATATCAATATTCAAAAGTCAGGGACTTTAACTTAGCATAACTCTGCTTACCTCGATATGCTACTTTAAATTTGAGGGCGAATTATTGAAGGCTAGCAACTCCTTTTTTTGAGGGAGACAGGAAACGCATTGAAACCTCCAGGAGTCATTCTTGGGGCCTTTGAACTCGAACATATCTTTTAAATAGGGCCAAGGGTGGCTCATATCAGAGGGCTCAGTTCAGGCCGACTCTGGATCCATGTTGAATAGGCAGTACTAGTCAGGCTGTCTGTTGCATGTTCAGGTATAACAGGCAAAGGTACCGCTAGTGCTGCTGCCAGACGCGCACTCTATCAACTCCAAAGATATCAGAGCCACCTGATTGGTTTAAACTTCCAAAACAGCAACGCAACGCAATCCATAGTTTTGTGTAGGCAACATTTTGGTGAAACTGTGTTCATAAAATGTAACGAGTAACAACACATATTGTAGAAATGTAGCGGAGTAAAAGTATAGATAATAGCAAAAAAATGTAATGGAGTAAAAGTAAAAAGTATGCATTATTATTTTTACTTAAGTAAAGTACAGATACATAAAAATGTACTTAAGTACAGTAACGAAGTAAAAATACTTTGTTACATTCCACCACTGCACATATGTCTCCTTCTTGTCCAGGTGTGTCAGCGTTGTATGGAGGGCTGTGGTGATAGCGTCAACAGTGGACCTGTTTTCCCTGTAAGCATACTGATGCTGGTCCAGGGAGCGAGGGAGGGCAGCCTTAACGCGCTTCGCCACCAGCCTCTCAAAGCACTTGGCGATGATGGGAGTGAGCACCACAGGTCTATAGTCATTTAAAGTGCTGATGTTGCTTTGCTTGGGCACTGGAATAATAATTGCTGTTTTAAAAGAGGTTGGTACGGCCGTTTTGGCTAAAGACATTAAAAATGTCCGTAAAGACATCTGCAAGCTGGTATGCGCATTCTTTGAGCACTCTTCCTGGAATGGCATCTGGTCCCTCTGCCTTCCTTGTGTTCACAGACCTGAGGACGCGTTTTACCTCCTCTGCTGTTACCATGGCTGTGTGGTCTGTGCCAGCAGGTGGGGAAGCAGCTCCATTATCTAGCCCAGATGTCTCGAAGCGGGCATAGAAGTGGTTGAGCTCCTCTGCTAAGGAGGCATTGGTGTTTGTGGGTGGGTTGCGGCTTCCCCTGTAGTTGGTGATCTGTTGTATGCCTTGCCACACTTGTGTTGGGTCTCTGTTGTTGAAGTGGCCCTCAATCTTCTCCCTGTACACGGCTTTGGCCTGCTTGATGCCTTTTTTCAAGTTGTGCCTGGCTATGCTATATAACCACTATCCTTACCATTGCAGACAACAGGTCTACACAACTGCACTGGACCTGCACTTGACAGAGATCAAGAAAGTTGATCTCGTGGCCACATTTTTTGTGTTTTGAGATCATCTTGAGAAGATGAACGGCACAGAAGGCAACAACTTCTACATCCCCATGTCCAACAGGACAGGGCTGGTGAGGAGTCCTTTTGAATATGAGCAGTACTACCTGGCAGATGACTGTTTCAGGCTGTCTCCGGGCATCAGTCTCCCCTCCATGATATCTTTGGGGACACATCCTTTGTTGGGTCGTATGGTTCCACAGTAGTATGTATTAGCATTCAGCAGGTTCCTCACTAATGAAATAGAAGACGAATTGTTTGCATACAAGTGGTGGTCTTTGTGTAGGTAGTCTCTCATTAGATCCATTTGTATCCCAAACCATGATCTGCCACACACCCCTCATTGTCTGTATATACATTGAATGCCAAATAGTATCCTGTCAGATCCTAATACCCCATCTGGCCGGTTTCTTAGGCATATACTGTTTCCACAGTAACCTGTGATCAAATTGAATCATAGCCTCATATGCTGAGAGATTTTTCCATGGCTGAAGTTTTGGGAAGTTCTCCTGGAAGACACACATTAACGGTCTAACTTTGTGAAGCCTGTCACCAGAGTGTACTGTCCCTGAGTTGAACAGTGTAGGTATTGCACAGCTCCTCATGTCATGGCATGGTGCCTGCCACATAGGACACTCATAAGGCTGGATCGGGTGAACAGTAGTCAAGATAAGAGGGTAAGAGGGTAAAAGGCTAAACGGGTAAACGGATACCCATGAGGATATTTATTAACACCTTCATCTCCTCCGCAAATGTACTGCACCAGGATGCAAGAGGCATAGATGTTGGTGTTTTCCACCAAATTAGCAAAACACGCAAGCCCTACCATCACTCCTGCTAAAGTGGTCTGTGGCCCTGAATCACTAGAGTATGGATGAAGGGTAGGATCAAATGCATCTCTGACCCAAGCGAATGACTGGTTGGCCCCCTGCTGTGCTGAGAATCTGCCCTGCCCTCTCCTACTCATTCTTCCTCTGCCGCTTCCATGTCTCCCTCCTTTCCTCTGTCCTACTAAAGGTTCTCTGTGCTCATCAGGCCTCTCGTTGTTCCTGTTCTCCTCCTCCATGTCCTCACTCCTCTCTGCTGCCACAGCACCCTCAATCGCTTCACTACTCTCCGATGAGCAGGAACACCCGACGTCCTGACACATAAAAGAATAAAATATTCTCCCATAATTGTAAGCCATCAAAGTGGAAGACATCCGTGTTTCCTTCATTCCCAAGGATTGATTCATTTCATGGAGTGATTTAGCCAACAAGATGCAACAAAAGATAAGGACTTGTTCCCTGATTCTCTCTCTGCCTCCCTCTCTCTTGCACGGGCAATTGTTTGCTGTCACATCACCTGCTGAATATCTCAGGGTGAACTACATATGCACAGATAAGAACTAATAAAAAAATAGCAAGATTATCTATTTTGGTTGTATGTGTTATACTGTATAATTAGGTGACATATTAAGAAAATATATTTCATAGTTAAGAAATATCTACATTTGTAGTAGTGATGTCCTATACCATGGTCCTATATGAGCACTGATTTCATTGTGACAGGATCAGTCTCTCATATATCACAGCTATAAACTTACAACTTAAACATCACAACATATGACTAGCTGGTGGACGAATAATCTGCCTATCCAATATGAGGTTTTAAATATATTATAAATGACAATCTTGCTCTTGATAGTGTATTTTGCTTCTGTTGTTCCCCATACATTTACAGCTCAACAATGGAGAGGATATGAATAACTAGTAGAGACGAACGAAGAGTAATAGGTAATGCAAAAGAATGAAGCGACCTTTGAACCGGCGCGGTTGCATCAGTAATGTCTATTGTGAAGAAAGGTGCTCGGGTATAAGTGACAGGTGTGTTTCAAGTTTTGGCTTAAAATCTTTATTAATTTAATTAATATCATGGATATGCAAAAGTGGCTCAGGAGATTCCACTCAACAACTGGCCTCCAGCTCTTCTAATGGGGAGGGATTCCACGTGTTCAGACCTTGCATTTTAGTGTTATTATCGGGGAAACCCTTTAGTTTAGAGCCCTAAACAAATATGTACATAACTACTGTGCTACAAGAAGTCCTATAAGTAGGCCTAAAGCATAATTTGTATACATCAGACGTTGTTTTGTTTTTTTTGCTGCTGGTGCTGTGTGTAGTGTGTCTTTATCCGCATGGTTGTATGTATGGAGCTTACAGTGTTGGGGAAGCTAGTTTGAAAGAATAGTTTTGCAAGCTACCAATTATTTCATACTAGAAGTTGCTGAACTACAGCAAAGCTACACTAAAGAGAAATATAGTTTGGTTAACTAAAGCTGCTTAGAAAAAGTAGTTTTAACTACTTTAAAAATGATCAAATTAATAATGTGCATTTCATTTGAACTTATTACAAAATAATCACATGCCGGCATGTATGCCACTCAATTGAGTTTATAGCCAAAAAAAGAAGTGTTGTAATTCGTCTTAAAAAAAACATCATTGACCAAGGCCTTCTCTGCTCGTATTGCAGGCCTAGTATGTGTGGATTTGTTGATGTAACTTGACAGTCAATGCTAGCAACCTGAGAAAAGCTAGTCTTTCATGTAATTGACTTTGCTGGGGCATTCCTGTTTGCACAAATGTAAGGTCCTTGCCCTATCAGATTAATGACACTGGTAAGACGCCTCATTTGATGCAGTCATTTATTTCACTAGAAGTTGTTTTTGTTTTTTGCTTTTTCTTTGCTTTATAAAATACTGTACATACACAAAAAATAAAACAGTCACACTAACAAAATATTTGTTAGCAGTTAAGCAACATAAAAATAAAACCTCACAATCCATTCAGTGATAAACAATCATTCAAAGGTGTTAAAATGTCAAATACCAACACTATCATCACAAAGTATTTGTCAGTTGTACCAGACAGTTCATATACCATGTTACATTGTGCAGTGTATTGCAGTGCAATACTGCAAGTTTAATGCTCTTTGTACAAAGTAAATGTATTTACATGTACACATGATGGATATTTAAAAAAAGCATTTCGGCTGAAAAAATTCAGATGGACAAGGAAGTTTTGACTGTACTTACTGGTGCAAGTCAAAAGCCAAATTACATTGTGGTCTAATGGACATTGGCAGACTTTGGTCCAAAATAAATTTCCAACCAAATCTGAATAATTTTTTCCAGTATTATTATTTTCATCCAGAAATACCACATAACATTTAGAGAGCAACCAACATTGAGTTTGTGCCATCGGCAACTGTAGCTTGTTGACAGGTAAATCGGTGCAAGTATGATGCTTATGCAGGACCCACTGAAGACACTTCTGTCTTGCTTGCGGACACTGATGCTTCATCCTCAGGGGCTTTGCCAAAGACTGTCTGCATCATGCAGCTACGGAACTACAACACAAAGAAAAGGAATTTAAAGTGCTTGGACAAAATAATATTTTTGCAAAACATAAAGCTGGAATTTCATTTAAATGATAGCTGGCGAAAAACGTACCTGTTTGTTAAGCACCACATAGATGATGGGGTTGAACAAGGCTGAGGACTTTGCGAAAAAGGCAGGAATAGCCATGGACTGAGCAGTGAAAGAAGATCCCTTATTCATGAAGATCCAGCCAGCAAAACTGGCATAGGGGGTCCAAGCAATCAGGAAGCCACAAACCATCAGGACGCACATACGTGTCACTTCCCTCTCTGCCTTCTGGGTGGAGGCTGAGTCCTGCTGTTGGGCTGCAGCCTGTTGGTAAGAATAAGATCCAGATAATTTAATACTACTGATTGATTCATAATAATGATGGCATTTCACCCTTTCAAACTAGTGCACTAAGTTATTTGGCTGTACTTTATCGTAAGTAGTCTTAAAATGTCTTAAAATGAATCTTAAAACATACTAAATGATTACAAGTTATAGCAGATTTGGGAACTAGGATAAATACTGTTAATCAGTGTTCTGTTCAATGAATGGGACATTATAGAAAACCACTAAATGTTGAAAGTGCAGCTGAACCTTGAAACAAAGTAGGCCTACATAGGAATCACGTGTATCAGTAAACTATTGTACTGGTGCCTCTTACAACCATGCTTATAGGTTCAGAAAGTTTAAAACCCACAGCTTTCATTTCCTTACAAAAGTAGCAGATTCTTACCGCTTTGACTGTGAGGACAAGGCTTCCATAGGTGAAAAAGATAGTAACGACAGGGACACAGAAATGACAGGTGAACATGTAGATCACATATGACTCGTTATTGTATCCAGGGCTCAGGGTGTAGTAGTCAGGTCCACAGGAACACTGCATTCCCTCAGGGATGTACCTGGGTTATAAATAGTGATATGAATTAAGATCCAGCATTAGGAGAAACCAAACCCTGTTATCATCCCCCATCCTTGCTATTTTTCAGTATAATAGAAAACAGGTCCTCAGTGTTCTCAATGATAGACACCAGACATACCTTGACCAGCCAACGAGGGGTGGTGCGGCACATGCCATAGCCATGACCCATGTGAATGCCACTCCGGCTCCAGCATGGGTAGTACCAAACTTAAAGCTGCCCATGGGCTTGCAGACAACAACATATCTCTCAACAGCCAGCACAACCAGTGACCATAGGGCAACTTGACCTGAATATGGGCAGGAAACATACAATTAAAATACATTATTGTGCTATATACCATATATACAATATTGCTGTAATATCATGAAAATGCCTGCTAGAAATTGATGAGGTCTATTTAAACTAATAATCAGTTACCTCCAAGAGTAGCCATGAAACCTTCAATAGCACAACCCGTGGCTCCAAAGACGAAGTAGCCATTAAGAGCTGAGGTAATGGTGATGGTGAATCCAAAGCAGACCATGATCATACCAGCAACAGCCAGGTTGACCAAAATAAAGTTGAGAGGCTGACGAAGCTTTTTGTGCAGTACTGTCACCAACAGTGTCGCCCCATTGATGGGGAATCCCAGACTGATAAGTATAAACATGTAAAAAGCAAGCATCTTGAACTGCCATGGTTCAGCCAGGTAGTACTGCTCATATTCAAAAGGACTCCTCACCAGCCCTGTCCTGTTGGACATGGGGATGTAGAAGTTGTTGCCCTCCGTGCCGTTCATCTTCTCAAGATGATCTCAAAACACAAAAAATGTGGTCACGAGATAAAGTTTCTTGGTCACTGTCAAGTGCAGGTCCAGTGCAATTGTGTAGACCTGTTGTCTGCAATGGTAAGGATAGTGGTTTTATACTCTCCCAGGGGGATTTAAAAGAGATTACTGATATCGTCAAGAGGAATCAAGGAAAAGATCAACACACTAGCCAACTGACCGGATTGGCATTAAGAGTATCACTACAAGTACAGCATGCATTTGTAGCCAGCAAATGTCTAATAACATGCAGGTAATACAAAGACTAATACAAATTACACCCTTGAGAATAAAGTATGGTCCCATTTAGCTCTTGAGTTGAAGATATCCAACCACAACAAACCAATATATCTTTTCCATTCAAGGTGGTCCTGTTGTAGCTGCACTGTCATCAACTTGCCCTTCATATCTTTTTACTTTATTTGTCAGTGTTTTTCATTTTCATTATACTTTAAACACTTTCATAATGCCTTTTTTGTTCTTGTATTTAATTTTTCAGGATAAATAAATTACCAGTACCAGAGTTTAGGTCACCATCCCCTTTTCACAGATTTCGACACAGATAATTCCATTTGTAAGGATTGGACTCTTTGTGACTTTGAAAGCACATTTTTCCTGGCAGCTCCCAAGGCTAAGCTCTGTACTCTACCCTTGGTGTAAGATGAAAAGATTACTGATATCGTCTAGAGGAAACAAGGGAAAGGTCAACACACTAGCCAATAGAAAGGATTTGCTTTAAGACAATCACTACACCCGCAGCTTAATAATGCTCAAGTACGACATGCATTTGTAGCCAACAAATGCCAAGGCTAAGCTCTGTACTGTACCCTTGGATGTAAGATGAAAAGGTTTAGAGGAAGGGTAAGACAACAGATGTAAGGGGAGGAGTAACAGTGTGCTTTAAAGGAATGGAGGAGATTGGATGCACCCATGTGAAATGCACACATGCATGTGGAACCATCATACATGGTATAAAATGGGTAGTTGGTGTCCTGTCAGATTTGTAGGTTTGAGAAAAAACTCTATTTTGTGATTCAATTAAAACTCTTCGTTCTTGTTGATTCCTGAAGAAGATCTTCAAAAACTTCAGCAAACCGAAAGAATGTGAATCAATAAGGTTTATTTAGTCAGTGCAATACCAACAGCATAAACCTGAGCTCGAGACAACACTGATATCACAAAGGTTTGCACATCACTTTATACATTTCATTGGCGCCTTTCCTGTCACCATAGATCGTTTATAGCCCTCCCAATTGTGCATATATGGTCTTCCAGTTTTATTGTTTATTGTTACATCCATAGGCGGAGATCCCGGGGCGGGGCCAACAATCAATGTTAACACAAATAAATAATTTTATATAATATAGTAATATTAAATAAAAGCACCACAACACAAGCGGTGCTAATTATAAACGTTAAACAATGTGTTTTTTAAGTGTTTAAAAATCATGATCCCCCTATTCCTCAAAGTGGTTTGGTTAACATGCTGTTTCCAACGAGCGGAGCAGCTCTGTGTTTCAGTCAATCAGCTCTGTACAAGGTCAAATTGTGAGGATACCTGTCACGGAACGAACAGACTCTGAGATAGGAATACTTGGAACTGAGTTTATTGCAGACAGAGACAGCCAGGGACACACAGGACAGACAACAGGTTGTAGACACGGAGATGCTGAGGGGTTAATCCTCGAGAACACAGTCACAACCCACGGAGGGGCGCAGGCTCGTAGCACTGCTGGGAACTGAGGGAACTGAGGAAAACGTCGCTGCGGCAAACAAAACACGAGTCACACTCGGCAAGGTACTAATGTAAACCTTGATCTCTCCGGGAATAGGTTCTTGGTGTAGTGGACGTATAAAGAATCACGGACACACAATTTCGAACTGAGAAGACTTTACTAAAACTCCAGCCACAACGAATAACTCTCCTTTTCCTTGCTTTCTAGAATCTATCCAATTACCCGCAAAGCATTATGGGTATTACAGTTCTTACACTACTTCCCCCTTCAGAAAATAAAACGTCCTCGTTTTAGCTGATCCACATCAATTAGTAACATTACTGACATAAGAGTAACAAGTGGAGCCTGTGGGGGGAAAAAAAACACATACACACACACAAAAAAACATCCCACAAAATGCAGTTATACTGTATTCTGCCATATATTGTCGCTATCCATGCTGGGCCCTACCGCAGTGTATCTATAACCATCCCAATCTACTGGTATTTCCACTTTATCCAGAAAGTTAGTCAGTTCACTTTAAGATAGGTACAGTATAAAGCTCTGAAAGAAAACTAATCAGATAATTAGACAAAACTCAACTGTATAACTGAACAAAATACATGTTGTAGGCCTATACTATATGTGAACATACAAAACAGTTGTGAAATTCCTTAAGTGTCATCTCTAAAACGGTGGGGAGGGCGCACGATGCGACCTAATCTGGTTCTCCGTTCCTGAGGGGTGTGTGCTTCAATGGCAGGTGTGTTTGCCACAGGATCTGGGGCATTGTCCATTGTTTGAGATGCAGGCTCATTTGCCCCAAGCTCACAGACATAAGGCCGTGAAGCTGAGAGGGTCATGAGCTGGGAGCCAACACCCTGATTGGACTCAGCCTGGATGTTCTCAGGAGTAGTGGGGGCCAGGTTACAAGTCCATGGTGAACGGTAGGGCTTTAGGTGATTATAGTGAACCACCTTAGGCTTTGCCCTCGGGTCCAGTTGGTCTTGTAGGTTGTAATCCACTCCAATTTCCCCTGAGGATGAGTCAAGGCGTTGCAGTACTTTGAAAGGTCCAGTCCATCTAGGAGATAACTTTTGTCTGGCAAGTGCAGGAAGATTGACCCACACAAGGTCACCTGCTTCATAAGCATTGTGCCTCATGTGGCGGTCATAGTAATGCTTCTGTTTAGCACCTGCCATAGCTATGTTGTCTGCTACCATGTTAAATGCAGAATAAAGTCTGTGTCTCACAGCTGTGGCATATTCACCAGGGGTTCCAGGTGTAGCATTTGTAGCCATTGGCAAGTCCCCAAGGATGATGTCTGCCAGCAAACGAGCTTCTCTACCATGAGTCAGAAAGAAAGGCATATGATTAGTTGATGAATGCACACTTGTATTATATGCAAACTCAACCTGGTGTAGATGATCATCCCATTCACCCCCTTTGGTGTAGAGGAACTTGGCTAACTGATCTTTAATAGAGCGGTTGGCTCGCTCTACCATACCGGCATCTGACATAGGATGATAGGCGGTTGTCCGTGTCTTGTGAATTCCAAGGTGTCTGCATAACTCTTTCACCAAATCCGAATCAAACTGGCGGCCTTGATCTGGGTGTAGACTGCGTGGTACCCCGTGTCTACTGATGTAGTCCTCAAACAAACATTTTGCGACTGTTGTTGCTGTTTGGTTAGGTAGTGCATATAAATCCATATATTTTGTAAAGTAATCCATCACAACTAGTATGTAACGGTTACCTTTATGACTGAGTGGCAGTTCAGTGAAGTCAGCAGCAATTTTCTCAAAAGGCCTACTTGTCACTATGTTTTGCATTGGGGCCTGCTGGTGTGGAATCGGTGGCCTGCGTGCCTCACATACAGGACACTGGAGACACCATTGGGTGATGTCCGTGCTCATATGGGGCCAATAACACAGAGTCACTGCATTTTGGAGTGTTCTTTTGCTGCCAAAATGTCCCGATAGTGAATGTCCATGTAACATCTTAAAAACTTCATTCTGCAACCTATTTGGGACAACCACTTGACATACAGGGTCACCTGGTGGGGGCCGGACCCTACGACACAAGATGGAATCCACAATGACAAGTCTGGGAAACTCTCTCCAGTAGTGGCGCAGCTCAGACCGCTCGCCCTTCAGATGTGAAAAGGGTGGTCTAGTGTCATTCAAGACCCATTCACTGACAGTTTTTAGGATAGGATCTTCCTTTTGGGCATCCTGAAGGGTGTTTCTGTTTATGTGTGAGTGGGTCACTGGGCACAGGGTCAGCCGCGACAGGCTGTACTGACAAAGTCAATGCCGTACGTTCTGGTGACGCAGTCGCAGAACTGACCCTCTGTGTTTGAACCGACACAGAGTTCACAGATACGGTCTCCCTTATAGGCATACTGTCTTCGATCCTACATGGACGCCGTGATAGGGAGTCAGCATTGCAGTGTTTAAGACCTTGTTTGTGTTCAATTGTCCAGTTATATGGGTCAATTTCCAGTGCCCATCTCGCTCTGCGCCCAGTCGGATCACCATCCAAGGCCATCTTTCTCAATCCTAGGAGAGGTTTGTGGTCTGTAATGATTCGGAATGGATGACCCGTGAGGTACTGGCGGAAATGGCGTATGGACCACACAATGGCCCACAGTTCCCGATCAAACGTAGACCATCGTCTCTCAGTTGATGTGAGGGTATGGCTACCATAGGCAATGACATGCTCCCTGCTGCTATCATTTAACTGTGAGAGCACACATCCAATAGAGATGTTAGAGGCATCAGTAAAAAGCAAGAATTCTTTAGAGAAATCTGGATATGCCTGGATGGGAGTATGTGTGAGGGCATGGCGAAGAGTGTCAAATGCGGCTTGTTCCACATCAGTCCATGAAAAAGTTTTTCCTTTCTGAGTAAGGGCATGTAGAGGCTGTGAAATCTTGGCAAACTGATGTATAAAACGTCTGTAATAAGAACAGAGTCCCAAGAATGCCCTAACCTCAGTAGGATTCTCAGGTGTTGGCCAATCCCTCACTTTGTCAATATTCTTTGGGTCTGGTTGCACACCTGAAGCAGATACAACATGTCCTAAGAATGTCACCTGAGATTGCACAAAGTCACACTTTGACGGTTTCAATTTAAGGTTTGCAGCTCTGAGACGTTCAAACACCTCCTTCAAATGCAGCAGATGAGCAGAGAAGGTCTTACTGTACACAATTATATCGTCAAGGTACACTAAGCATGTTTTCCAAGACAGTCCCTGTAGTACAAGCTGCATAAGATGTTGAAATGTTGGGGGTGAATTTACTAAATAGCCATAAGTAATTGCGTCAACAAACCCATCACCTGCTGGGCCAGCCAGTCAGCAAGCATAACTAGACATAACTGAACACATAAGAAAAATAAATAAATAAATAAAAAATGTATATCACTGGGCTACAGACAGCGTATGTTGTACCCTGCAACCCTAACAAAGCTTACGACTAAAATCTCCACATGTACCAAACCAAACTAATTGCTAAATGGCAGCATAACTAAACATAACTAATGCTAAACCAAACTAAATGCCAAACCAAACTAAATGCTAAATGCCAGAATAGCTAAACACATCTAAAACACATGCAATACCCCCCTAATCAACATAACTGGGCTACAGACAGCGTATGTTGTACCGTGAAGGAGTGCGGAAGATCCCGGGTACAGCACACGGCGCGTATTGCGACTGTCACCAGCCAACTAAATACTAAATAAAATCCCCATACACCCAGCCAGGCAGCCTCTCTCTCTCTCTCTCTCTCTCCCTCTCCTTTCTTATCACATTGCTAATGCCTATAATAACCCACTCACTCTGTTCTTTTTCTTTCTCTCCTAATCTAGACTATCTTCGCCATGCGACGCTGCTGTAGTCTCTCTACCCGGTCTACCTGCAGAAACCCTCGACCAATTGCACCCACCGCCACTGCACTGCCGTACACTTACTCTACCTCATACCCTATGCTAGCATTTATATACAATATATATTATTGCCACCATTGACATGTTTCTCTGTTCCTACTCCCCTTACCCCTGTAATAGTAACCCTATCAGCACAGTGTATATCCACTAAACTGGTCTTGTCTGTATCATGTATTTACCACTGGATGTCTGTATATATATTATGTACATCTACCAAATGCAGGCTATGTACAACACCTGTTGTTTCCCTTCCCCTTCTGCCACACAACCCTCCTCCCTTCCCCCCTTCCTATCTCCACCCGGCCGACCTCAAGCAGATGGGTTCCCCCTTATGTGCCGTGGTTCTGCTTAAGGTTCCTTCCTGACTAACAGGGAGTTTTTTCTTGCCCGTGTTGCCATTGTGCTTGCACTAAGGGGGTTTCAGGCTCTGGGCTCTGTAAAGCGCCTAGAGATAATTGTATTGTTATGGCGCTATATAAATAAAATTGAATTGAATTGAATTGAATTAATCCCATTGGCATGACTGAAGTGATAGAGAGAGCGGCCAGTAGTAAACGCCAATTTTTCTTGGTCTTGTTCGTCGAGTTGGACCTGCCAATAGCCTGATGACAAGTCCATGGTGCTGAACACAGCAGAGCCACCCAGTGCATCTAGTGTGTCATCGGTTCTGGGCAAAGGGTGCGCGTCTTTGACAGTGACTGAATTTAGTGCCCTGTAATCAATACAGAAATGCCAATTTCCATCTTTTTTCCGCACCATAACCACTGGCGCAGCCCATGGGCTATGACTCACTTCGATTATGTCTTGTGCCAGCATGTCTTCCACTTGTGACTAGATCACAGACCGCATGTGTGGAGAGGTGCGGTAGGCACGCTTTCTGATTGGTGAGTCTGAAGTTGTATTGATTTTGTGTTTGACTAAATTAGTTCTTCCAAAGTCATTTGGAGTCTTGCTGAACACATCAGTGTATGATAGTAACATAGATTTAAGTTCAGAAAACTGAGAATCTGTAAGACTGCCACACTTCACGTCAAAGACTGCGGAGATGTTGGTGGGGGGGCTGATACCTGACAAACTGTGGGAGCAGCTGTACTGATTTCATTGTCCGTTACAGGGGTGAACTGTCCTAGCTGCATACCTGGTTGTAGCACAATGGGGGTGTTTGTAGGGTTCATGACACGCTCAACTGTAAAACCATTGTCAGCTCTTGCAAGTGTGCGTGCTACTGCAACCCCGTCCAGGTCTGTGTGGTATGGCTCCAAGAGACCATTGTATCCCGTAGGTGTACAGAGATGAGCAGCAACAGGCATCAGCTTCACTGCACAATGCATTTCACAGTGAGGAGGTATGGTGGTGCATTCAGTAACATGGGCAGAGCAGCTGTCTGGTGTCATTTCTGTGGTGCTCAGCAGAGGAAGATCTTGATTGTGAAGGTGGCACAAACCTCTGCCTAAATCTAGCACAGCAAAATGTTGTTGCAAAAAGTCCCAGCCAAGTATAATAGTCTGACTAACATTCCTAATAACTTGGACTTCATGCTGTAAATTTAGTGAGCCTAGTCGTAGTGCAATGTTCACAGTGCCAAGTGTGTCCAAATGTTGCCCTGTTACCGATTTGGATAAGACAAAGTCCTTTTTGAGAGGCCTTCTGTTCAATGATGGAAGTGACATTCTTATATTCTCACTAATAAATGAAATGCTTGAACCAGTGTCCAACATAATATGCATGTCAGAACCTTCTACTATTCCCCTGACGTAGGCAGTGAAAGTGTTGCAGTTTTCGTTGTCTGTAACAGCAGAATTATTTTGCAGTGTATTTTGTTGGCCACAAGGTGGCACTATTGCACAATGAGAGAAAGGGGCTAGGTGGAGGCTAGCTGATGGATGCCCCACTGAATCAGCTAGTTGAAGTTTCCCTGCCGATAGTCATCCTGATACCCATGGTCATGGTGGTCATGTTGATCACCACCCCTGTCATCTTGGAAAGAGACACGCTTGCGTACTGGACTTGGGCTGTAGCGGCGGTTTCTGATGTTTCCACTTGGTCTGCCTTGGTCGTGGCATGTCCTCATTCGAGTAGTTTGGGTGACGATCAGGTGAGAATTTGTAGTGGTGGAAATCTCTAGACATCTCTCCCCTGTGTGGAGAGGTTGGTCTGTCTCGGTCACGTCCGTAGTAGTCCTGTCTGCGATTGTCCATACTCTGGCGTGCAGAAGAATTCTGGTATGTCTCAGGAGACAGATGACGACGACCCATGTGACTGGTAGGTGAAAAACTGCGAGCATATCTCTGTGCTCCTGGGGAGTATCCTTGGTCTCTGCCACGTGGGGAAGGGGACCTCTGATGACGGTTTGGTGAGTAGGCATTGTGGCGTGATGTCAGGGTTTGGGCATTAATTGTCAGTTTTAGGTCAGTTAGATCTTTGCTTAAGTGTCTGACTGTGTCTGTGAAATCTTGAACAACTTTATGAAGAGGTGCAGTACTGTCTGAGATTGTGTTGACTGACAGGGTTGTGGCACCGCAGCTGTTTGTATGAGGGGTAGTTGGTGGCATAAGTTTAGCAGCCTGCCGGGCACGCTCTGCTTGAGTGGCAATATCAAAAGCCTCTTTGAATGTTTTTACTCCTCTCTCATGACACTTAATTTGAAGTTCCTGATCCAGCCCTGCCAAAAAACTTATGAGTTTCATATATTCTGCAGCATTTGGTTCAAAGTCTGGAAAAGCCTCTTTCACTAGTCTACATACATCAGCAACATACACTTCCATGGCCTCATTGGGCTTCCTACTACAGGAGTTAGTAAAATCCTGGAAGGACGCAATTATGTCCGTTCTGCCAAAAGTATCTTGCAACTCTCTCTTTGTTGCTGCAAACGAACGTCGTGTTGCAGAGGGCAAATTATCCCAGACAATGAAAAGTTCAGGCGGTAATTTAGTGGGCAACTCTGTCGCCATTACTGCATCCAGATTCACACCAGTGTCTCTGTAGCGCGCTTCCTGAATTAACGTCTGGCCCACAACTGGAAAGACTCACTGCCATCATTCCGAAATGGCGGGGGCAGAGGGACATCCCGAGCCTTCTGAGGGACCCGTGCGGCGGCGGCAGCAGCGGCAGCTCCATTCTCCTCTACTGACATTATTCAAATGTAAACTAAACTCACTTAGCACCAACTAGCAAACGTAAAGGTGCGCCCTAGCAGCGAATCCTATCGTAGCAACTAAAACAACTCACACTTCACAGCTAGCAGTAGTCAGTTTCGTAGTGCTGGAGAAAAACTTCAGACGAAACTCGAACGTGAAGAACACCGCTGCCACCAGTGTAAACCTTGATCTCTCCGGGAATAGGTTCTTGGTGTAGTAGACGTTTAAAGAATCACGGACACACGATTTCGAACTGAGAAGACTTTACTAAAACTCCAGCCACAACGAATAACTCTCCTTTTCCTTGCTTTCTAGAATCTATCCAATTACCCGCAAAGCATTATGGGTATTACAGTTCTTAAACTAACTAAACCAGAACTAAATACTATAAGCGAAACCGGAACTAAGACGATAAACGTAACTGGTACAAACTATGACGGAGCGAATGTAAGCCATATGAAAGTCAGGTCGCGGGAAATCCAAGGTTGTTTATCCGTTGAAGTGCGATACCAGACACCGCGTGAAGGGAGTGTGAGGTATATGTAGGGGCTGTGACAGGTGTGGGTGATTAGGAACCAGGTGAGTGCAAACGCGGTGCAGGTGAGTGAGGATGCAGGTGTGAATGATCAGTACTCCGGTGACTGACAGAGCATTCACACGCTTCCGTTGGAATGCGTTGATCCGTCAGGGTTGACGGATCTCCATTCACTTTGAATGGGGTGACGTCATCCTTTGCCAAAATGAATTATGGCTCCGTTGGGTTCCTGTGCGTTGCGTTTCATGCTTTGCTTGCAGCAAGAGTTGAAGAATGTTCAACTTTTCGTGAGGCAATGCATGCGTCAGCCAATCAAATTGCCTTTCATGCATAACTGACAGCACAGGCGCTAGCCAATCAGATCCCGTATATGCTTCTAAAACGCGGCAAGCTCAAAAAAAAAAGATGGCGACCAAACTCCGTAGATGGTCGTATTTGTACCTAAAAGTTGTTTGTTTGACTTGTTTGCTTAGATTTTTTAAAAGTTACCGAGAAATAGACACTGTACAATGTAAAAACCCATTTATTGTAACTGAAAAATAGGTCTGATAGGATTTGCGAGGTGTGTGAGCACCCTACCTAATGTTAGCATGCTACTGCTTACAAGGTAAGCAGCTTGCTAGTGGCGTGATTGGTTTGTTGACCTGTCAATCTCACTATAACGTCTCTGGTATCAACAGAACCCCATGCGCCAGACTCCTCCTCCGCCATCCGTTGGCGCAACGCATTCCAACGTGCACGTCTGAATGCTCCGTAAGCGTGGTGCTGGTGAGTGAGGCGAGAGAGTGGAACAGGTGTATGTGATTGGGGATCTGAATGCAACTGATGAGCGTGCAGCTGGGAGCGTTAGTGAGCTGAAGGGGGCGTGGCCGAAGCGGAGCTCCGCAGGAACCTGACAATACCAGCCTCACTAGTAAATCCTCTACAAGTAAAAGGCAGTAAGTCATTTATCACACCACTTTTTCAACAAGCACAGGCCTGCAACCTGAAAAGTGACAATTCTCCTGCTGTGTGCAAAAGCTCAAACTTGAGCTTGTTAACAATCATTAGCTAGTGGCTTAACCAGCGTGCTGATTAAAAAGAGGCTGATTTTGGACAAAGCACACACACTTAGGGTGACCAGACGTCCTCTTTTACCCGGACATGTCCTCTTTTCGAGACCTAAAAAATGCGTCCGGCAGGGATTCCAAAATCGTCCGGGATTTTGCCTCGTCAGATATTTGTGTTTGTCTGGGTCTTTCACAAACTAGTTATTACGTCCTTACAAGTTTTGGAAAGCGTATCTCCCTTACAATCCACCTTCTTGCGCAAGCTCTGACTGTAGCGCGAACTGTCATTGGTCGACCGCCTTCCCAGTGTTGCCAGATATGATAATTATCCTCCAAATATGATAATTTTGACCCTTTCATACATTACGCCATTTCCAATCTGGCAACACTGAGCACCTTGCCGCCTCCACTAGTTGCATCGTTTACAATCAGGGCTGTAGTGGAGGGTAAACGCCGTTTACGCACCTCTGGAATTTTGGAAATAGCATTTACGCACCTCTAAATATCGTTTACGCACCTGTAAGTGCCGTTTACGCACCTCAAAGTTCCATGGGCCTTGTATTCTGCCGTTGGAATAATCAGAAATAAATTTGGTGTCATTTTAAAACACCTACATTTCAAATTGTTGAACATATAAACGCTGTAGTCTGAATCATTTTCATCTGCGCTGTATTATGGTATGTGACCCTCCAATCGGTGCCTTGGCTGCGGCAGCGACACCAATCAGGATCCAGGAAGTATGTAAACACATACACGTTGTGGATTAGCCTCCCTGCCTACCTGTTCGGAATGGATTAATTAGCCATGGATATCAGGCGATTTTTGAAGAGACCATCAGTGCTCCCACTCCCACAGATGCCCGCAAAAGGCCTCAAGTACAAAGTAAGACTGAAGAAGATCAATTCACGTTTTTAAACGTTGTTTTGGTTTGGACAACATCGCATTAAGACAGGGACAAACTCTATTAATAACGTGCTTGCAAATACGATGATGGAGGTAACAAGCCAGCCTTCCCGGTGCCATCTAAATAGGCCTAATAAAACGTCAATTATTTCAGCAATTGAAGATGCATGAGTAATTATCCTCACGCATATCGCTGTAGATTAGGCTAATTCATTGCAAATTGTAGACAGATTATTTGCAAACCAGTTAGACATAGCTAAGTGAATTGCTAAGTGAAATGTTTTAGCTTAGCTATAGAATCTTCCATTTTCGAGGTCAAGGTCAAATATAAGTGTAGCAGAAAAGAAACAGCAGAACAAGCATAAACCCGACCGGTGAGGCAGAGGTACTGTTTTCCTCCCCTCCGTGATTTTTTTAATTTTATGTCAGATCAGCACTACTAAGAAGGTTCTACTCATGCGCTCAACCCAGTTTGTGAGGGATTGCGCAATCTGAGATGAGGCACAGCCTCCCCTCCCCGTATGTCTTAATATAGCAATTGTTGTGTTGTGTTGACATTGGAGGTTTCTCCAATGGGAAAGAACAGGGGAAGTGTTTAATTGCAGCATGATTTCTTTTTATATTATACTTTTCAGCTGTAACACCCAGGGCCTGTTTCCAGAGGCCTTACATTTTTTTAGGTCCTATAGAGGTCCTTTCTTTTGTCTCCCCCCCACCCCCTTCATTGTTGTGAGGCCTACACATACTTTTCTTTACTGTTTTCTTGAAATTGAATAAACTACAAACACATTTATTCACTGTCATTGATTTAATATGACTTTAACTGATAACATAATGGAATATAGCCAGGACAGCCTTACAGAGTCGCAACGCTTTGTGTTGCGTTGCTTCGCGTCGAGGTCTGTCTGATCACAAAATTCATAGTTTACCCACTACAGCCCTGTTTACAATAGTACATGACATCTGCATGTGAAAAAGATGTCCAAAAACTCCGTTGCGGGGAAGGGGGCGGGGTCCCGCGACAAAGTGTCCTCTTTTTCACAAACTCAAATCTGGTCACCCTACACACACTGCTCTTTTTCCTCCTTTCTCCCCTGTCACTGCCGCTATGCTACACGATATGTAAAGAGGCTGACAGACATTGGATCTCATTCTCAAACGCAGTTAAGAACACGTTACAAAGTTCCCGGGACAATTCTGGCATTCATGAAAGTTTAGCCATGGTGGAATAGAATAGAGAAGACGTTCATTTACATGCAGCTGAATTCCTCCTTGAAGAGCGTTAATTTGCGTTTGAACTGTTGACATTATTTGTCTGTGAGGTAGACGTTTTGTGTAAGTACATTTAATGCCGTTTAGCATAGAGATTTAAAAAAAGACGTCGAATTTCTGTTTGTAAATGTTAAAAAAGAGAATTCGGTATTTAGCAGTAAGTTATACTAGCTCTCGTGGTATCGTGCTACATTTATGCCACATTATTTGACGTGAAATGTATGTGTCTCTTAATTTCTGTCTGTTCCAGACAGGTTTACAAAATCAAACGTCCTGTATGAATAATTGCATGCTGATAACTTCAGTAAACTCAAGCGAAACAAGACTTGTGGATTCACTTGAAATTCATCATCTTTATTCTGCAAAGAAAAGTGTTATCTAGCTGTCTAGTCCTGCAAGGTAGCAAACGCAGTACGAGGACAGCATAGAGAGGGCGATAGGGCCAGACCACAATTTGTGTACGTCCCCCCCCAGGTATTACTCTCTGAAATGTTATCATGTATTGTCCCCCCCTACAACGAAATGGGATCTCCGCCCCTGGTTACATCCCTTTATCTAGCATCTTTTTTCCGGTTAGCAACCATGATATGAATAACTAGTAGAGACGAACGAAGAGTAATAGGTAATGAAAAAGAATGAAGCGACCTTTGAACCGGCGCGGTTGCATCAGTAATGTCTATTGTGAAGAAAGGTGCTCGGGTATAGTAACAGGTGTGTTTCAAGTTTTAGCTTAAAATCTTTATTAATTTAATTAATATCAAGGATATGCAAATGTAATTCCACTCAACAACTGGCCTCCAGCTCTTCTAATGGGGAGGGGTTCCACGTGTTCAGACCTTGCATTTTTTTGCATAGAGCCCTAAACAAATATGTACATAACTACTGTGCTACAAGAAGTCCTATAAGTAGGCCTAAAGCATAATTTGTGTAGATCAGACGTTGTTTATTTTTTTTGCTGCTGGTGCTGTGTGTAGTGTGTCTTTATCCGCATGGTTGTATGTATGGAGCTTACAGTGTTGGGGAAGCTAGTTTGAAAGAATAGTTTTGCAAGCTACCAATTATTTCATACTAGAAGTTGCTGAACTACAGCAAAGCTACACTAAAGAGAAATATAGTTTGGTTAACTAAAGCTGCTTAGAAAAAGTAGTTTTAACTTTAATGATCAAATTAATAATGTGCATTTGATTTGAACTTATTACAAAATAATCACATGCCTGCATGAATGCCACTCAATTGAGTTTATAGCCAAAAAAAAGAAGAGTTGTAATCCGTCTTAAAAAACATCATTGACCAAGGCCTTCTCTGCTCGTATTGCAGGCCTAGTATGTGTGGATTTGTTGATGTAACTTGACAGTCAATGCTAGCAACCTGAGAAAAGCTAGTCTTTCATGTAATTGACTTTGCTGGGGCATTTCTGTTTGCACAGATGTAAGGTCCTTGCCCTATGAGAATAATGACACTGGTAAGACGTCTCATTTGATGCAGTCATTTATTTCACTAGAAGTTGTTTTTGTTTTTTGCTTTTTCTTTGCTTTATAAAATACTGTACATACACAAAAAATAAAACAGTCACACTAACAAAATATTTGTTAGCAGTTAAGCAACATAAAAATAAAACCTCACAATCCATTCAGTGATAAACAATCATTCAAAGGTGTTAAAATGTCAAATACAAACACTATCATCACAAAGTATTTGTCAGTTGTACCAGACAGTTCATATACCATGTTACATTGTGTTTATTGCAGTGCAATACTGCAAGTTTAATGCTCTTTGTACAAAGTAAGGGTATTTACATGTAGACATGATGGATATTTTAATCCATTAATTATTTCCAACCAAATCTGAATTATTTTTTCCAGTATTATTATTTTCATCCAGAAACACCAGATAACATTTAGAGAGCAACCAAAATTGAGTTTGTGCCATCGGCAACTGTAGCTTGTTGACAGGTAAATTGGTGCAAGAATGATGCTTATGCAGGACCCACTGAAGACACTTCTGTCTTGCTTGCGGACACTGATGCTTCATCCTCAGGGGCTTTGCCAAAGACTGTCTGCATCATGCAGCTACGGAACTACAACACAAAGAAAAGGAATTTAAAGTGCTTGGACAAAATAATATTTTTGCAAAACATAAAGCTGGAATTTCATTTAAATGATAGCTGGCGAAAAACGTACCTGTTTGTTAAGCACCACATAGATGATGGGGTTGAACAAGGCTGAGGACTTTGCGAAAAAGGCAGGAATAGCCATGGACTGAGCAGTGAAAGAAGATCCCTTATTCATGAAGATCCAGCCAGCAAAACTGGCATAGGGGGTCCAAGCAATCAGGAAGCCACAAACCATCAGGACGCACATACGTGTCACTTCCCTCTCTGCCTTCTGGGTGGAGGCTGAGTCCTGCTGTTGGGCTGCAGCCTGTTGGTAAGAATAAGATCCAGATAATTTAATACTACTGATTGATTCATAATAATGATGGCATTTCACCCTTTCAAACTAGTGCACTAAGTTATTTGGCTGTACTTTATCGTAAGTAGTCTTAAAATGTCTTAAAATGAATCTTAAAACATACTAAATGATTACAAGTTATAGCAGATTTGGGAACTAGGATAAATACTGTTAATCAGTGTTCTGTTCAATGAATGGGACATTATAGTAAACCACTAAATGTTGAAAGTGCAGCTGAACCTTGAAACAAAGTAGGCCTACATAGGAATCACGTGTATCAGTAAACTATTGTACTGGTGCCTCTTACAACCATGCTTATAGGTTCAGAAAGTTTAAAACCCACAGCTTTCATTTCCTTACAAAAGTAGCAGATTCTTACCGCTTTGACTGTGAGGACAAGGCTTCCATAGGTGAAAAAGATAGTAACGACAGGGACACAGAAATGACAGGTGAACATGTAGATCACATATGACTCGTTATTGTATCCAGGGCTCAGGGTGTAGTAGTCAGGTCCACAGGAACACTGCATTCCCTCAGGGATGTACCTGGGTTATAAATAGTGATATGAATTAAGATCCAGCATTAGGAGAAACCAAACCCTGTTATCATCCCCCATCCTTGCTATTTTTCAGTATAATAGAAAACAGGTCCTCAGTGTTCTCAATGATAGACACCAGACATACCTTGACCAGCCAACGAGGGGTGGTGCGGCACATGACATAGCCATGACCCATGTGAATGCCACTCCGGCTCCAGCATGGGTAGTACCAAACTTAAAGCTGCCCATGGGCTTGCAGACAACAACATATCTCTCAACAGCCAGCACAACCAGTGACCATAGGGCAACTTGACCTGAATATGGGCAGGAAACATACAATTAAAATACATTATTGTGCTATATACCATATATACAATATTGCTGTAATATCATGAAAATGCCTGCTAGAAATTGATGAGGTCTATTTAAACTAATAATCAGTTACCTCCAAGAGTAGCCATGAAACCTTCAATAGCACAACCCGTGGCTCCAAAGACGAAGTAGCCATTAAGAGCTGAGGTAATGGTGATGGTGAATCCAAAGCAGACCATGATCATACCAGCAACAGCCAGGTTGACCAAAATAAAGTTGAGAGGCTGACGAAGCTTTTTGTGCAGTACTGTCACCAACAGTGTCGCCCCATTGATGGGGAATCCCAGACTGATAAGTATGAACATGTAAAAAGCAAGCATCTTGAACTGCCATGGTTCAGCCAGGTAGTACTGCTCATATTCAAAAGGACTCCTCACCAGCCCTGTCCTGTTGGACATGGGGATGTAGAAGTTGTTGCCCTCTGTGCCGTTCATCTTCTCAAGATGATCTCAAAACACAAAAAATGTGGTCACGAGATAAAGTTTCTTGGTCACTGTCAAGTGCAGGTCCAGTGCAATTGTGTAGACCTGTTGTCTGCAATGGTAAGGATAGTGGTTTTATACTCTCCCAGGGAGATTTAAAAGAGATTACTGATATCGTCAAGAGGATTCAAGGAAAAGATCAACACACTAGCCAACTGACCGGATTGGCATTAAGAGTATCACTACACCCTGAGCTTAATAATGCTCAAGTACAGCATGCATTTGTAGCCAGCAAATGTCTAATAACATGCAGGTAATACAAAGACTAATACAAATTACACCCTTGAGAATAAAGTATGGTCCCATTTAGCTCTTGAGTTGAAGATATCCAACCACAACAAACCAATATATCTTTTCCATTCAAGGTGGTCCTGTTGTAGCTGCACTGTCATCAACTTGCCCTTCATATCTTTTTACTTTATTTGTCAGTGTTTTTCATTTTCATTTTAAACACTTTCATAATGCCTTTTTTGTTCTTGTATTACATTTTTCAGGATAAATAAATTACCAGTAGAGTTTAGGTCACCATCCCCTTTTCACAGATTTCGACACAGATAATTCCATTTGTAAGGATTGGACTCTTTGTGACTTTGAAAGCACATTTTTCCTGGCAGCTCCCAAGGCTAAGCTCTGTACTCTACCCTTGGTGTAAGATGAAAAGATTACTGATATCGTCTAGAGGAAACAAGGGAAAGGTCAACACACCTGCTGTTGGGCTGCATCTATATATATATATATGCATCTATATATATATATATATTGTATAGCCAATAGAAAGGATTTGCTTTAATACAATCACTACACCCTGAGCTTAATAATGCTCAAGTACGACATGCATTTGTAGCCAACAAATGCCAAGGCTAAGCTCTGTACTGTACCCTTGGATGTAAGATGAAAAGGTTTAGAGGAAGGGTAAGACAACAGATGTAAGGGGAGGAGTAACAGTGTGCTTAAAAGGAATGGAGGAGATTGGATGCACCCATGTGAAATGCACACATGCATGTGGAACCATCATACATGGTATAAAATGGGTAGTTGGTGTCCTGTCAGATTTGTAGGTTTGAGAAAAAACTCTATTTTCTGATTCAATTAAAACTCTTCGTTCTTGTTGATTCCTGAAGATCTTCAAAAACTTCAGCAAACCGAAAGAATGTGAATCAATAAGGTTTATTTAGTCAGTGCAATACCAACAGCATAAACCTGAGCTCGAGACAACACTGATATCACAAAGGTTTGCACATCACTTTATACATTTCATTGGCGCCTTTCCTGTCACCATAGATCGTTAATGGCCCTCCCAATTGTGCATATATGGCCTTTCAGTTTTATTGTTTATTGTTACATCCATAGGCGGAGATCCCGGGGCAGGGCCAACAATCAATGTTAACACAAATAAATAATTTTATATAATATAGTAATATTAAATAAAAGCACCACAACACAAGCGGTGCTAATTATAAACGTTAAACAATGTGTTTTTTAAGTGTTTAAAAATCATGATCCCCCTATTCCTCAAAGTGGTTTGGTTAACATGCTGTTTCCAACGAGCGGAGCAGCTCTGTTTCAGTCAATCAGCTCTGTACAAGGTCAAATTGTGAGGATACCTGTCACGGAACGAACAGACTCTGAGATAGGAATACTTTGAACTGAGTTTATTGCAGACAGAGACAGCCAGGGACACACAGGACAGACAACAGGTTGTAGACACGGAGATGCTGAGGGGTTAATCCTCGAGAACACAGTCACAACCCACGGAGGGGCGCAGGCTCGTAGCACTGCTGGGAACTGAGGGAACAGAGGAAAACGCCGCTGCGGCAAACATAACACGAGTCACACTCGGCAAGGTACTAATGTAAACCTTGATCTCTCCGGGAATAGGTTCTTGGTGTAGTGGACGTATAAAGAATCACGGACACACAATTTCGAACTGAGAAGACTTTACTAAAACTCCAGCCACAACGAAGAACTCTCCTTTTCCTTGCTTTCTAGAATCTATCCAATTACCCGCAAAGCATTATGGGTATTACAGTTCTTACACTAACTAAACCAGAACTAAATACTATAAGCGAAACCGGAACTAAGGCGATAAACGTAACTGGTACAAACTATGACGGCGCGAATGTAATCCATATGAAAGTCAGGTCGCGGGAAATCCAAGGTTGTTTATCCGTTGAAGTGCGATACCAGACACCGCGTGAAGGGAGTGTGAGGTATATGTAGGGCCTGTGACAGGTGTGGGTGATTAGGAACCAGGTGAGTGCAAACGCGGTGCAGGTGAGTGAGGATGCAGGTGTGAATGATCAGTACTCCGGTGACTGACAGAGCATTCACACGCTTCCGTTGGAATGCGTTGATCCGTCAGTGTTGACGGATCTCCATTCACTTTGAATGGGGTGACGGCATCCTTTGCCGAAATTAATTATGGCTCCGTTTGGTTCCCGTGCGTTGCGTTTCATGCTTTGCTTGCAGCAAGAGTTGAAGAATCAAATTGCCTTTCATGCATAACTGACAGCACAGGCGCTAGCCAATCAGATCCCGTATATGCTCACGTCTAAAACGCGGCAAGCTAAAAAAAAAAAAAGATGGCGACCAAACTCCGTAGATGGTCGTATTTGTACCTAAAAGTTGTTTGTTTGACTTTTTTTTGCTTAGATTTTTTAAAAGTTACCGAGAAATAGACACTGTACAGTGTAAAAACCCATTTATTGTAACTGAAAAATACGTCTGATAGGATTTGCGAGGTGTGTGAGTACCCTACCTAATGTTAGCATGCTACTGCTTACAAGGTAAGCAGCTTGCTAGTGGTGTGATTGGTTTGTTGACCTGTCAATCTCACTATAACGTCTCTGGTATCAACAGAACCCCATGCGCCAGACTCCTCCTCCGCCATCCGTTGGCGCAACGCATTCGAACGGAAGCCTGTGAATGCTCCGTAAGTGAGCATTCACACGCTTCCGTTGGAATGCGTTGATCCGTCAGGGTTGACGGATCTCCATTCACTTTGAATGGGGTGTCGTCATCCTTTGCCGAACTGAATTGTGGCTCCGTTCAGTTCGTCAAAAGGTTGACGTCACCCCATTCAAAGTGAATGGGGATCCGTCAACCCTGACGGATCAACGCATTCCAACGGAAGCGTGTGAATGCTCTGTGTGTGTGTGTGAGGGAGAGAGGTAGTGTGTGTGTGTGTGTGGGAGTGTGTGGGAGAGAGGGAGAGTGTGTGTGTGTTGCAGGCAGTGGTTGCTGAGATTGCGCACCCTGGGTGGTCTGGGTTTCGGACCCGGCCTTTGAGTGGAGCCTGGCACTGAGCACACACACGCACACACACACACACGTACACACACACACACGTACACACAGGCTTGAAGCTGCTCTTTGGAGCTCTGCTGTATCTGCAGATTCCTGCCCCCCCCCCCACACACACACACCACACATTAACACACACACACACACACCACACATAAACACATACGCACAGATAATGGATTCATTTGAACCATTGCAATGACGACTCTGTGTCTTTTTGTGGCTGTGTTTATCAATGATGAAACCAAACAAACAAACAAACAAACAGCACATCAGAGGTGTGGTCCTGGGGTTGGAACAGAGCAATGGCCTCCTCTCCTCCCTCTCCTCTCCTGCCCTCTCCTCTCCTCTCCTGCCCTCTCCTCTCCTCTCCTCTCCTCTCATCTCCCCTCCTCTCCCCTCCCCTCTCCTCTCCTCCCCTCCTCTCCTCTCCTCCCCTCCCTGTGTTTTCCGGTTGTGGAGTTGTGTAATTAACTATCATGGGTCTATGCTATGCAACTGCAGTAAGAAGTGTGAAGTGGTTACTTGTACAGAACACGTATATTAAAACACACACACACACACACACATAGGCCTACACACACACACACACACACACACATAGGCCTACACAAACACACACACACATACAGTAGGCTTACATACACACACACACACACACACACACACACACACACATATAGGCCTACACACACACACATATAGGCCTACACACAGACACATAGGCTTACACACACACACACACATATAGGCCTACGCACAGACAGATAGGCCTACACACACACAGACACACACACACACACACATACATAGGCCTACACACACACAGACACACACACACACACATATATAGGCCTACACACACACAGACACACACACACACACATACCGTATATAGGCCTACACACAGACACATAGGCTTACACACACACACACACACACACATATATATAGGCCTACACACACAGACACATAGGCTTACACACACACACACACACACACACACACACACATATAGGCCTACACACACACATACATAGGCCTACACACACACACACACACATATAGGCCTACACACACACACACACACATATATAGGCCTACACACACAGACACTTCGGAGAATGTTGAGGTAGTATTTGCTCTGTCCCTAGCATGCTGTGCTAGTCTGCAAAAGTAGGCTAATGAAGGGGGTCTATCTGTCCCCACCTGCCACACACACACACACACACACACCACACACACACACGTGCGCACACACACACGCACACACGTGCACCCACACGTGCGCGTGACACACACACACACACACACACACAGACACACACACACACACACACACACAGATGGGCTGCTTTCATAATTCAGCATCTGGGAGGAGCTGGGACTGAAGCTCTGAGGATGGGTGGATAGAGAGATGGAGAGAGAGATGGATAGAGAGGTGGATAGAAGGGAAAAAGAAGAAAGAGAGGAGGAGGAGGGATGCCGCGGTGGAGTAATCACACATGGAAGTGATGCGCGTGGTAACGATGGCGTACACACACACACACACACTCTCTCTCTCTCACACACACACACACAAGTGATGCGCGTGGTAACGATGGCGTAAACAGCAGGCCTCTGTGATGAGCATGAATATTGCATGGAGGAGCACTTTAAATGGTCGCCGCATTCTGCTGCCCTAACCCCACAGCTGTGTGCTCCACACACACACACACACACACACACACACACTAGGGGTGGGGAAAAAAATCGATTTCTCTCGATTCTCTCTAGAACGATTCTGTCTCGATTCAGAAAAGTTCATAATCGATTTTTTAATAAAACATTTTTTTTTTTTACACTTTCATTTTGTGTTGAAATGCAAACTTTTTCTCTAATAAGAAAATAGAGAAGGTAATTCCTCTGTTGATCTTCTTTAATTATCAAACACAAAGTAGGAAGTGATTTGAGACTCTGAGTAGCAAACTCAAATGTTTTAAAAATCGTGATGCATCGATAATCGTTTTATCGGTTTAGAATTGATAATCGATAATCGGGTTAGAATCGATAATCGGTTTAGAATCGAATCGTTGACCTCTGAATCGGAATCGAATCGAATCGTGAGGTGCCAAGAGATTCCCACCCCTATTGTACAGTGTCTATTTCTCGGTAACTTTTAAAAAATCTAAGCAAAAAAAAGTCAAACAAACAACTTTTGGGTACAAATACGACCATCTACGGAGTTTGGTCGCCATCTTTTTTTTTTTGGAGCTTGCCGCTTTCTAGACGTGAGCATATACGGGATCTGATTGGCTAGCGCCTGTGCTGTCAGTTATGCATGAAAGGCAATTTGATTGGCTGACGCATGCATTGCCTCTCGAGAAGTTGAACATTCTTCAACTCTTGCTGCAAGCAAAGCATGAAACGCAACGCACGGGAACCCAACGGAGCCATAATTCAGTTCGGCAAAGGATGACGTCACCCCATTCAAAGTGAATGGGGATCCGTCAACCCTGACGGATCAACGCATTCCAACGGAACCGTGTGAATGCTCTGTCAGTGAGCTGAAGGGGGCGTGGCCGAAGCGGAGCTCCGCAGGAACCTGACAATACCAGCCTCACTAGTAAATCCTCTACAAGTAAAAGGCAGTAAGTCATTTATCACACCACTTTTTCAACAAGCACAGGCCTGCAACCTGAAAAGTGACATTTCTCCTGCTGTGTGCAAAAGCTCAAACTTGAGCTTGTTAACAATCATTAGCTAGTGGCTTAACCAGCGTGCTGATTAAAAAGAGGCTGATTTTGGACAAAGCACACACACTGCTCTTTTTCCTCCTTTCTCCCCTGTCACTGCCGCTATGCTACACGATATGTAAAGAGGCTGACAGACATTGGATCTCATTCTCAAACGCAGTTGAGAACACGTTACAAAGTTCCCGGGACAATTCTGGCATTCATGAAAGTTTAGCCATGGTGGAATAGAATAGAGAAGACGTTAATTTACATGCAGCTGAATTCCTCTTTGAAGAGCGTTAATTTGCGTTTGAACTGTTGACATTATTTGTCTGTGAGGTAGACGTTTTGTGTAAGTACATTTAATGCCGTTTAGCATAGAGAATTTAAAAATGACGTTGAATTTCTGTTTGTAAATGTTAAAAAAGAGAATTCGGTATTTAGCAGTAAGTTATGCTAGCTCTCGTGGTATCGTGCTACATTTATGCCACATTATTTGACCTGAAATGTATGTCTCTTTATTTCTGTCTGTTCCAGACAGGTTTACAAAATCAAACGTCCTGTATGAATAATTGCATGCTGATAACTTAAGTAAACTTAAGCGAAACAAGACTTGTGGATTCACTTGAAATTCATCATCTTTATTCTGCAAAGAAAAGTGTTATCTAGCTGTCTAGTCCTGCAAGGTAGCAAACGCAGTACGAGGACAGCATAGAGAGGGCGATAGGGCCAGACCACAATTTGTGTACGTCCCCCCCCCCAGGTATTACTCTCTGAAATTTGATCATGTATTGTCCCCCCCTACAACGAAATGGGATCTCCGCCCCTGGTTACATCCCTTTATCTAGCATCTTTTTTCCGGTTAGCAACCAAGGTAACGGGTTAACGGGTAAACGGATACCCATGAGGATGTTTATTAACACCTTCATCTCCTCCGCAAATGTACTGCACCAGGATGCAAACGGCATAGATGTTGGTGTTTTCCACCAAATTAGCAAAACAGTCAAGCCCTACCATCTGCATAAAAATTTGCATCACTCCTGCTAAAGTCGTCTGTGGCCCGGACTCACTAGAGTATGGATGAGGGGTAGGATCAAATGCATCTCTGACCCAAGAGAATGACTGGTTGGCCCTCTGCTGTGCTTCTTGTCTTCTCATCTCAGGAGACGACGAATCAGCGTACAGAGATGAAGTACAGAAACTGACAGTGTGGTGCTCAACAATCTGTCACTGAACACAACAAAAACGAAATAATTCATTCTGGACTACAGAAGGCAAAGTGCAGATCCGGCCCCACTCCACATCAACGGGGACCGTGTGGAGAAGGTCTACACCTTCAAGTTCCTAGGAGCCCACTTATCAGATGACCTCTCATGGTCTGCCAACACCTCAGAGATAGTGAAAAAGGCACAGCAGCGACTACACTTCCTGAGAGTACTCAGGAAAAACAACCTAGAGTGTAATCTGATGGTGGCCTTCTGCCGCACCACTATCGAAAGTATACTGACCTACTGCATTTCGGCGTGGTACTTCGGTTTCACTGCGGCAGACAACAGAGCCCTCCAAAGAGTCAACACAGGCCAAAAAATCACTGGCTGCTCACTGCCCTCCCTGGAATGCATTGCCCGCTCCCGCTACCTTGACAGGGCCAATAACATCCTAAAAGACTCCTCTCACCCAGGCCACCACCTGTTTACTCTCCTGCCCTCAGGCAGTTGGTACAGGTCCTCTAGAGCAAAGACCACACATCTAAAGGACAGTTTTTTTCCTGACGGCCATCAGAACACTTAATACAAACATGCAATAAACATAGAATTTCATCATGCAATATTAAAACACTAATCACTTTATTGACTGCAAGTCACATATGCCATCTCAGTCACCTTACACATGTGTATAAAAATCACTGTTACTGTATTTATTGTAAAGCACCTCAGGTAGTACAGTTGCTGTATTTATTGTTCCTCAGGGAAGTACTTTAATCTATACCACCGCACTTTGTTGAACTCTTAATTATATATATATATTTTTAAGCTATTCGTACTATTTTTAGCTAGGTGTACTATTGTTGTGTTTTATGTTGTGGTTGTGTTATATGTTGTCACACCAACAGGGCAGCACTCCCAATTGTGTTACAAATGGGTGGTGATGTGCAGGACTCAAACGCACAACTCAGAACTCATACAGTAGAGTGAAGAATAATCGTTTACTAGCAGGGTTCGATACACAGGTAGGCAGTCCAAGAGTAAGCAAACAAATCCAAACAGGGAATAGGCAGGAGAGTAGTCGTTGTACAGGCAGAGGTCAGAAGCACGAGTAAATCAATTAAACAAAGAGAAAGCGCTAATCCCTGGCAACACTAGGAATTCACAGAACGCAACATGTAATTACGAAGACGCAACGAGAAACAAGAATCCATGAACTATATACACACACAACAGATAACGAGGGACAGGTGAGAACAATCAAGGCGGGGCAGACAATGAGACACAGGTGGACTAAACAAGGGGAATTAACAGGACACAGGAGAAACCAATAATAGAAACAAACCGGGTGATTGGGAACAGGTGAGGGGTGGAGACACGAACAACAACAAGAGAGCACATGGCATAGACAAACAAACATAGGAAAGCACATGGCGGGAACAAGGAAGCACAAGGACTAGACAAGGGAACAAACATGTGACAACACAAGGGAGACAAACTCAGAAATCAAACAAGGACAGAACACAGACCTTACAAATTGCCTTGTATGCGAATACAATGACAATAAAGGCTTTTCTATTTCTATTTCTACTCTCCGATGAGCAGGAACACCCGATGTCCTGACACATAAAATAATCAAATATTCTCCCATAATTGTAAGCCATCACAGTGAAATACATCAGTGTTTCCTTCATTTCCATGGATTGATTCATTTTATGGAGTGATTTAGCCAACAAGGTACACCAAAAGATAAGGATTTGTTCCCTGGGGGGTATTCGTCGTAGCTCGCTAAGCGGTTTAGCGAGCTCATTTTCAGGCTAAGATCAAAAACGCCCTCTTGATAAATCACCATAGGAACATATCGATTAGCACTAACCTGCTCCAGCGCAGGCTAACTTAAGTGTAGCTGGATAAGCTTGCCACACCCTCGGAAAAAGGAGGGATCCCATTGACCAAGGACTGATATTACATAGTTAGATTAGCGGAGGGAGAGAGTTCTTTGCGATCGCCAAGATCCATTATTCTTGTATGAGCGCTACCGATTCAGCCGACAAGGAACCATTCATTTACAAGACCTTCTCGAGTCATTTATTGCAAACACCACAGTTTTTGCGAGTGGTACATTTTTGTAGTGTCGGTGATGCGGAGAACAAAGCACTCATAATTATATGAGTGTTATTAGTACACCATAGCATATCATTATTGTAGAAAATGATTACGGTGGACTCATGATAAGAATAGAGAGAAATACAGATAATTTATTTTCACTGCTTCAATTTATTGCATTTGTTATTAATACATTTAGTCATTTAACAGACGCTTTTATTCAAAGCGACTTACAAGGAAATGTAAAACTACATCAAGGAAGGAGGTGAGGGGACTCGAACTAGCAACCTTGCAGATTCGAACCGGTAGAGGAAACCTCTGTACCAGTTGACACTTGCTGTCAGGTATTCATACATAGATATTACCCTATAAACATCCCAACACACCTTACTCTCACAGCGGTGGCGGTGTTGAATTGAAATGAACCACATGATTTGGATGCGGATCAGCCGTTAACAAACCGATATTTGCTGTTCTCAATCACCTCGCTAATCTTAACGGTCTAAAAGGCCAATTGATTAACTAAGCTTCAAGCCTACGACGAATGGGGCCCAGGGCTATTGCGCGTGCATGTCCTACTTCAAAAGGCCGGAAAGGTCGATCACCAAAACAATGATTTTCTAACGGTATAATGGTTCTAAACTCAAAGAAAAGGGCTCTTATTTTCTCCGCTGGCGAGCAGGAGATGAACATGAACGCTTATGAAGAATACAAGACCATAATCATGGCAAAATTCAACACCGCCACCGCTGTGAGAGCAAGGTGTGTTGGGATGTTTATAGGGTGATATCTATGTATGAATACCTGACGGCACGTGTCAGCTGGTACAGCGGTTTCCTCTACTGGTTTGAATCTGAATGGTTGCTAGTTCAAATCCCCTCACCTCCTTCCTCCATGTAGTTTTACGTTTCCTTGGAAGTCGCTTTGAATAAAAGCGTCTGTTAAATGACTAAATGTATTAATAACAAATGCAATAAATTGAAGCAGTGAAAATAAATTGTCTGTATTTCTCTCTATTCTTATCATGAGTCCACCGTAATCATTTTCTACAATAATGATATGCTATGGTGTACTAATAACACTCATATAATTATGAGTGCTTTGTTCTCCGCATCACCGACACTACAAAAATGTACCACTCGCAAAAAAGCGCAAGACAGTCAATGTGGTGTTTGCAATAAATGACTCGAGAAGGTCTTGTAAATTAATGATTCCTTGTTGGCTGAATCGGTAGCGCTCATACAAGAATAATGGATCTTGGCGATCGCAAAGAACTCTCCCTCCGCTAATCTAACTCTAATATCAGTCCTTGGTCAATGGGATCCCTCCTTTTTCCGGGGGTGTGGCAAGCTTATCCAGCTACACTTAAGTTAGCCTGCCCTGGAGCAGGTTAGTGCTAATCGATATGTAACTATGGTGATTTATCAAAAGTTGCTTCCACGAACCAAAAAGAGGGGCGTTTTTTATCTTAGCCTGAAAATTAGCTCGCTAAACCGCTTAGCGAGCTACAACGAATACCCCCCAGGAAATGGATATAAGAAAATCTCTAAACTGTTTAAAAGACCCATTTCCACTATCATGGCAATAATTATTGTTTGGAAGATTTTCACTTTCCCTGCTTCCCTCACAGACACACGGCCACGCCCCTTTCCCAGCCTGTTCATTTCCTCATTCTGTTTCACTCAGCTCCAATTAGCCCTGATCACTTGCCATCCTGCCACCAACCTTATAAGCTACACCTGTGCTCACAGCCTCTTCCTTTCACTCAGAGACACAGAGAACTTGAATGCTGCGGCTTTATCTGAAACATGTAAGTGTATTGGTGATTACTTCAATGGACTGATCTTGATTTAGTTAGATGGAAATGAACTAATATGTGCCTGGAATTGTTTGCTACCTTAATTTGTTGCCTTAATGGAAATGCTCTTAAGTTTGTATGCTTATGTATTGCCTGTGTAGGCTGAGACTTTATGTTGTACAGTTGTTATTATTATGAGGCACATGATTTATCATCTTGTATTGTATGACTTGAGCGCACTTTGTATGCTGCGGCATCCTTTGTACAATGTAATATTTTGGAGCTGATTTGTATATAATTTCTCATTCCCTCCTAGAAACCACACACACCCAAGCCTTCCTATCACACACACGCCTTCCTATCACACACAAACCTTCCTATTACACACACATGCTTGTACACACACATCCATACAGTCCTACTCCTATCCTCCACGAAAACGCCAATAAACAAATTGAACTGTGAATCCTGACTGGGGGGTATTCGTCGTAGCTCGCTAAGCGGTTTAGCGAGCTAATTTTCAGGCTAAAATTAAAAACGCCCCTCTTTTTGGTTCGTGGAAGCAACTTTTGCTAAATCACCATAGTTACATATCGATTAGCACTAACCTGCTCCAGGGCAGGCTAACTTAAGTGTAGCTGGATAAGCTTGCCACACCCCCGGAAAAAACATGGCAGCTCCCTTTTTGAGAGACCCAGTCGACCAAGGAGCTATTCTAGTTCGATTAGCTTTTCATGTGAATAGAGTTCTGCGCGATCGCCAAGACCCTTTATTTTACACTGATGAGTTCTTGTTTGAGCGCTATCGTTTCAGCCGACAAGGACTAATTTATTTGCAAGACCTTCTTGGGCCGTACATTTCAAATGTCACACGCCGCAGCAGAGCCCTTACTGTGCTTCAGACTCTCTGCATAGCGTTGAGGTTTTTTGCATCAGGTACATTTTTATACAGTGTAGGTGATGCCGAAAACATCGGCAAAGCCGCAGCATGCGTTGCTGTAAGGAAAGTGTACCTGGCACTAAACCAACTGATGAATAAATTCATCATGTTCCCTGGCCATGTCCCAGTCGATGAGATCAAAGAGGGATTTTATGCAATTGCAGGTAATTGAGTAATTCAGTATTTTACCATTTCATGAAAATGCATTCCTATCACTATTCATTACGGAGCTTATCATTATGCAGAGTTTCCTAATGTCATTGGGGCAGTGGACTGCACCCATATCTGCCTGAAAAGGCCCTCTGGGCCAAACGAGGCCGATTTTGTCAATAGAAAGGGCTTTCACAGCCTTAATGTGCAGGTACTTATGACATCATTTTCCTCAAATTACATTGCTATAAAAACAATCATTTGTCTTTGACAATAGACATGGACCTTGCAATTGCCTGCTGTAGGCTACCCATGTACTGTACAATACCCATGATTTGACTGCAATTCATCTTAGATGATCTGTGACTCCACCTGCCTCATAACCAATGTTGAGGCCAAGTGGCCGGGCTCTGTCCACGACTCCCGGATATTCAGAGAGTCTACACTGTGCCACAGCTTCGAGCAAGGTATAGCAAATCTCATGTCATTCAGAAATTGATTATTTTATGTAGAGGTGATCCAACATTGTTCATATCATATACTAGGTAACTATGATGGGCTCCTAATTGGAGACAGGGGTTACGCCTGCAGGCCCTGGTTCATGACCCCCTATCCCGAGCCAGCCCCAGGCCCTGAAGTGAGGTTCAACGGTGCTCTCGCTAGAACGAGGGCACGAATAGAAATGACCTTTGGCCTACTAAAGGCCAGATTTAATTGTCTGAGGGTGGCACTGGACAGGGCCTGTGCGATAACGGTGGCTCCACAATGTGGCCACACTCAGGAGGGAGAGGGTCCCAGTGATCGTGGCCTATCCTGAGGACGATCTGGAACCTGTCCAGCCTGATGAGCGGTCCGGACCGGCTGCAAGGGACATAATTGCCCATCATCATTTCAGATAGGTGTCCAGATGACTTTGGGTAATGTTGGACTCATTTCATGTTTTTCTCTTTATATTTGCATGTTTCATTTATATGGTTAATGGGTATATGGTTTGCCACCCTCTTTGCTTTTAAGTTACCCATTAATAGTCCATCCTCAGCCATCATCGAGTCCATCCCAAATCATCAATCAATGACCGTCTGGTTTGCTGCCTCCACTGCCAAGGACCAAGGCAGACTGCAGCAGATCATTTGGTCAGCCGAGAAGGCCATCGGCTGCGACCTGCCGTCCCACCCTGACCCGTTTCACTCCAGGACCAGCAAGAGAGCAGGCAGGATCATTGCTGACCCTTCCCATCCTGGCCACCACCTCTTCCCATCCAGCAAAAGGGTCCGGTCCATTAAAACCAAAACCTGGCGCCACCTGACCAGTTTCTTCCCCACGGCAGTGGGGCTCACAAACAAGCCCCCTGCACCACACTGACTCCGGGACCCCCGCACACAATGCACTTTAGTTTGCATCCTTATTTATTCAACACATCATAGCAAGTGCACATCATTTATTGCTATTTTGTTAACACTTTCTCTTGCACAGTATGCTCATATTGTAATACTGTTTTGATTATTTGTATGTTTGACTATGACCCTTATTTTTATTCTATTTATCAATATTCTGTCTGTCCCATGCTCTGAAATCACCAAGTCAATGTCCTGTATATGAGAGTGTACTTGGCAATACAAATAATTCTGATTCTGAATAGAGGAACATGCTGAAGAATAATGTAAGAGATCCATGTTGTACAATAAAGCCTTTATTTTTGTTCCCTTTATTGGTTATCCTGTAAATGAAGGTGCACAAGAAATAAGAATTTCAGTTTAGTTACAATTCATGGCAAAGCTCACAAATACTTTAGCCAAAGCTTTGCTTTACAGGATTCGACTTACATTCAGCTGCTGTTTAAGCAATTTAACCTCCACATCAAGCTTCGCTGAGCTCAGTAGTGCTTATAAAGCGTACGCACATCTTCATTGTCAGTCTGGAAAAAAAGACAAGAAAACCATTCATAACTTTGTTCAGTGTGGTGGTCAGATGCCAACTATACTCACAATGTGAGGGTATTTAATGAGAACTCACGTCCCCATCCCCAGTTCCCGAAGAGCGAGAGGGGCCAGGCTCCGGCGGATCAGGCCGTGGTCCAGCAGGATTTGCCTAAAGGAATGCATTGATGTAGTGAGTGCCAGGAGTGAGTGGGATAGGAGTATTAGTTAACACAACTTGCATTTACCAAATCGCTTGAGAAGGCGGAAAGTGTGTCCTCATCGTCTAGACCGACCTCCTGTTAGTGAATTAGGAATGATTAGGAACTGTGGAAAATTGCCTTGGGTTTTAAAAGACACACACAATGAACATGTTTAGAATCATTACACAATGATGCAGCAATATCAACTTACATCAGCAGTGGGCTCCTCTCCCAACACATTGGTAGGTGGCTGCAGGAGTGTGAGTGAACCTTCTACTACTGCAAAATGTGACGATGGTTAACCAAATGACTAATTATGAAGGAAACTCATAGAATGAAATGCACCTACCTTGGACATAGGGATTCTCTCCTGCCACCACCTCTCCAGAGGAGCTGCCCCCAGCTATGCCCTGCATAATGGGCCTACCCCTGTTATTGGCCAGGGCCAGCTCCTCAGCAGGGGTTAACTCTGGACCTCTGGGTCCCCCCCCCCGTCTTCGCCATGTCAGCCCTTTTCTTGTTTGCTAAAATATGAAGGATATGACACTGACAAGCTGTTCAATACATTACCATGGCACATATTGTATTGACTCACCAGCCTGAATGATGTTTTTGTGCTTGACTTTGACTTGCTCCCAAGTCCTTTTAGTGGCCGGGTTGCAACTACATGGGGGTTGAAAGCACTCATAATTATATGACAGTGTTATTAGTACACCATACCATATCATTATTGTTGAAAATGATTAAAGTGGACTCATGATACGAGGAGAGAATCTAACACAATTTCTTTTCACTGCTTCAATTGATTGAATTTCTGATTATGAATAATACATACATACATACATACATACACTGTGATCCGCCCATACACAGATTTGCACTTAAATATTCAAACTCCTACTTCTATATGGTCATCTACACATACATGCATATACACATAGTACGTGATATATAAGCGCTTTCAGTACATATATGTGAATTCGTATCAATTAGATACTCTTTGGCCTTGTTTTTATCTACTTATTCTGAAAGAGTTGAGATCATTATTTTCGCTAGCAAGATCTCATTCGATGATTATTTCCATTAAGCCTACTGCCAGCAGGCACATTTAAAGAAATGTGATCTGATTGATTTGGGTAATGAGGCACTTAAGATGAGCCTATACATTTCCCCAAAACTTACGCATTTAGCTTATCGGTAATTTTTTGCCAAGCTGCCTGTCTTGCTCTGCCAGCGGTGGCGGTGTTTGATTTGGCCATAATAACTTCTTTATGGTCTTCGTATAGCGAAATGATAATAGCTTGCTCGGAAGCGGAAAAAATGACAGCTCTCTCCTTTATCTTTTCCGCCATAATACCGTTAGAAAATCATGGTTTTGGTGATCGACCTTTCCTGCCTTTTGAAGTAGGACGTGCACGCGCAAATGCCATGATAACTTTAGCCTGGTTGAAATTAACCACATGATTAGGATGCGGGTCAGCCGTTAACGAACCGATATTAGCTGTTCTCAATCAGCTCGCTAATCTTAACGGGCTAAAAGGCCAATTGATTAACTTAGCTTCAACTCTACGACGAACGTACCCCTGGACAAGTGTTCTCACCGACACCCCCATTGGTCTCAAGCCAGCCACCCTGAACTCCTCAAACTCCTTTTCAATTAAGAAGTTTAAAGCGACAGGAGAGGTTAAGAATCAGCATGGAAGAGGACGTGTTTGTACATTGACCCCACGCACCGTGAGGGGGGATGGTTCGACTGGCAAAAGAATCTCCAAGGATCACAGCTGGAGAACTGCAGAAGTAAGTTGAGTCTTGGGCAGAAAGTCTCCAAAACTACCATCATCAACATCAGTGGCGGAGAGAAGGACCCTGAGTAGGCTGCTGACCATCTTGGACAATGACCACCACCCACTACATAGTACTCTTAACGGACAGAGGAGCATATTCAGTGGCAGACTCCTGTCACTGTCATGCTCATCGGACAGGCTGAGGAAGTCCTTTGTCCCCAGGGCCATACAGCTTTTTAACGCCATGCAGAAGGGGAGGGGGAGGGAGATGGGACTTCTCTGCATGAGTCTACCTCAGTCTCCCCTCCTCATCTCATTATATTCCATCCCACTGTCCATCTTTTTACTGGCTATACTAGCCCCTTGCACAGACTTTACTATTTATATCACTTTGCACTATCCTCACACACACAAGTACTCCATCTTTGCACTATCCATACAAGCACATGAACACTATATCTTTGCACTACTTTCCTCGTGGACATCAACACTGTCACAATCAATGCACACTGTAATATAGGGCCAGATCTATCCTGTATCTGTATACACCCCACTCCCTGTGAACATGTTCTCCCTATGTGTATTGTTTTTTACTGTGGTGTATGTATGTTTGTGAGTTAAGTGTATAGGCTACTGGATGACCTAAATTTCCCTCGGGATTAATAAAGTATCCATCTATCTATCAGAAGCCACCTACATCACCACAAGTTATTTGGGAGGGTTGCCAGAAAAAAGCCTACAGTTTGCCAGATGTTACTTGGACTTTCAAAGGGACGGGGTTATATGGTCAGATGACACCAAAATAGAGCTTTTTGGCAACAAACATCAAAGGTGGGTTTGGCGTAGACAGAAAGCTAGCCATACAGAAAAGCACATACCCACTGTGAAATATGGTGGCGGATCTGTTGTGGGGCAGTTTTTCTTCCGAAGGCCCTAGACATCTTGTTAGGATACATGGTTATCATGGACTCTATCAAATACCAGCAGATATTAAATTAAAACCTAACAGCCTCCGCCAGGAAGCTTAAAATGGGCCGTGGTTGGACCTTCCAGCAGGAAAATGATACAAAGCACACCTCAATCTACACAAAAATAGTTCACCGACCGCAGAATAAAGGTTTTGCCATCGCCATCACACTTCCCCGACCTAAACCATATTGAAAATCTGCGGGATGAGCTGAAGAGGAGAGTCCACAAGCGTCGACCTCGGACTCTGAAGGATCTGGAGAGATACTGTATGGAGAATTGGTCTCAGATCCCATGCCATGTGTTCACCAACCTCCTCACGCATTATAGGAGAAGACTCAGAGCTGTTATCTTGGAAAAGGGAGGCTGCACAAAATATTAAATGAAGGGGTGCCAATAATTGTGGCACACATATTTTTTGAGAAAAATATTTATTTCATGATAAGAATTTATTGTTTCTTTCAATTATGTTACTTCAATTAAAGGTTAGATTTTTGTGAATATTTTGAAAGAAAGATCATGAGGATAAACAATAAAGATTTTTTTTCGCATCTCGTTTTGCTCATTTTTACTAAAGGGTGCCAATAATTCTGGAGGGCATGGTTGTATGTATGGAGCTTACAGTGTTGGGGAAGCTCGTTTGAAAGAATAGTTTGGCAAGCTACCAATTATTTCGTACTAGAAGTTGCTGAAGTACAGCAAAGTTAAACTAGAGAGAAATCTAATTTGGTTAACTAAAGCTGCTTATAAAAAAGTATGTATGCATGTGATTCAAAATGATTACAAAATAATCACATGCCTGCATGAATGCCACTCAATTGAGTTTATTGCCAGTGACCATTTATTGAGTTTATTGAGTTGTAATCCGTCTTAAAAAAAACTTCATTGACCAAGGCCCTCTCTTCTCGTATTGCAGGCCTAGTATGTGTGGATTTTTTGACGTAACTTGACAGTCAATGCTATCAACCTGAGAAAAGCTAGTCATGTAATTGACTTTGCTGGGGCATTCCTGTTTGCACAAATCACGTTTTGCTGCTACTGACCAATAAATGATTTATAGTATTGACCATCTTGTACCAATGCTTTGATACAGTCTTGGTTAGCAGTTGCAAACCATGCATTTCTGGGGTCAATCTCGTCTCTAAATAAAAATGTCAAATTGTGTGTCGTATGCCCCCTGTTCTGTTTGTCCTGGTGACGGGCCTGTCACTCTCCTTTTGCCACACATCCTCTGACACTATTCTCGTTACCAGGTGGATCTCAGAAAAACAATAGCACATAGTTGAGAAAGCATAAAATACATAAGGTCCTTTGCATATTAGATTAATGACACTTGTAACATGGCTCATTTGATGCAGAAATTTATTTCACTAGTATTGGTTTTTTTTTTGGGATATTTTTCTTTGCTTTATAAAATACTGTACACACACAAAAAAAGAAACAGTCACACTAACAAAATATTTGTTAGCAATTTAACAACATAAAAATAAAACCTCAAAATCCATTCAGTGATAAACAACAATTTAAAGGTGTTAAAATGGGTCTTGCTGTTTGGCTCAAAATAAGGAAAAAATCATCCAGATAATCTTGAATGGGATCTTGTAAAAGGGCAATACCTGAGTATTTACGCATGTACTTAACACCAGCTTCACAAAGTAATTGTCAGTTGTACCAGTCAGTTCATATACCATGTCACATTGTGCAGTGTATGCAGTGCAATACTGCAAGTTTAATGCTCCTTGAACAAAGTAAATGTATTTACATGTAGACATGATGGATATTTTGAAAAGCCTTGGTTGAATCTCTGCAGAAGAAATTCAGACAAGGAAGTTTGCACTGTACTTACTGGTGCAAGTCAAAAGCCAAATTACATTGTGGTCTAATGGACATTGGCAGACTTTGGTCCCAAATACATTTCCAACTAAATCTGAATAATTTTTTCCAGTATTATTATTTTCTTTCAGAAACACCACATAACATTTAGAGAGCAACCAACATTGAGTTTGTGCCATCGGCAGCTGTAGCTTGTTGACAGGTAAATTGGTGCAAGTATGATGCTTATGCAGGACCCACTGAAGACACTTCTGTCTTGCTTGCGGACACTGATGCTTCATCCTCAGGGGCCTTGCCAAAGACTGTCTGCATCATGCAGCTACGGAACTACAACACAGAGAAAAGGAATCTAAAGTGCTTGGACAAAATAATATTTTTGCAAAACATAAAGCTGGAATTTTATTTAAATGATAGCTGGCGAAAAACGTACCTGTTTGTTAAGCAGCACATAGATGATGGGGTTGAACAAGGCTGAGGACTTTGCGAAAAAGGCAGGAATAGCCATGGACTGAGCAGTGAAAGCAGCTCCCTTGTTGAAGAAAATCCAGCCAGCAAAACTGGCATAGGGGGTCCAAGCAATCAGGAAGCCACAAACCATCAGGACGCACATACGTGTCACTTCCCTCTCTGCCTTCTGGGTGGAGGCTGAGTCCTGCTGTTGGGCTGCAGCCTGTTGGTGAGAATAAGATCCAGATCATTTAATACTACTGGTTGATTCATAATAATGATGGCATTTCAGCCTTTTAAACTAGTGCACTAAGTTATTTGGCTGTACTTTATCGTAAGTAGTCTTGAAATGTCTTAAAATGAATCTTAAAACATACTAATTGATTACAAGTTATACCTAGCGCAGATTTGGGAACTAGGATAAATACTGTTCCGTGTTCTTTTCAATGAATGGGACATTATAGGAAACCACTAAATGTTGAAAGTGCAGCTGAACTTTGAAACAAAGTAGGCCTACATAGGAAGCACGTGTATCAGTAAACTATTGTACTGGTGCCTCTTACAACCATGCTTATGGGTTCAGAAAGTTTAAAACCCACAGCTTTCATTTCCTTACAAAAGTAGCAGATTCTTACCGCTTTGACTGTGAGGACAAGGCTTCCATAGGTGAAAAAGATAGTAACGACAGGGACACAGAAATGACAGGTGAACATGTAGATCACATATGACTCGTTATTGTATCCAGGGCTCAGGGTGTAGTAGTCCGGTCCACAGGAACACTGCATTCCCTCAGGGATGTACCTGGGTTATAAATAGTGATATGAATTAAGATCCAGCATTAGGAGAAACCAAACCCTGTTATCATCCTTGCTATTTTTCAGTATAATAGAAAACAGGTCCTCAGTGTTCTCAATGATAGACACCAGACATACCTTGACCATCCAAAGAGGGGTGGTGCGGCACATGCCATAGCCATGACCCATGTGAATGCCACTCCAGCTCCAGCATGGGTAGTACCAAACTTAAAGCTGCCCATGGGCTTGCAGACAACAACATATCTCTCAACAGCCAGCACCACCAGTGACCATAGGGCAACTTGACCTGAATATGGGCAGGAAACATACAATTAAAATACATTATTGTGCTATATACCATATATACAATATTGCTGCAATATCATGAAAAGGCCTGCTAGAAACTGATGAAGTCTATTGAAAACTAATAATCACTTACCTCCTAGAGTAGCCATGAAACCTTCAATAGCACAACCCATGGGTCCAAAGACGAAGTAGCCATTAAGAGCTGAGGTGATGGTGATGGTGAATCCAAAGCAGACCATGATCATACCAGCAACAGCCAGGTTGACCAAAATAAAGTTGAGAGGCTGACGAAGCTTTTTGTGCAGTACTGTCACCAACAGTGTCGCTCCATTGATGGGGAATCCCAGACAGATCAGTATAAACATGTAAAAAGCAAGCATCTTGAACTGCCATGGTTCAGCCAGGTAGTACTGCTCATATTCAAAAGGACTCCTCACCAGCCCTGTCCTGTTGGACATGGGGATGTAGAAGTTGTTGCCCTCTGTGCCGTTCATCTTCTCAAGGTGATCTCAAAACACAAAAAATGTGGTCACGAGATCAACTGTCAGGCGCAGTTGTGTAGACCTGTTCTCTGCAAAGGTAAGAGTGGTGGTTTTATACTCTCCCAGTGAGACTTAAAAGAGATTACTGAAATGGTCTAGGGGAAGAAGGGGAAAGATTAAGGTATATTCATTAGCCAACAGCCCGGATTTCCTTTAAGAGTATCAATACACTGCAAGCTTAATAATGCTCAAGTACAACATGCATTTATAGTCAATAAATGCCTAATAACATGCAGGTAATACAAAGAGTAACACAAACTCTTAAACTCTGAGAACATAGTATGGTCCTACCAGTCAAACCAGCTTTACAGAACATTCTAAGCACCATAGACTGTTTCTGTATGTGTGCTTTAAAGTGTACCTTGAGTGTATGCGTATGCGATGGCTAAAGAGTAGAACTAGTAGTCCTTCTTATCCGTCTTGCTGATGCATACATTGCAGAAAGCATAGCGAGATGACCTCGGACAAAGGAAACCCACCATGTGGTTATTTCTGCTGACATAGCACTTTGACATCAGAGTTTGCCAACTTCAATCTATATAAACCTTGTGTGATGTGACTAACTTGGCTTCACTCTCATCTGCCAAGTTGTGAGTGAGCCCGACAAGCTTGTTGAATAAAAAAATACTTATACACAACTCCCGAGTCTGAGGTAAACTTGAGTGTGAATTATTACCTAACAGTAACAAGAACATGAAAACTCACATATGTTTCACTGATGATATTGACTGGCAACTAGACGTTTTATTGAATATATTCTATGGCTGTAAATACTGAAATGTGTTATATACTAGTTGCACAGAATTTCACACAGTAATAAATACATAAACAAGTTAATATATGCACAGATAAGAGCTGATTTAAAAATAGCAAGATTACCTATTTTGGTTGTATGTGTTATTATATTGTATAATTAAGTGACATATTAAGAAAATATATATCATAGTTAAGAAATATCTACACTTGTTAAGTGGACATCAGAGGAAATAATTGGTCATTTTACCTAAGATACAGAATATCTGACATTTACATTTACTTTTTAAATCAATACTGTTAGATTTAAAACCAGATAAGTCATTATGGGTTCTCCCTAAGACAAGTGATGACCTTCATGTGCTTAACAACTTGTTCAACTTATTGACTTGGAGTAGTACAATATAAAAACTTCAAGTAGGCTATGTAAGAAAGTTGTACACCTTGGCCCTTCACATTGATACATTTTTTGGCCATGGACATACCATGCATCCGTTACCAAGTAGGGAAAGTCACATTTGAAACAAAAAGTACAGTAAATATCTACATAACTCATTTTTTTACTGTGCAATATATTCCGATCTGTGGCAGATTGTTTGTAAACAAAAGGAAGGGAGATTGGTCAATCTTTTCCATTCAAGAAGGTCCTGTTGTAGCTGCACTGACATCAACTTGCCTTTCAAATCTTTTTACTTTATTTCTCAGTGTATTTCATTTTCATTATACTTTAAACACTTTCATAATGTCTTTTTTATTCTTCTATTTCATTTTTCAGGATTAAAAAATGACCAGTAGTGTTTGAGGTCACCATCCCCTTTTCAAAGCTTTCTACACAGACAAGTCCTTTTTGCAAGGATTGGCCTCTTTGTGACTCTGAATCCACATTTGACTAGGCTGCTTAGAAAAGCTAAGCTCTGTACTCTTAAATTTAAGATAGAAAGGTTTAGAGGAAGGCTAAGACCACAGATGAAAGGGGAGGAGTAAGAGTGTGCTTTAAAGGAGTGAAGGAGATTGGTCCTCCCATGTGAAAAGCACACATGCATGTGGAACCATCATATAGGGTACACAAAGGGTAGTTGGTATGGCAGTTATATGTTCTCAACTGAGATAATGGAAATAATATTTACACTTTTTTTCTTTTTTGATGCAAGCATTTATTTAACTAATACATGTATTATTTTCATTTACAAAATATATACAGAAAAAATTAGGAACGGATAGAAGGACAAAAAAAAAAGCAAACAAAACAAAATCCATCAAAAACTAAACAATAGCTGTTCCCTGTCTTAAATGATTGTAACATCTCACTTGTTACAAATATTAATATAATGTCAGACCAATTCAAATCACCTGGGTAGAATATGAATCTGCATAGCATGTAATTACTGAAAAGGAGCATGCTCTTTACCGTTGTTCTCAGGTAGTTTCTTTTTACAGAGTCATGGTGGCAAAACCATATATGATATTCCAGAGTTTTACCTCTGTTTTTAGCAAAACAACCAAAAAATGGAATGTGGGGAACTGACCGAATGTTTTTACCACATGTAAAACAGATTTTGAGTAAATGTCTCTATGCAGGACCCACTGAAGACACTTCTGTCTTGCTTGTGGACACTGAAGTCTCGTCCTCTGGGGATTTGCCAAAGACTGTCTGCATCATGCACCCCCGGAACTAGATGACAGGGGGCAAAAGAAGACAAGCAGGGACAGAAAAAAGAGAGAGATTTTTCAAAGATTACAGTCTAGACCAATGTATTTATTTTCTTTAATTGTTGCCTACATTGGGTTTTATCAAATACATATGTTTTTTTAAATATACAAATACAAGTTAAAACGTACCTGTTTGTTAAGCACCACATAGATGATGGGGTTGAACAAGGCTGAGGACTTTGAGAAAAAGGCAGGAATAGCCATGGACTGAGCAGTGAAAGCAGCTCCCTTGTTGAAGAAAATCCAGGCAGCAAAACTGGCATAGGGGGTCCAGGCAGTGAGGAAGCCCAAAACCATCATGAAGCACATACGTGTAACTTCCTTCTCTGCCTTCTGGGTGGAGGCTGAGTCCTGCTGTTGGGCTGCAGCCTGTTGGTAAGAATAAGATCCAGATAATTTAATATTACTGATTGATTCATAATAATGATGGCATTTCACCCTTTCAAACTAGTGCACTAAGTTATTTGACTGTACGTTATCGTAAGTAGTCTTGAAATGTCTTAAAATGAATCTTAAAACATACATAATGATTACAAGTTATACCTAGCGCAGATTTGGGAACTAGGATAAATACTGTCAATCAGTATTAATGGGACATTATAGGACAACCACTAAATGTTGAAAGAGCAGCTGAACTTTGAAACAAAGTATGACTACATATGAATCACGTGTATCAGTAAACAATTGTACTGGTGCCTCCTCTTACAACCATGTTTATAGGTTCAGAAAGTTTCAAACCCGCAGCTTTCATTTTGCAGATTCTTACCGCTTTGACTGTGAGGACAAGGCTTCCATAGGTGAAGAAGATTGTGCCGACAGGAACACAGAAATGGCAGCTGAACATGTACATGACATATGACTCATTGTTGTAATCAGGGTTGAGGGTGTAGTAGTCAGGTCCGCAGGAGCACTGCATTCCCTCAGGGATGTACCTGAAAACAATAATTGAAAAACACACTTATATATATTTATATATTGAACATTTATATCAAAGCCTAATGAGCTGTTTATGGTATAGTAGGGCATAAATCATAAAGCATTACTAGAGCTATCTACTCCTATTTAGATCTTCAGGAACTCACTATAGACCTGTGCTCATCGTTAGGGCAAGTTAAACAAGTTGTTGGCTAATCTCTTAACTACCTTAATTATTGAGTTGACAATCTAAATAAAACCCTTGCTTGTCATTTGAGTAAAAACGTGTCTCACCTGGACCAGCCAACGAGTGGTGGAACTGCGCAAGACATAGCCATGATCCATGTGAATGCCACTCCGGCTCCAGCATGGGTGGCACCAAACTTAAAGCTGCCCATGGGCTTGCAGACGACAATGTATCTCTCAATGGCCAGTACCACCAATGACCACAGAGACACCTGACCTGTAAAGGCAGGAGACAGAAAGGTTAGAGTTCAGTGAACTTGAAAATCACAGTGATTTTACCTCTCAGTTCAGCAGTTCTCTAAGGATAGTTGCAGCACATCTTTCTGGCACATGGGTGTTTTAAGCAACCAGTGTAAATTGCATTTGGACAAATTTCTTACAGATAAAATAAATCTGCCCTGTTCTCCTTCTGGTTGCCAGTTGTGGTTTGGGTCTTACCTCCTAGAGTAGCCATGAAGCCCTCAATGGCACAGCCAAGGGGTCCAAAAACAAAGTAGCCTTTGAGGGAGGTGTAAAACGTAACAGTAAATCCAAACAAGGCCATGATGGTTCCAGCCGCGGCCAGGTTGACTAAGATGAAGTTGAGAGGCTGCCGAAGTTTCTTGTGCTGAGCTGTCACTACCAGGGTTATAACGTTGATTGGCAGCCCAGTGCAGATCAGAAAGAGCATGTACAGAGCCAAAAGTTTGAACTGCCATGGGTCAGCCAAGTAGTACTGCTCATATTCATACGGACTCCTGACCAGCCCGGTCCTGTTGGACATGGGGATGTAGAAGTTGCTGCCCTCCGTTCCGTTCATCTTCAGCCAGTGGACTCAAACAAAAAATAGCAGAATTAGAAGAGTGTCTGTGTGTCCTGCAAGTGCCTGTTGAAGCCTGGTCTTGATGCTGTGGGTTTTCATTATATATCCTCTTAAGCTCAGCAGCCATAAGCAAGGGGAGGGGCAAAGTCAGATTGGTCATCATCATTTTGATTTGGTTGGGAAGTGGGAAGGGACAATTAGTGTAAATATAGCTTATCCATCAGGTCGTATTATATCATGTCTTGATGTGGGACCTGCAGGAGACCTGTAAATAGAAACTCGGATGGCTGACAGACATACACTTTCTTCCTGTCTAGAATGCCATTGGTACTTTCATTTCATCCAAAGTCAAAGTCAAAGTCAAAGTGTTTATTGTCGCATACACCAAATTTCTTCAGCGCAGCGCAGCGAAATTCTTATGACTTGGCAGCCAACATCTTCAGTTTGATGACACAGAATCAGTGTCCCTATTACTACTGATGTTTATGTTTTCACATTAAGTAAAAATGAGTAGTACTTACTCATTAAGAAACCAAAAGTTGGTCTGATCTGTCTTTATTTGATAACATAATAGAACCACAGCATAGAACACTGAACAGCATGAACTTCACTTTAACAGCTTTTTACTACAAACTATTTTTTTGCTTGTGGTTGAAAAATGCTGTCTCCCTCTCTCTCTCTCTCTCTCTGCCTTTCTCTCTTTCTCTCTCTTCTCTCTCTCTCTCTCTCTCTCTCTCTCTCTCTGCCTCTCTCTCTTTCTCTCTCTTTCTCTCTCTCTCTCTCTCTCTCTGTGAAGTGCTGTGAAGTTATCTGTACTCTATCTTGAGCCAAACAACATGCTTTGAGGTGACGACTGTGCATTGAGACTGTTGCATGCGGTTAACACACAATGCATTACTCATATACTCATATAATTTTACTGTTCAATATCACTCTTGCATTTTATTAAAAGCAGCAACATTAAAAGACTGATTTTAATGAAAAGTAGTGTTTTTCCTTTTTGTAACAATCTACTACCATACTGTACTACCGTACTCTCAGGGTGCCAAGTGAGCAATTCAGTTGACCCATGTAGGTATTATTGTCCTACCAAGTCATTGCAAATGTTTTGCCATTACTGAAAGATGGCATTAGAGGTCTGGGATTAAAGGTGGACATCCACAAGCTCACCAGCTCCTGATACAAACTCAGGTTTGAGATCGCTATAGTAAGGGAGATATATAGTGACACCATACACTGCAGAAATTGAAATCTTACTAAGATGAAATATCTTAAATCAAGGCATTATGCTTGTTTTTTGTCTGACGAGATATTTCTTCTTACCAGGCATTTTTGTGTTAGAGCATTTCACTTGTTTCATGTGTTTAAGTTAATTATCTTAATAAGGTAATACAACTTGTTACTGAGATTGTATTACTGGTTCTGAGCAAGTCAATGCTTAAAACTAATCACTACTGACAAGTACAAAACTGCTTTGTCAAAGTCAGAATCAAGACAAATGTACTTGTTTTTAGTCTGGCCACACTTGTTTTAACATATATTTGGGTTCTTTAAAAAATATCTTGGGCAGTCAATTTTTCCTTTTCTGTTGGAAGATAATTTTGCTTATTTTATGTAACATATCCCCCATTTTATCACTTTTTTTTCTTGTTTTTGAAAGCTGAAATTTTACAGTGTATTCATTAATCATAAGTGAAATTTGTTGGCTTTTTTTAACAGCGTCCTTGAAAGGGTATTGAGGCTTGGTACAGTTGCTCTGTAATGTTTGAATTCTAAAACATGTTCATTTCCCGAATGTGAAAAACAGGTCAAATCTCCTTGACTTTCTCCTTCTTATTTTTTTTGTTAAATATCCGTCAATTAGTGTGGACAGGGTGCTTTAACCCACTGAAGTGGGAGGGTGAAGTGAAGTCAAATAAAACAAGAAATTAAGTAATGTAGCGTAGCTATGTCAGTTATCTGACAGTGTCAAACATCGGCCATTCTGTTAAACAATCAAAATGCTAAGTTTAATAATGGATTAACAATCGATATGCTCAGTTTAATAATGGGTTAACATGACAATGCAAGCGTTTGTCGATAACACACGCCGTCCGATAATTAACACCGTTACGATATGGCAAGTAATTAATCTCTTGAAATATTCAAAGCTTTTTCAAGGTTAGGGGTAGGATTATGGTCAACTTGAAAATAGTTATTTAGTTTCATACTTCACATTTTAAATCTGAATAAAACCGTACAAGTACAGTGTGTACCAAACTCTTACTTAATATTTTGCACATTAGCTATCTCCATGCAACAGTTGTGTATTGTTTTTAAATTCTGATGATCTGGTAGTTGTACGCCAGCAGGTATGTGAAAAACACTGAAGGGCAATGTTGACAGGACAGGTTTAAATAGCCTCCTCCCACCCCCATGACATTGAATAACAGGGCTACTTACACAAGATATCCAGATGGATTACACTGTTTCTGAGCAGTACTACTTGGCTGACCCATGGCAGTTCAAACTTTTGGCTCTGTACATGCTCTTTCTGATCTGCACTGGGCTGCCAATCAACGTTATAACCCTGGTAGTGACAGCTCAGCACAAGAAACTTCGGCAGCCTCTCAACTTCATCTTAGTCAACCTGGCCGCGGCTGGAACCATCATGGCCTTGTTGGTCAGTGACCACAGGGGAGCCTGATCTATGAGAGGAGCATATTGACTGTGAGGGAGCACTCTTTGCCTCCCCCTGTACGTTCCAAGGTTTGTTTTGCCTTTGAACATAAACTTAATACCTGTGTTGCCACGAAGCCTTCAATTGCACAGGTGATGGATCTCAATGAAAAGTAATCATTAGTGACGAGTAGAATGTGAATTCAAAAGAGACCATAACCAAAACCAGCCACAGCAAGGTTGACCAGAATAAAGTTGTGGGGCTGACGTAGCTTTTGATGTAGTGCGGTGGCCATCAGTGTCATGACAGTGATGGGGAATCCAAAGCAGATGAGGAGGAACATATAAAAAGCCAGAGCCTTGAATGTCCATGGTTCTGCCAAGTAGGTTTGTTTATAGTGGAAAGGACTCCTCAGCAGCCCTGTCCTGTTGTACATGGGGATGTAGACGTCTCTACCCTCTGTGCCCAGCCATCCTGAGCTCAAGCCAGAGAGAGAAGTGTGTTGTTAAATGTGTGTTGTTAAAACATTAGTCAATATGAATAATATTTACTCAGCATGCAATTGAGAAAGCCAGAACAAAAGCAGTCCGAAGAGTTTCGGAATTTGCAAGAAAAATTGCCCGAGACTCTAAATTCCATTAACCGTCAGCAACTAACTGATTGGTAAATGGATTACGAGAACTATCCCTTTAGTGCTGGTTGCAAGTAACACACTGCTTTGGCTAGAGCCAAAAGGATTAGTCAGAGCAATGCACACAGTGCATGTATACCTAACTGAGGAAATATTTCAAACTAAATATCTGTGCAGAGTTTAATTTTACTATGTGTTACTATGTGTCAAATGAGGGTCAGCTGTGAAGAGTGGTGGAAGCTCCTTCACTACACAAACAGGTACTTACACTGTGCTACTGGGGCGTGATGTAAACTTGTAAGCCTCGCATGCACCTGTTTGGATAACACGCGTTACATTTGTTGGTATGTAACGACAGGGCATGTTTAATTTTACATGTGAGCAAATCAATGAATTCATGTGTTAAAAAGGGACTCATGATAATTATTTGCAAGTAAATATTAATTCAATTTCAAGTATAACTACAGCTTTCACTTTTACCCCAGAAAGGAATTCACTTTAATAGTGTTCACCAATTTTCCTCCTATGCAACAATTATCCAGTCATGTATATATACATTCAGTATTAATTCATAATATACTGTCTGTATACTGTTATTTGCCTTCATTTTGTGAATGTAATAAAAATAATTAAGAGGCAGTACAATAAACCTTTTGCGAACTATCTTTTAGTCTGGCTGTTATGACTCATAGTGTGTCTAATGACATGTAGTTTAACCCCTGATAATTAATACTGGCAATAACAGGATGCATACATTCTCATCAATTATTTGTTGTAGTTTCCAAAGATAAGGCTTTTACAGCACTGCTCAGCATGTTATTATGTGTTACTATCATTCTGGTAAAAGTTTAAGGTTTTAAAACACGCTTCACTTAAGGAAATAGACAGGAAATATAAAGCATAAACCATTAATGAATCCAATGCTTTTGATAGCAGTGCATAAAGGTTAAATCCACACTGATCCATTCTATTGCACTGTTTAAACCAGACAGGCATCAACTTTATTTTGACTCCAACCTTTTCACAACACATACAAGTATGTTTCCAACACTGTTCTCGCAGTGACACAAAAAAAAGATGTCCTGCTAAGGTAAACAACTTATAAACAAATAATTGGCGGACAAAGGTAATACTGCCTTGAGACATCTGATTTCAAGATTTAATTTCACCCCAAACTACTGTATTTATACTACTGTAACGTCATGCTGCTAAAAAGTTCCAGGGCCATTGGTCCCTGAGCTGAAGTCTCTGGAAGGCTTCATGATGACTTCTGAAGTCTCTCCAAGCCTGCTCGGTGACTGCAGGGTGCTGGATTAGGGCCTGGTAATGAGATTATCCTGGTCTGTAGACACTTGAGGCGTTGGGAAAGATGCTGTAGTAAATCCCCCATCCCCCACACCTTCATGCTCTTCTCAGGCAAAACATTTCAGTGTGTTTACAAGGGCACAGACATGATTGAATTCAGCACATTGATATATGAACTCGTAAACATTAATTCTGCATGTTCAGTGACACTTTTTTAAACCAATCATATGCAAAGAATATGAATCTAAATTTTAAAAACTCTGTGGTTGAAGGCCTTATTTCACGAGGATATGTAGTCTGTTTACAAATAGTGTTTCACAAGCAAATCTGGGACAAAATTAAGTTCTGTTGTACATTTACATTTACATTTAGTCATTTAGCAGACGCTTTTGTCCAAAGCGACGTACAAGGGAGAGAACAGTCAAGCTAAGAGCAATAAAAAACATGGTGTAACAATAAATACTACTTTACATAAGAATTAGAAAAACGACCTAGAAAGGAAAAAGAAGTGCAGGAATGTAACTGCTGAAGTGCAAGTTAAGCGCTAGTCAAGGTGCCAGTTAGGAAGGGAAGTGCTATCTGAAGAGTTGGGTCTTCAAAAGCTTCTTGAAGGTAGAGAGGGAAGCCCCTGCTCTGGTAGTACTAGGCAGCTCGTTCCACCAACGTGGAACTACAAATGAGAATAGTCTGGATTGCCGTGCTTGCACAGACGGCAGTGCCAAACGACGCTCACTAGACGAGCGCAGCGTCCTGGGTGTAACATTTGCCCTTATAAGAGCATTTAGGTAGGTGGGAGCAGAACCAGCAAGCACTCTGTAAGCAAGCATGAGTGACTTGAACTTAATGCGAGCAGCTACTGGCAGCCAGTGGAGCTCAATGAGTAGCGGGGCGACGTGTGCCCTCTTCGGTTGGTTGAACACCAGACGCGCCGCCGCGTTCTGGATCATCTGTAGTGGTTTCACCACGCAAGCCGGCAGGCCCGTTAGGAGGGCGTTGCAGTAGTCAAGGCGGGAACTCACCAAGGTTTGCACCAGTAGCTGGGTGGCATACTGGGTTAGGTACGGCCTGATTTTGCGGATGTTGTATAGCGCAAAGCGGCACGACCTGGAGACAGAGGCGATGTGGGCCGTGAAGGTCAGTTGGTCATCAATAATGACCCAGAGGTTTCTTGTTGTTTTGGATGGAACAAGAGATAAAGAGTCAATATTGATATTGATGTTGTGGTGGATGACCTGTTTGGCTGGGAAGACCATCAGTTCCGTTTTGGCCAGGTTCAGCTGAAGGTGGTGATTTTTCATCCATGTGGATATATCAGCAAGACAGTCCGAGATCCGCGCCGAGACAGTGGTGTCCTCAGGAGGGAAAGACAGAAACAGTTGAGTATCATCGGCATAACAGTGATAGGAAAAACCATGCGAGCGGATGATAGGGCCCAACAAGGTGGTGTAAATGGCAAAGAGAAGTGGTCCCATCACCGAGCCTTGGGGCACCCCAGTGGTGAGGCGGTGAGGTACAGACAGCTGACCTTGCCATGACACGTTGAACGAGCGCCCAGTGAGGTAGGATTCAAACCAGGAGTGCGCGTTGCCAGAAATGCCCATACTTGACAGTATGGACAGAAGGATGCGGTGGTTGACTGTATCAAATGCAGCTGATAAGTCAAGCAGGACGAGAGCCGAGGATTGAGCTGCTGCTCTAGCTGTTTTTAAAGCCAGGGCTGTTTCAGTAGAGTGACCGCTTTTGAATCCAGACTGGTTTGGATCTAGGAAATTGTTCTTTGACAGGAACTCGGTGACCTGTTTGGAAGCTGCCCTCTCAATGTTTTTAGATAGGAGCGTGAGAAGTGAGACCAGTCGATAGTTTTCCACCTGAGTGGGATCGAGAGACGGCTTCTTGAGCAGCGGCGTTACCCGAGCCACTTTGAAAAGAGAAGGAAATGTTCCAGAATTAAATGAAGCATTAATCACCTGTGTGATTGCCGGTAAGACGGCAGGGGATATGGCTTGAAGGATGTTGGATGGGATGGGGTCCAGCGGACATGTAGTTGGATGGCTACCTGTTAGGATTTTGGAGACCTCACTCTCAGTGAGAGGAATGAAAGAAGGAAACGATGAGCCATTGACGGTTGTGCCCGTAGGGGCGGGGGAGGGGACAGTTGGTCGAATTGTTTCCCGATGGCTGCCACTTTCTCTGTGAAAAAGGAAGCAAAGGCATCAGCAGTGAGGCTAGTAGCTGGGGGAGGAGGAGGAGGAGGGTAGAGCAGAGTTTTGAAGGTGGAGAATAGTTTCCGAGCGTCAGTTGCACTGTTGATCTTGTCGTTGAAAAAAGTCTTCTTAGCAGCAGTGATGCTGGATGAGAAGGAGGCCAGTAGTGTCTGGTAGCTTGCAAGATCGTCCGGTGCCGCAGATTTGTGCCACTTTCTCTCAGCTGCTCTGAGATTGGAGCGCTGCGTTCGGAGGGTATCACTCAGCCACGAATGAGACTGGGTAGATCGAGCAGGTCTAGTGGAAAGTGGACACAAACTGTCCAGGCATGAGCTCAGAGTGGAGCAGAGAGATTCTGTGGTACCTTTATAATCGCAGCATTGGAGGTTTCTAAGAGTACAAGCATAAACAAGGAACCCTCGGCTAACTACAATTCCTAGCGCTGAGCCTTGGGAGAGGTTGAATGAATAGTCAAAGCACTGGTAAAATAACAGTACACTAATGTGAACTATGTTGTGTTGCAGAATTCCTCTGTGGACTCAAATAGACAACCAGCCTTGGGCAGTTAAGTCAAGTATGCCAAGGGAAGGAGGCTAAGGACTTGAGAACTAGCCTTGCCACTCACATCTTGTAAGGCATCAGGGATTCAGTTTTCCACCATGCATCTCTGCAGCCCGATGAAGGTTGTGTCCTTATTTGACATCTGAAGAGAAGTCATTGCAACCAAACACAGTTCTTGTTCTCTTTTAGAGTGAAGCTATTTGAACACATTACTTCTCGTCTCAGTCTCGGCAGGTCTAATGTCATCTTCAGACATTCAGATGTCCGAAAATCATTTGTCCAAAAAACTGAGTAAACAAAAATCATCTTTCATCCAGCATCACGTGTTGGTGTTTGCTCCCAGTTTCTTTGGCCACAGTGAGTCAATAAGCCACTGCTGAATGACTTACCATCCCCCACTTCTTCACTGTGACTTACAGCATGTACACACCTTCATTGCTTGTCTGGCCGTGGTGATTCAATCAGCAAGCCAAAAACATTGATATCTGGGCTACAGTGCAAAACACATATAAAACCTTTTAATGGTGCAGAATAGTGCAATAAATGTACTCAATAGTAATGTGGACATAGGTTGCATCTGAATGAAATGTGTCCAATCAACACAGCATTTCTCTTTCACTTTACTAAATGTGTTTATGCCCCTATGTAAAACATACTCAACTTGACTGGCTAATTACAATTACACTGTTTAAATTAAGTTTACATGAAAGAAGTGCAACAGATTTCCCTATTACAGTTTTTCTCAATTGCTAACACACATTTTTTGAAAGCATGCCTCGTTTCCTCAAAACTCTAAACACAAATCCCAAAACCACTCACACAAAATGCAAAACCCTTTATACATCCTGCAAAAGGCAACTTTGCTTTCAAAACAGTGTTATGTCACCTCAAAAGGGTACTTTGTTTTCTAATGACAAACACAGCCCATTATATGAGTAGACATTCTAAGCATCGATTGAACACTGATGTGCTCAATGGAAAACACTACTATGAAATGGGAAAACACCAGTATGAAGGCCTTATCAGGAACATTATGTTACTATACGCTTACTCCTGTAGTAAAATATAACTGTATAATGTTTTTACACAAATATAAAACAACACACAAATATACAGTAACAACTAAAATATTTCTTTATTTTTTCCAAAAGTGAATGTGTAAATGATTTGCACAGAACAAACAATAGGATATAGGCCAGTACAGTCAACAAAAAAAAGAAAGAAAAATGTAAAATAAAAAAGGACAAAAAACTACTGCATCCTGTTCTAGCTCAAGACAATATTGACAATGTGCTATCAGAAATAGACCTACACAGTGTTGTGAATGTTGTTGCATTTTGTGTGAGTGGTTTAGAGATTTGTGTTTAGAGTTTTGAGAAAACGAAGCATGCTTCATGTGTGTAAGCAATCGAGAAAAACTGTAACATTGGATTGGATTACAATACAGTACAGTAATGTGTCAGTGCTGATAGGACGCAATCAGTTGTGAAAATGTATATGACTTACTTGCACATAGTCATAGCATAACTGTTTGACTGTCGGAGTTTCTGACAAAAGGCACCCTGTACACCTGCTTTATTCTCAAGGTGTTCCGCCTTAGAACACAGTCCACTGTGGCTAGGCTCACTGTATTGATGTTTAGGAATATGTCTTGGTCATCAATGGTTGCACTTTGTATTTGTTTACGTAATTTTACAGATACAGTACAATGGAAAATACAATAATACTATGCTCCTGATAAGGGATTCAAACTAGTGTTTTCCTGTCATAGTAGTGTTTCTTACCTATTCCCTCTTCTGAATGTCCAGAGAATGGATGCAACTGAGAAGCGGCTTATATTTGGTTGAACCCTCTGGCCAGCCTCCTGCATGGTCAAACCATGGTTGACCATACGTTTGACCACAGTGGCCCGAATCTCATCAGAGATAATGGCTCTCCTTCTTGCTCTTTCTCTTCATCCTCTTCCTCCTCCTCCTCCTCCTCCTCCTCCTCTTACTCTCACTCCTCTGCCTTTCTGATCACCTCTCACTTCAATGTTGCCATCAATTGTTCTCCAAACCAGGAGCTAACCTGTGGCCATCATATTGCTAAAGCTTTGATTTCAAATTGCACAACAGCCTTTGAAATGGAAGTTTTGCCAATTGAATAGCAGTGTGTTCTGTCTGAACACAAGGAGGTTTTGGCATTGATGAAGTGTGCAAAGTAGAGAGGATGGTGTTTAGTGTTTTGAAGAAAGTGTGGTTAACAATTGAAATTTGTGTCTAAAGCAGATAATTGTGTGTTGTGAGTTGAAGAAAGTGCGGTTAACAATTGAAATCTGTGTCTAAAGCACATAATTGTGCTTATAGTTTAGCCGAATTGGTTTAGGGAGTTGGCACATGAGTTACAGGTTGTGGTCATTGTGCCATAAGTTCCAGTTTTTGAATGTAATCAATCGAGAAAAACTGTAAATTATATAACTTAAACAATATGGTGTTATTCATCTTGATTAGCACATACTGAGCATAGGCTTATATGGGGTTGCATTGAAAATAATGCAGAATAAGCTGTGCCTCAGAAGCATATTCAGCACATTAGGAAACAGAATAAGGGAACCACTGAGCTTTATCAATATCTGACATTCTCATGGTGGGACTAAAGCATGGAACATGCCGAAGCCAAACACAAGACACAACCCATCTCCCAAGTTCTATTGGTTTATAAGATTAGTTTCTGTTTTTTGTTTTCTGAGTACGTAGATTATGGTCAAAAATGTTTGACAACAGTGATGTGATTCATGATAAAAACCAGAAATGTAAAACATACTTTATCTGTGCATTGCATTCATCTTGTTCAGACCTATTGCTGAACCATAGTGCAGCATTTGCATAGCATACCAACAGTTCCAGTTTTTGTGTGTAAACAATTGAGAAAAACTGTAACACATCCAGTTGTGTGTGCTGTGATGTATAGGCTACAGCACTTTTGGAAAAAATAAAGAAATATTTTTGTTGTTAATGTATATTTGTGTGTTGTTTTTGTATTTGAGTAAAAACATTATACAGTTATATTTTACACCAGGAGTAAGCATACAGTAACACTGAACATGAAAAGGCATAATGCTCTTGATAAGGCCTTCATACTGGTGTTTTCCCATCCATAGTAGCATTTTCCTTTGAGCACATCAGTGTTCAATTGGTGCTTAGAAGTGTCTACTCATATGATGGTCTGTGTGTGTCATTTGAACACAAAATACCATTTTGAGGAGACATAACATTGTTTTGAAGGCAAAGTAGCATTTTGCAGGAGATATGAAGGGTTTTGCATTTTGTGTGTGTGGTTTTGGGATTTGTGTTTAGAGTTTTGAGAAGATGAGGTATGCCTTCAAAAATGTGTGTAAGCAATTGAGAAAAACTGTAATAAAATTATCACTTTGCTTTAAATAATGTTGAGATAAGCAAACCAGCATATGTTGTAGCCTCATCTACCTCAGATTAAATAATTGTATACCATGAAACCAATATTTTCACTTGCTAATGCTAGCTTGCGCTTGCTGGAGTTAGCTTTAACTTGTTTTTGTTGGCCTCTTGCCCTCCTGAATGGCCTCCCCTCCCCCATGTACACTAATGCTTACTGTAGCAGCTTAACTGCTTGCCTGGCCTTGGTGTGAACATAAGACATTGTTTTCCACCATGTGTCTCTGTAACGAGATAGAAGTCTTGGTCTTGGATTATCCAATCCTTTGCAATAAAACAGAATTCCTGTTGTCTTTTAGAAAGTCAGTAGCCAGATAGTTTCATTATGTTTCTACCTAGCATGTCACCTCTACTCCCTGTGATCAGGGGGTGTTCATGTTTTTCAATCGCTTGTGTAAAACTGAGAAAACCTGTTTTTAAGCCGTCTTAGTCTGGCCTTCACTTGCTTTTTCCACAGTTGACAACTTGCTCTCCTGATATGGCCTCCCCTCCCCCATATCTCCACTGAGACTTACTAGAGCAGATACACAGCTAGTCTTGGTGTGTATGCAAGCATCTCGATGTAGCTCTATGATCGCAAAGTAAAGAAATAAAATCACATTGTATAATATTTTTCAGTACTGCCCTCGCTGAGGTGTAATTAATTGGCCATCAGTGAAGTACACTTAAAAGTTGCTTGACATCTACTTTTACAAACCTGTTCAGCTATAGCCAAAGAATTACAGCAGTACTTGTGTATCATGGCTGCAGTCATGTATGAGTGGCTCCCAATGCAAATCATCTCGAGTTAAAGTTGCTGACATGATAGCAAAACCTGTGGGTGCTAGCATCTGAACCTCTTTTAGGGCACCAGAAGATGAGGTTTTCTAACTGCACAGCTCCCTACCAGCTGGCCTCTGTTATCTCATCCCCCTGAACATCACTTCCAAATGAAGTGTATGAGGCTGTTCACACCTGGCATTAAGTATGCATCTTGGGAGAGGCAGTCACAAATGGACAGCTCTAAATCTGTCAGTTCACACCTGACATTAGAATGCGTCTCAACATGATTCTCGAGTGACTTTTTGTGCTCGGATCTACTTTCCCCGCTCTATATGCAAATAAACACGGATATCATTTCTGGGTACAAAGACCAAAATGCATTTTCTCTTTTAACTGGCGGGAGGCAGCAATGCACTTCCTGTGCCTAGTCTGCCAGAAATGAAAAGAAGAAGAAGAAGAATTTAAAACAATACAGACTGGATCTATTCCTTGGCATGTTCCAGGCAAACCAAAATGTCCAAGATGTTTGATGCACTTTTATGGCTTTTCATAATTGAACAAAGAACAATGTTGTTGTTTTTTTAATATGAAGCCATTCAGTGCGCAAATGAGTACGTAGTTCCGCAGTCCCTAACCCTAGGCTAAAATACATGTCTGCTCAGCATCTGTTGCTAACACATCTATACCCCATACATTATCCAACCATAGCATATGGGTAGCAACTTCTAAAAACCATGATTGCTTTTCTCATCATTGGTACATCTCACAGCTCCATGACCTGCTGGTTTACATTCCCCCACTCAGTAGTGCAGAGCATTCCACAGCGCCCTACTGAGGTCTGGTGGAAAATATAATTCAAAAGTAGTAAGATTGTCCTCAATATGTGTAACTTAACAAGTTTGATGATCTTTCCTTGGGGTGTGTCATTGCTATTCTTCTCAAACACAGGAGAAAACTATACTTGACACTGCCTTAAAGGTAGAGTCCACAATTCTGGCAAAAGATTGTTTATAGTTGAGCTCAACAACCAATAACATTTACACTCCTCCCTTCTATCTTCCTGAAGCTACGTGTTTGATTGGCTGCAATCCTTTATGGCTTGGTCTGAGCCACTATGCTTGTTTGCCGTTTACAGAGCCATGGCTGTGTATGAACTCCAAAGTGTTTCTGAACGTACATACTTACACTCATTCATAGCACACACTTTTATCCAAAGCACCTTAGAGTTAAGAACATTTTCCTCAGTATTTGTGATACACCCTGGGTATAAAACCCATGATCTTGGTGTTGTTAGCCCCTTGCTCTACCAGTTGAACTACACGTGGAATGTCTTATGGAAGGTTATGGCATGGCATGACATGTTTACGATATGCATATTTTTGTCGTTCAATGTACAGTTCAAGTGTTAGTATAAGGCTTGTCAATATGTTGATCATGATCACAAATTTTGAACATGTACATTTTTATGATTCTCCATGCCCGTATCTTTGTGTATCCAAAATGTTTTCAGTCTTGAATGCCTTCAAAAGTTGGATTGCGTATTTTAGTTTTGTTTTAAAAAATGGCATCTTATGTCAAATAAATCACACACACTCAAAGTTCTTTTTTGTATTTTTTTTAAAAGACTGGCACATTTCAACTTAGGTCTTGAAAATAAAGACCACACTGAACTGTCATACTCTTCACCTGATCTGTGGCAAAACCAATTACCTCAATTACTGTTGATTGGCTTTAATTTACTGGACCATTATTACTCATCTTAACATTTAACCTCACAGAGTATTAGTAAACAAGTAATTATTTACCCAGTTTACAGTTCATTCTTGTACTTAGATTATTTTAACATTATGTATAGTATTGGCAGTTTTATTTTCTCAGTCTCTGAAGTAAACGCCTTGTTCTTTTTCTCCCTTGGTTAGCTTGCCTCTGTTATCTTGACTGACTGAAAGAACTCACACGCTTAAGGCCATAACATCACTCATTCACATTTGAGTACTGTAATGTTATCATGAACATCTATCCCTTCCTATTGGTTACATGTATTACAGTGCAACTCAGCCCTTACTGAATTGAACATAATTTATGTTATTTGGTTGAGATCTACTATCAGTGGACTGTCGGATTTACATTTTACATTTAGTCATTTAGCAGACGCTTTTATCCAAAGCGACTTACATATGTGCGACTTACAATGTATACACATTTTACATTTTACACTGATGGCACACTGCACATCAGGAGCAATTAGGGGTTCAGTGTCTTGCTCAAGGACACTTCGACAGGGAATCGAACTAGCAACCTTCTGATTACTGACCGACTTCTCTACCTCCTGAACCACTGTCGCCACTTTTGGACTGATTTGACAAATAGCCCACCTTGGACAAATTCTCCCTGCACCGTCAGCTGTTTGGTGGGTCCTTTTGGTCTTGCCAGCACAATGCTTCTACTCTGTTTACATGTTGTAATTACAAAACACACCATGTAAAACAACATACAAGCATGTTATAAATACAGCATGTTTGCAGAGAGGTCCATGGAGGTCCATTTTAATGTCTTAATAAAGAGACCTCCATGAATCATTTCAACCTTTATTCTAAGACCGATGGACATCATGGACATTTCCCCTGAAACCCTTGAGAAGGTGCTAAAAGTCCCTTAAGCTAGATTTCCTGTCTAACAGCTGACCTGGCATGCAGAGGAGCAGTTTGGAGTTAGGCCAGAATGAGTGAAAACCCAATTACCAATTACTTGGGCTGATTGGCTTTTATTTCAGCTCTACCTAGGCCTTGTGTGCATTCTCAGACTAAATGTAAAATGCAGGCAATATTGAGGAAACTATCACCATTAAAGACGCATGATGAAGTTTTGGACTGAGTTTTGTACAGCACTTTGGTCAACTGTGGTTGTTTTTAATGTGCTTTATAAATAAATCTGACTTGACTTGACTTTTGGCGATGTCGTGCTGTGATGGCTTTTCTTATATTTTCATTGGGAGTTCTCACCTGAACCACAGAACTACATAGGGCATAGACTGGACAGCTAGTGGGAACAACAGGTGTGTTCATCTGCCCTTCGCCTGACCATAGAAGCATACCTCAATCACAAAGTCACAAATTGTTGCATAGTGTTGCTTTCATATAAAACAGCACTAACTTGTATGTTACTTTTTTGTGTTTGCTTAAGTAACAAACTGTCAGACTCAGCAATGCTTAGGTTAGAGTTCATTACCAAGCCCTGTCCATTTGGAAGTTCCTATGAGTAAAGCGATCGAATGGCTGGCTGTGTGTTTGTCTGGCTATTCAGGTCACTTAAAGGCCTCTTCCTTGTCTTTAACCAAGTAGTCCCTTCACCTTCACCCTAAGCAAGTGATTTAATTGGCAAATGGCCTGAGCACCCTACATTCCATTAGGCAGGTAATTCAATTGGATCTCATCCTTGCGGCTGAATGGGGGGTTGCCATGTTCCATGGCAGATTAAAGTGACCAAAGGTAGACAGGATAGTGTATGCTCTGTGTAGCTCAACTTTCATTCATATATTAAATGTTTGATAATCTTTAATCATTTTAATAGAGGCCAATTGTGAATAATTGAGAGGCCAAACATCTGCAGTTTTGCTTCTCTGTTTTAACACACGTCTGGGCTTCTTGGGCACCCAAATACTTTCACTTCACAAAGTCCATCATTAAATTAAGCCATTAATTTGTAGTCAAGTGACTGTCCTACTGCCAAAAAGTTACACAAGTCAAAACCTTCTTGTTTGTTGAGACAAGTCAGAAAAGAACATTGAATACTTGGAAGTGGAAGTATATATGCATCCAAATACACATATTTCATATTTAAAGAACACTTGTGATATAAGGCTACTAAAAAGCATTGATTAAAACTCTGTTCCTATCAACACTGATGTAACTCTCTATCCACACTAATGCAGGGTTTAAGCCAGTCATGGTTTATAGGGGCTGATGACTGACAGTTTCTCAAAAATGAATAAAGAAAAATAGAACAAAATATCACAGAAGACCATCCCACATCCAAGCCACATGAAATTGCGTGTGTGTGTGTGTGTGTGTGTGTGTGCGAATGTGTATGTGTGTGAGTGTGTGTTTTAGAAAAACTGACAAATGCAAATCTTGAAAGGAAGGACAAATATTGATTGTTCTTTTTTATTACTGTCTTAGTACATAGAATTCACTGAATCAGTAACGTAATTCAAACTTAAAACTATACATTAAACTATTTAAAGTCCTGTTGAAGATGTCCAGTATCAACAATAGGCCTAACTAAATGTGTCTTGGGAGCCATAACCTTGGCAGGGGTCAACTAATGTTTAAGGTAAATGAGCATTTCAGCAACTAACTCAAACCCTGTTACTAAAACTCCTTTAACTCAACTATGGGTGTGAGTTTAAAAAGCTTGACAAATGGTCAATGGATTTGGCTGTTCTTTGCACAAAACATGGCCTTTGGGTGTGAGTTTAACAGGTTTGGCACCATTGAGACACCATTTGCTAGTTCTAGTAATTTGAGCCATTTAGTCATTCTATCCAATTTAGTCAGAAACGGTGTCCACCTATATCCAATCAAGGAATTGTTTTTCTTCGGAAAAGGACAATGTTGGAATTCACTGGCATTCAGTGTATCTATTAGTCCATTTCAATGTTCCCTATGAATGTATATATTTTCTTCGTGAAAATAATCAAAGTACAAAACAGCCACTTCACACTCAGGTCTCCTGACAATAAGAGAGTAAGCTTTTCTCAGAAGTTGGTGACTTAAGCTAAACACATCCAATTACACAATTAAAGTGGCAAGATACAAGACAATCTTATCTGAAGCCTCAGCATTTCTTTGTGTGGGAAAGAAATGCTGGAATTAAGATTCATCCAATTTTTTGTATCTAAACACTATTCAAAAAGCATACTTTCAAGATTTCAAGAAATGTGAAGCCTAATTAAATAAATGATTGATTATGTGAGCCTAATGAAATAAAGGATTGATTATGTGAAGCCTAATTAAATAAATGATTGATTATGTGACAGGAAGAGATAACCTCAGTGTTGGTGGTTCATCACACAGGGAGACAAAATGTGATTTCATTCATTCAATCATTTCTGTACCACAGAATGTCTAACAGTGAGCATAGTGTAACTGAGTATACTTCATAGTGAAGGGAAGACCAAAGAAATGTTCAACAGCGTTTTACTTTTTTATTTCATAACCTCGCAATGCCATTATTATTTTGGTTCTTGTCCAGTACATGAGCAGTTCTATGTATGTGTCATATGAAAGGGCCATTTCTTAGTTGCCAAAGTTACTTTTTTGTTTCTCTATTTCTTTCACCAGAAAGTGTGGCCATCTATATCCAATCAAATGATTCGTTTGAAGATCTTGTGTTTTACAAAACAAAACTGTCAAACTGCCAATGTTGTTCACTCTCCTTAAATTTAGTTTGTTACCCCATCTCAAAATCTATATATTCTCTTGAAGAAATGGATTCGCAAGTTTAAGATTTGACATATGCTGGCACATAGATTGGTGAGCTATTTCTCAGAAGTCAATGACTTAAGCAAAACACAGCTTTTGCACATCCAATTACACACTTACAGTGAAAGGGAACTAGGCAATCTCATTTGTGTGTTTTGGTATGTCGGTGTAAGAAACTCTTCAGTTCTTCTCTAGTGAACCCTATGAAACCCTTTATGGGGCCTGTAGTACATTCAGGCCTATAGACTGACTGGACTGTCGTTCAGTGTATCTATTAGTCCATTTCAATGTTCCTATGAATGTATATATTTTCTTCATGAAAATAATCAAAGTACAAAACAGCCACTTCACATTCAGGTCTCCTTACAAAAAGGGAGTAAGCTTTTCTCAGAAGTTGGTGACTTAAGCTAAACATATCCAATTACACAATTAAAGTGACAAGATACAAGACAATCTTATTTGAAGCCTCAGCATTTCTTTGTGTGGGAATACATGTTAGTTTTTCACTCAACAGTGAGCACCTCTTCATTTGAATAAACGAGGGCCCCTGCAATTAAGATTCATCCCATTTTTGTATCTAAACACGATTAAAAAAGCATACTTTTTTTTCTTAGATCCACATGTGATTTCAAGAAATGTGAAGTCTAATGAAAGAAATGATTCCAATGACCAGATAAACTCTCAGTTTTGGTGGTTCAGCACACATAAAGGCAAAATGTGATTTCATTGATTCAGGGGAAATCTTTTCTGTACCACAGAATGTCTAACAGTGAGCATAGTGTAACTGAGTATACTACATAGTGAAGGGAAGACCAAAGAACTGTTAAACAGCGTTTGACTTTTTATTTCATAACCTCACAATGCCATTATTATTTTGTCATTTGTCCAGTACATGAGCAGCTCTATGTATGTGTCATATGAAAGGGCCATTTCTTAGTTGCCAAAGTTACTTTTTTGTTTCTCTATTTCTTTCACCAGAAAGTGTGGCCATCTAGATCCAATCAAATGATTCGTTTGAAGATCTTGTGTTTTACAAAACAAAACTGTCAAACTGCCAATGTTGTTCACTCTCCTTAAATTTAGTTTGTTACTCCATCTCAAAATCTATATATTCTCTTGAAGAAATGGATTCGCAAGTTTAAGATTTGACATATGCTGGCACATAGATTGGTGAGCTATTTCTCAGAAGTCAATGACTTAAGCAAAACACAGCTTTTGCACATCCAATTACACACTTACAGTGAAAGGGAACTAGGCAATCTCATTTGTGTGTTTTGGTATGTCGGTGTAAGAAACTCTTCAGTTCTTCTCTAGTGAACCCTATGAAACCCTTTATGGGGCCTGTAGTACATTCAGGCCTATAGACTGACTGGACTGTCGTTCAGTGTATCTATTAGTCCATTTCAATGTTCCCTATGAATGTATATATTTTCTTCATGAAAATAATCAAAGTACAAAACAGCCACTTCACATTCAGGTCTCCTTACAAAAAGGGAGTAAGCTTTTCTCAGAAGTTGGTGACTTAAGCTAAACATATCCAATTACACAATTAAAGTGACAAGATACAAGACAATCTTATTTGAAGCCTCAGCATTTCTTTGTGTGGGAATACATGTTAGTTTTTCACTCAACAGTGAGCACCTCTTTATTTGAATAAACGAGGGCCCCTGCAATTAAGATTCATCCCATTTTTGTATCTAAACACGATTAAAAAAGCATACTTTTTTTTCTTAGATCCACATGTGATTTCAAGAAATGTGAAGTCTAATGAAAGAAATGATTCCAATGACCAGATAAACTCTCAGTTTTGGTGGTTCAGCACACATAAAGGCAAAATGTGATTTCATTGATTCAGGAGAAATCTTTTCTGTACCACAGAATGTCTAACAGTGAGCATAGCGTAACTGAGTATACTACATAGTGAAGGGAAGACCAAAGAACTGTTAAACAGCGTTTGACTTTTTATTTCATAACCTCACAATGCCATTATTATTTTGTAATTTGTCCAGTACATGAGCAGCTCTATGTATGTGTCATATGAAAGGGCCATTTCTTAGTTGACTTTTGTTTCTCTGGCCATCTAAATTCAATCAAATGCCTAGTTTGAAGATCTTGTGTTTTACAAAACAAAACTGTCAAACTGCCAATGTTGTTCACTCTCCTTAAATTTAGTTTGTTACCCCATCTCAAAATCTATATATTCTCTTGAAGAAATGGATTTGCAAGTTTAAGATTTGACATATAGTGGCATATAGATTGGTGAGCTATTTCTCAGAAGTCAATGACTTAAGCAAAACACAGCTTTTGCACATCCAATTACACACTTACAGTGAAAGGGAACTAGGCAATCTCATTTGTGTGTTTTTGTATGTTGGTGTAAGAAACTCTTCAGTTCTTCTCTAGTGAACCCTATACAACGCTTCATGGGGCCTGTAGTACATTCAGGCCTATAGACAAGATATGACATCAAATTCTTAAATTCATTACAAAATATGATATCAAATGCTTAAATATTACTATTGCATAAGAATTTGACTTTTCTTTTCCTCATAACCAAACAAGTGTGCTTTATTTTGTACAGGGAGTGGTCTTTATTATGAGTGTGACAGTATTTTCTATATGACCTAGATATTTGTCATTACAAATATTCAAATATATTGATACTGTTATAGAATTGGGCTTTCTGAAGAAAGACACATTCTGTTCCACAAGCTGTAGAGCTAAACCTTGATATTACAAAATGCTATTAACATTTGTTTAACTTTTGCTTTCATAACCGAATGAGGCCAACTCTTATGTGTAAAGGAAGTGACCTGTGCCATCTGTTGGATTACCTTCCCCTTAAGTAAGTACGTCAACACCTTCAAGCAGGATTTCCTTGCAAAAGTAGCTTGTGATCATCCTATTAGAGGCCCAAATTGGCACTGTCAAGCTGTTAAAGCTTGTTTTGCTTTTTCCCCTGTAATCCCCATTGGATTCACACCTTGTGCGCAATGAGTAAACCCCAAGATGGTAGAGTGAGCCTGAAGAGTTCACACCTTGAGCCACTCCCTCCTCTCATTGCTCTATTCCATAACATCCAGCTTCTTTAATCGTTTGCTCAAATGCAGTCCTTGGTCCCATGGACAATCAAAGCTGTTCCACAGATCGAAGTCATCTGGCTGAGATGACAGATTGCTAAATCAAGAGCATCAATTTATTTTCAATTCACTCTGACAGGAAACCAAACTGATCTATGTCTTAGAAAGCCACAACTATGTTTGCAAAGACAGAGGTAAATCTTTTCTTCAGACTTCAAATAAAAAGAGAAGGAATGTCTTACATCTTCTGTAAAGTAATAAAATAAATCAATCATTTGTATATTGTGACTCCTTTGGTCCACTACACTTGCCATCGGCTCACAGCAGTTATAACAGCCACAAATGCAATCATAATTAGAACCGAAAATCTAAAATAAATTCAAACAGTTATGATAAATACCGGATGCTAAATGTAAAACATGGAGACTGCAAGCACAACCTCCTCCTCCGGCTTGTTACCATCTTCAGGTAAGGTCCACTTGAGCCCCAGCCTTCTCCAGTTGCAACAAGTACCCAGATATTTGAGGTTTTTGCATGTTGGGGTGTCCCAGTACATAGATCTCTGTGTCTCCAGAAGAGAGCCTCCAACCACCTCAGTGTTCCTCCTCGGTTCTCCTCTTCCATGGCTACAAGCTTGTGTTCCTCTTATAAAGCTAGGCAATTAGTCTCTTTCTTTAACAATAACACCATTTTCCAATTACCTTTATTGACTAAACTTGTTTCACCTTGTAATCTTGTCAGAAAGAGTGGCTGTCCAACACATATCAAAGGGATTAGGTTAAATCCTTTGTGATTGTCAGAGGACTCTGAAGATATGGTAAAAATGCAGTGACAGTTTCCTTCAGATTTGTGTGTTGAATAGGTGAAGAATTTGTTAATACTGCTTATCAAATCAAATCATAATTTCAATGTTTTGTTAAGTCATGGATAGGTATATTCTTTGTTTGTGTATTTCTGTCTCAAAGGTTGATTGAAGGGGTGTTCATGTGTACAATTTGAGAAAAAAAGACAAAAAAACATTTAACAAGGTAGCAATAAAATGTGGCAAAACTTTCTTTGTAATTGTAGTACAAAGGCTGACCTATGCTGGGTCTTGCCTCCCTCTCCTAATGTAGGTAATTAAGAGGCCAGAAGTGAGTGACCCTGGACCAAATACAGGCTCATGGTGGCACATAGATTGGTGAGCTATTTCTCAAGTCAATGACTTAAGCAAAACACAGCTTTTGCACATCCAATTACTCACTTAAAGTTAAATGATACAAAACAATCTCATTTGATGTGTATGTGCGTCATTGTGGTGTGGGAATGTGCAAGTTGTTTCCACAGAATTTTGTCAGATTCTCACAAAGAATAACAGTCCTGAGGGCTCCCTGAAGGGGCGTACAGTGCTTTTGTAACAATTGCAAAGTGTAAATAAGTTATTTTCTTTCAGCCTGTACCCTTTTAAAACACCATTGTACTGAAATGAAAATGTTCTACAGTAAGTGTTTTGAGTGTTTGTATAGGTGATGCATGATGCTGGATCAAAGTTCATGCCACTGTTTTGCAAACTCTTGTTTGGCATCACCGTCTCTGTCCAGGGCCCACAGCGGCTGTTTGCACTTGTGTGAGATTTTTAAGTTTATTCAGAGAGAGACAGCGATAACTATACAACAATAACAATATGCGGGAGAAATAACAGTGCAGTACAGAGGCCTTCTTGAAATCTCTTTCTCTAATACTAGAAATCGTAAGATAACATGAATGTTCAAGATCAAATGTGATGATGATTTTTTTAACCCACACCCAGAGATATTTACTGGTCATGCCCAAAATGTCTTTCTCATCAAGAGACAAAGTCTTCATGCAAAGGTCATCAGTCATTCTAGACCAATGAGATTTACCTTTGGTATCTGCAGCACCTGTTCCCATAAAGGTGATTGAGTTACGCAGAAAATGAGATTGCTGGAAGGGTTTAGCAGACTGTTGCCAATGTGAACCAAGGACAGAGCCGAGTTAAAGAGGAGGATGAGCAAGTGTGAGCCGCGCACATGCTCTCAGGGTGGCTAATAGGGATTAGACTCTCAGCTCTCACGGGCCCCTGAGACTTAACGTTGGTCAATCACTCAGACCAGGACAGAAAGGTGTCGCAGGTAAGTGTCTCAGCATAGACAGGAAGAAGAGCTCAGTGCACTAAACCAGGTCAGCCAATACTGGCGCTGCACCCACTGAATTAGTTACAGTGGAAAAAAGTGACCAACAAACACAGATTTCCTGTACACTGATGTAACATTTGGAATGTCACCATTTGATCAGGTTGCAGGAAACGTAATTTCTGTTGTTGATTATTATTTTAAACATCAGAGATACACTACATCAGCACAGGGTTTCAGAGCATGCACTTCTAGTGGAGTTCTAGCAGCTAGTGCTTTCAGTGAGGGCTTGTGGCTATTCTGGGTCAATACAAAACTTAGAATTTGGATTTTGATCACGTTCATATAAAAAACTCTGTTGAAATAACAACCCAGTAAAAGAATATGCTGTCATGTGTACAATGCAATGTATGCCATGAAATAGTACCTGTAACATTATAACAGTGTATGGTACTGAAATAAAAAAAACAGTACTGTAGCACGCAAGATATATCACTATATTCTACATGCTGTAAAAATGAAATAGACAAGACGGCGGACTGACAACAAGAAAATAATATCTAAATGAATACAACTTCGCTTTGTGCTAACTTTATATCTCTATGATATACTTAACGATTGGTCTTAACTTCATTAAAAAAAAAACAATTGTAAGCTAGGTCAAACAATATAACTAATTTGCACTTGTTGACCAAGTAAGGTATATCCATATGTTCCATCCATCTACCATTTAGTCAAAACAGGGATCCATTGGTACGCCATTAATTGCTGGCAATATATTTGCTTTAGCTAGGGGGAAATAGTATGCTGGAAATTACCAGTTACATTTATTACAGGCAACTAGTTTTGGTTTCATCATCAAATTCATTGTATGGTACGGTATATGGTTATATGAAGGACAGATAAACACACCTCTGGTTCCCACCAGCTACCCAGACTATGAACTGTGCAGTTCTGTGGTTTGTGTAGGTAACCCCACAGAAATGTATGAAAAGCTTTCACTGCATGACACTGAATACTGTATCATCAAAAGATACAATTTAGCATGCTAGCAAGCTTGTATCAGCGCCAGTGTCACTGTTGCTGGTATTTGCAAGGTTTTTGCATGCCTTTCAGTTAGCTTGCTAGCTTTAGATGAGCATTTATCTAACTGTGATGCTATCAAAAAGTATGTATAATGTGAGTTATTGCAAGCTGAATGATCATTGCAAATTATGGAGGTTATTGTAGTGTTTATTTCACCCACTGCTATGTAAACTAGGTCAGTGTTATATATATATGTATATATATATATATATACACTCACACACACACACACATGTAAATATAAATATATATACAGCATTTACAGTATATATGTGTGAATATGTTTTTATATTCACATGTAGTCATTTCAAGAACGACGGGATGTGCTATGGATGCACTGGGGTAATCTCAGGTGACAATGGGCAGGAACCTTTCCCTCTGTAGCAGACTGTTCTTTTCCTTGTGGTTACATTTGTAGGGCTTTTCTAACAAATGGGTTTAACTCCTCCTTTTCTCACGTTCACTGAATTACCGGAGCTTTCCCTTGTAGGGTTTAGACATGTGCCTTACAGTGAAATTAGTCTTTAGCTCTGACAGAGAGCTGAAAGTAGAGTATAAATAATGTAGACGATGCCATATCAACAACAAATGTTTACACATTTTAATGATTTGAAATAAGGCAACAATAATTAGTAATTATTAGTTACAAACAACACAACAAATTACATTTGGGTCACAGCATGGCACATCTTAGAATTTTATTTAAAATACATTTAGAATGCATTCACATTCATTTTTAGGACACCTTTAGTTATTTACACAGCAAAACAGACACAAGACTAAACATAATTGTGTGTGTGTGTGTGCGCGTGCATTAGAGAAAGAGAGAGAGAGAGAGAGAGAGAGAGAGAGAGAAACAGGTTGTGATTTCAGACGCACTAAATGTATTATTTATTTTATTATCAAAATGTTGTTGGTAATTTGTTTTAAACTAAATATCCCATTGGATAATGCCAAACAGTATCGGTTATAAGGTGATGAGAAATATTTTATAAGTGTACCAATGATGTCCACTAGGTGGGGCTAGACAAAACTACATCTTCCTCATAAAATAATTTTCACTCCATTTCGAATTTTAAAACTGACCCCACATTTCATGAGTGTGGAAATAAAGGCAATACATTAAGAATACAGAAATATATTGTTTTCAGGATACCTTGAATAATATGTTGTACCTTGTGCATGGATTTATATACATACACACTATTAGGAAACCATATAGCAAAACAAACAAAAAAGTACTCATGATGTCCACTAGGTGAGGCTCTTTTGTGGATTCAATCTAATTTTGAACCTTTGACTGACATTTTAGTCATGTCACTGAATTCAAGTCTAATTATTCATTCTTATTTTCACATGGCCATTAGATGAGGTGCAGTACTGCCATTAAGAGTTTTCACCGAGGACCATACACTGACCAGTGTTGCAGAAGGAAATGCAGCTTATTTCTGGCTAATGTATGTCACTGTCTTTGAATGGTGAAATAGCCTCCACTGATCTGTAAAGCTGTACGGGATGTTGACTTCACCAACCAAACTCTTATGAGATTAGTGTCCATGGAAGAAAAAGCAAATATAGTTGAAAGGAGAATGTATCCTGCTATTTTGGGGATTTAAAAAAAAAAACTTTATTCCTCTGTTTTTTGACTATTTAAGACTTTGAGGCTTTTCAAAATATTTAAATTACAGACTGCCCCTAATTCCATTATCTTTTAAACAGTAGAATACGAATGAGAAATTCATTCTGCTCCGGTTTGAAACAAAATAGCCTTAGTGTAATAGAATTCGAAAAACGCCATGACAGACACCCCCCCCCCCCACACACACACATACACATACACACACACACACACACACACACACACACACACACACACACACACACACACACACACACACACACACACACACACACACAGAGACACACACACGTAGACACACACAAACACTCACACATACTATACTAATGCTCTCACTAGATGTACATACTCAAAGACAGATTATTGTTTTTATTCACATTTCATCAATTAAATATAATTTTTCATCTACTATGAAACACTGCAAACATTACATTCTGTGGTCTCAAATGAACCGGCTATCATATGACACTACAAAATAGAGACGTGTCTCTCCTATCCACAGCTGTAACCAAATGTCCTCTAAAACATTTAACTGCATAGCAGTTGTACAAAGAACAGCTTCAAATAAACAACAATATGGCTGACATATATTCTACATAACAGTGGTCTTGGTTGTTACAGCAATCTACTTTACTTTACTCTTGTCTATTGTCCAGTAGATGGCACCCTTTCCTTTACACAATGGGACCAACATATCTAGAGACCTTTCAGTCACGGTTTCCCTGATGGTGCACCATTATAAAGAAACCATGAAGCCCTGCAGACATCACAATTACACACATGTACATTAATTACATTATCAAAATTGCACACATCATCTTTGAAAGAGACTGAGAGAATCTCTATTATTCTATTTACACACCCTGTTTGTCTCGTGTTTTATTGGTAGTGGGTTTATAGTTCTAAACTCACTATGCGATTTGTCCTAAAGATAGCAAGAGTCTTCATGTGAGAGTCCATCTGTGTTTGTGTATGTAGGCATGTGGCCATATTTAATCAAATTCAGCGAATTGCTACTCACAGTAGTAGCTGTCTTGATTATTCTTCCCTAAAAGTAACCCTAAAACCCCCAAAATTAAAAAAAGGTGTAAATAAGATGCACATAAAATGTATGTGCCTTTTGGGGCTTTGGTGTTTTAGGGTAGGTTGGCCTCCCACTGGATGTGTGTGTTTATGTTATTCTACTGGTCCTCCCACTGGATGTGTGTGTTTATGTTATTCTACTGGTCCTCAGTGAGTCTGAGTGGGTGCTGCCCGGGCGCAGGCTCCGCAGGGTGGTGCTGCCCGGGCGCAGGCTCCGCAGGGTGGTGCTGCCCGGGCCCAGGGTCTGTAGGGTGGTGCTGCCCGGGCCCAGGGTCTGTAGGGTGGTGCTGCCCGGGCCCAGGGTCTGTAGGGTGGTGCTGCCCGGGCCCAGGGTCTGTAGGGTGGTGCTGCCCGGGCGCAGGGTCTGTAGGGTGGTGCTGCCCGGGCGCAGGGTCTGTAGGGCGGTGAACGTCTCAAACGTGACCAGCTGGAGCTCTTTCTGTCGGGACTGGCCACTTGGCAGGTCCTTTGCAGGGGTGCACAGTGTTTGTATCCTCTGGAAAAACACAAAACTACACTGTTTGATACCAACATACAGTATGCTTGCATACACTATAAAAAAATCGAAGTAGTTGTAGTAGGCTGTGTTGTATTTAAGCCAATAACACATTTGTATTTTCCATTATTTTCCATGTTGTTTATCTTGCTCACTCTCAGCAAAACCACTGTGAGTGTGAGTTTGCCCACTACTACATGTCAGTGTGTCTGTGGCACAAGTGTGACTTTGACATGCTTCATGTTTTATGGGCAGTTTCACCCCTCTAACTCAGATAACCTTTTGACAAAAGTAAAGATGAACTCATTGCATGAGAGTATAGTGTAGCTGACCATGTTAAGGACTGATCAATCACCAATTAAAATGCTGAAGAAAATGACTAATCTTTTATAACGAAAAGTCTAGGAAGTTTAATGGCATTTGACTGCTGGTCATTTCATGGTTTTCTTACCCACCTCACGCATAGTTCCTGGTGTGGTACAGATGGCATATACCATCCACAAAGGCACCACCAGAGTGGAGGACAAGGTGAAGAGTCCACCAATAGCATACCCCCACCATGGGTACTCATACGTGTTGTTGAACTGCAGGGGGGTATACTTCACAATGGAGAAGACAAGTGTGGCCTGGGGAGAGAGAGGAGCAACACGATATCTTTCTTTGTCAGGTCAAATATATATATGTATAAAATGTAAATATTAAATATGTGCATCCATAGTGCTTTTCCTAGCCTGGATGCCAGACGAACTTAGCCCCGCCCACAACATTTTAGGTCGGGAAGTTCGGTCTGGCATTGCTCCGTTGGGGAGAAATTATGCCTGATCAAAAACTTGATCAGACCAATCAAATTGTCAGGGCGGGCTTTATACGATGATGGACAGATGATTAACCACGTCACCAAAGCTTTTGGGTTGAATTCGTTTTCAACAAACATGGCTGCCGCTGGAGAGCTGAAATGTGGAGATTCGAGTCTGTTTTAGAAGACATTGACAGCACATTCATTTTGAAAGAGGAACAGAGAAACGTGTTCAAGGCATTTGTTGATCGAAAAGATGTTTTTGCCGTCCTTCCTAAGGGATCCGGTAAAAGTTTAATGTATCAGCTGGTCCCGATGGTCTACGTTATGGTCATACTACGGTGCTCTGATTGGTTCTAGGTATATCCAATTGAGCGAAGAGGCGTTTTTTTCCTGGTTCGGTTGAAACACACCCCATAATCACAGCCCAATGGAGCAGTATCAGACTCATATTCTGACTAGAATTATGATTATGACATCGTCAGGCTATGCTTTTCCACTATGGTATACTGAAAATCCCAAAATGGACAGATGACCAAATGTGAGTAGACTTGGTTATTTGTGTTTGCTTAAAGTTGCTGCTAAAGTGTCCCTGTTTTAGTAAGACATGCCCACAGCCAGAAGGCTCTGACAGGTGTCACACACATTGACCAGTGCATTGTATTAAATAATAGTTCTACAAAGTGGTGTGACTCCTCGTGTACAATATACTCACTCCATGCCACAGTGAGTGTATTGAGAAGGAGAACGAAATATTATGCCACTGTATAACATAAAGGAAAATGTGTGTGTTTGTGGACTAATGTATGTATGTATCCTATGTCTATTTGCTAATGTTTGTATGTGTACATTTGCAATGCGAGAGAGAGAGAGAGAATGAGAGAGTGAGTGAGTGGATGCATGTGCTTCTATTTATGTCAATGTGCAGGCTTTTGTAGGGAAAGAAGAGACCCAAAGAAATAGAGAGTTCCAAAATGCATATAATAATCATTTTAGTGTTTCAACGTTTACTGTTATTCGCAAACACCCCTTTTAGTCGATTTCACCTCCTCTGTGATTAACTTATGTATATACGATAATCCCTGAGCAAAACGTTTTACAGCAAAAGAAACAGTGAAAACACACTGGACAGACGCTACAATACACCGCACTGGACAGACCACTACAATACACCACACTGGACAGACCACTACAATACACCACACTTGACAGACCACTACAATACACCACACTGGACAGACCACTACAGTGAAAACACACTGGACAGACGCTACAATACACCACACTGGACAGACCACTACAATACACCACACTGGACAGACCACTACAGTGAAAACACACTGGACAGACCACTACAATTCACCACACTGGACAGACCACTACAGTGAAAACACACTGGACAGACCACTACAGTGAAAACACACTGGACAGACCACTACAGTGAAAACACACTGGACAGACCACTACAATACACCGCACTGGACAGACCACTACAATACACCACACTGTAGCAGCACAGTTTAAATCTGGGAAATATTGGCATGTCTGGGTAGCTTTAGAATTTAAGATGAAAAGATTGCATTATACTCACCATGCACACAATTGGTGTTACATATTGCCAGCAATATTTCATCACAGGCCAAGGCCGGTAGCCGATCATGTCTTCAATGTTGTCATACATATTCTCTGCACCTACAGAAAAAAAAAACATGCTTTCATATGTCTCCTTTTGGTTGCCCTATTAGCATCTTCTGTTGTAATGCCATGCTGAACTGATACTGACAAATCCTCACCATACACCCATCCAATGCAAACTGACTGTAAAATGGCAAAGGTCAGCAGAGTCATACCACTACATGCGTAGTAATCAAACAGCTGGAACACATAGAGGCCACCCTGGAGAGAGGGACAAGAGAAGCTTCCACAATCACACATTTCATCTAAAAATTCCTTCTTCATTAAAAAAAGCTAAAACTATAGCCATAACGAGACAAGTAAATGACCTGAAACTACTGTGTGTAATTTGTCAAACACAGACTAAAACATTTGCAAAGTCTTTCTGAGAAATTCAAACGATGGGACGTGTCTGTATGTTCATGTAACATCATTCTGTTTCCCATGTCTTGTGTGAATTGGGGCGCTTACCTCTGTCACCATTACCAGGCCAATGAGGAAGCTCACAATGCTGATGAGAAGGAGGAGGATTTTGCGTTTATTCTGCCCACGGAAGAAGGATGGATACATGTCGGAGATGGCTGTGACCAAAGCTTCATGGCAGACAAACTGTCAGTGGACACAAAATGAAGTCACTTCATTGAGCTTTAAGATGCGTATCACAAGCGAGATCGGCCAATAGGAAATAGGCACCATGCCATATGCATGCATACATATGCAACATCTATAGATCATAGGTTAAAGAAGAAAACACAATGGCAAGTCTAACCTCACTATCCAACCCAAGGAACACAATCATGATGAAGAAGAAAATGGCCCACAGTTGAGGAAGAGGCATTAAAGCCACAGCACGAGGATATGCTATAAATGCCAACCCAGGGCCTGCCGTGGCAATGAAAAAAATCAAAAGTCAATAAGTACATCAGCAACACGGTACTTTAAAAATATATGAGCATATCTTATCTACTGCTTCTTCTGCTCACGACACACTTGACATACTTCAGACACATGAAGACACCTTATGATTGCCTTCACGTTTTATTAACGTTTTATTATTAGCTCTTTTTTAAGACTCAAGAGAACTGTTAATAGTTTCTGGTACTTCTTTCTGACACTCCAATCCCATTCTGGGTCACCTTCAGTAGTTTTCCACACACTAAGACATTTTACAAAACTAATATTTTGTAAACAAATACAAACGGCAGGATCATTATCACTTACCTGATTCAGCAACCATAGATATATCCAGCCCCTGCTCATGGGCCATGAACCCCAATACAGAGAAAATGGCAAAACCGGCCACAAAACTGGTCAGACTGTTCAGCAGGCACAGGTAAATACAATCTCTGTGGAAAAAAACACAACACAACAAATCATGCTCTGTGATAGTGATAATGAGAGTTGAAACAAAAAACAGGAAAAACAGTCAGAGGTTCAAGGATACAGGAACTTACTTGTAACAGTTGTTATCATATTTGTTGTAGCTCCCAAGAGCTGTTAAGACACCAGTGCACACTCCATAGGAGTAAAATACCTGGCTCCCAGCATCCATCCACACCTGGAAAGAGGAAAAGCAATGATTTGCCGGTATGAATCTGATTCAGATCCGTTTTCAAGCAGTGCATTGACAGGAAACTGTGCATCAATCAGTACCAATACTTTATACCTGATCAAATTTAAAATATCTCTAAAAGCCTGCACTTTTATGAGCATCTAGATTAACTTCTGTGAACAAAGGCTACACAGTATTTTTTGTCTTAATTCAGGTGTTGCATTCAAATTTCTAAACTTGTATTACCAGAATTTGAGGAAAAATATAAACACGTAAGAATTTAACATGACAGGACACTGTTAGGATAGGTTAGGTCACATAGTAGGGGAGGGCTTCAGTGATGTCACTACCTCTGGCACACCTGCCCTGGCATCAGGGCTCACATTTAGTTTAGTTTCCTTCCTTGTTCGTGCCACTGGTGAGTCCTTTGTAATCATCAAAATACAGGTTTAGCAAGGAGGTGAGAGAAGCTAAACGACTGTACTCTGAGAAACTCCAATAACAGTTCTCAGCCAACGACTCTGCTTCTGTCTGGAAAGGGCTTAGGCAGATTACAAATTGTAAGCCTAGAGCCCCCCATTCCACTAATGACTCACGCCTGGCCAACGACCTGAATGAGTTTTACTGTCGCTTTGAAAGACAATGTGACAGTCCTGACACCATCCTCCGTGACATCATCCACCAGCTCCAGCCCATCAACTGCACCTCCCCGACCACAGCAGAGGCCTGCGCCTTTCCACAGCTCCCCACCCCAGAGCCCTGCCCCCCCCCCCCCTCCCCTACTACAGTGAAGACTCTCTCCATCCTGGAGAGGGACGTCAACAGACTCTTCAGGAGACAGAACCCCTGCAAAGCAGCCGGGCCAGACTCTGTCTATCCATCCATTGCGAAGCACTGTGCTGATCAGCTGTCTTCGGTGTTCACAGACATTTTTAACACCTCACTGGAGACATGCCATGTACCAGCCTGTTTCAAGACCTCCACCATCATCCCAGTCCCCCAAAAAACAAGGATCACAGGAAGGACTTAATGACAACAGAGCCGTCGCCCTGACCTCTGTGGTGATGAAGTCATTTGAGCACCTTGTGCTGTTCCACCTCAAAGCCATCACTGACCCTCTCCTGGACCCCTGCAGTTTGCCTACAGAGCCAACAGGTCTGTAGACAATGCAGTAAACATGGCCCTTCACTTCATCCTCCAGCACCTGGACTCCTCAGGAACCTACGGCAGGATCCTGTTTGTGGACTTCAGCTCTGCCTTCAACACCATCATCCCGGCTCTGCTACAGGACAAGTTATACCAGCTGAGTGTGCCTGACTCCACCTGCAGGTGGATCACAGACTTCCTGTCTGACAGGAGGCAACACGTGAGGCTGGGGAAGCATGTCTCTGACTCCCGGACCATCAGCACCGGTTCCCCTCAAGGCTGCGTTGTTTCCCCTCTACTCTTCTCCCTGTACACCAACAGCTGCACCTCCAGTCACCAGTACGTCAAACTCCTTATGTTCGCGGACGACACCACCCTCATTGGGCTCATCTCTGGTGGGGATGAGTCCGCCTACAGGTGGGAGATTGATCATCTGGTGACCTGGTGTGGACAGAACAACCTGGAGCTCAACGCACTGAAAACAGTGGAGATGGTTGTAGACAGAAAGAACCCAGCCCCACCCACCCCCATCACCCTTAGAGACGCCCCAGTCAACACTGTGGAGTCCTTTCGCTTCCTGGGCACCATCATCTCCCAGGACCTCAAGTGGGAGCTGAACATCAGCCTCACCAAAAAAGGTCAACAGAGGATGTACTTCCTGCGGCAGCTGAAGAAGTTCAACCTGCCAAAGACAATGATGGTGCACTTCTACACCGTCATCATTGAGTCCAGCCTCACCTCCTCCATCACCATCTGGTACGCTGCTGCCACTGCCAATGACAAAGGCAGACTGCAGCGTATTATTCGTTCTGCTGAGAAGGTGATTGGGTGCAATCGGCCATCTCTCCAGGACCTGTACGCCTCCAGGACCCTGAGGCGTGCAAGTAAGATTGTGGCCGACCCCTCCCACCCTGGACATATACTCTTTGAGGTACTCCCCTCCGGGAGGAGGCTGCGGTCCATCAGGACCAAAACCTCACGCCACAAGACCAGCTTCTTCCCGGCTGCAGTTGGCCTCGTCAACAAGGCCCGGGACCCCCCACCCCCCCCCCCTGACATGGACTCTTATCCTCCCCCATGCTTCAATTCTCAAGATCTGTCTCATGTGTTACATTAAACACACATTACATTATCTTGCACATTGCACTCTTGTTTTGCACATTGCTGAATATACTGCACAGCTCCTCGTTTTCATATTTCATATTCTGTAAATACTTTTTTTTTTTACCTCCTGAGGCTCCCACCAAGCTGACACGCACAGATAGGCACACACATACAGTAGACAGGGTATGTTTAGGCTTCTGTTTGTTTAGTTTCAGGATGCAAACAAGGAAGGTCTCAGCTATTGTAACCCCCCCCCTCTCTTTGTTTATAACAACACAGGACCTAAAGAGACCTATGCCATGGTGCCTTAGGGGGTCACACTCAGTACCTGTGGGTCAGCCAGGCGTGCTGGATCAGGGTAGAGGTAGAACTTGATGCCATCAGCTGCTCCAGGCAGAGTGAGCCCTCGGACCAGCAGTACCAGCAGCATCACATAGGGGAAGGTAGCTGTGAAGTACACCACCTGAGACCAGAGACAAAAGTTAAGTATGCTTCAGTGGATGTCCATAGACTACAGTCGTCCAGGGAAACAGAATCACTTTTATTGCTACGGATGTCTCCTGTAGTTGAATTTTCTATTTTGGACACTGCTCAGTACAGCACAGTATTTTAAGTTAGGTTGATGTATGAGGAGCTGTGCAATGTGGAGTCTTTTAGACTGTCTCAAAAAATATACACCCTTCAAAATGTGCTCTGAACAGGCCACGATTACTTCCCCTTATGCAGCTTTGGACATTAACATGTATGCATTTTCAGATGGTTTATTCTCTCCAAGCTGTGTCTTTCATCTCACCTTGCCAGTGGACTTCACTCCTTTCCAAACACAAAAGTAGCAAATGATCCAGGCCAGCAGAAGACACAGGGCCAGGTCCCATCTCACAACACCCAGCTCCTCAATCCCACGAGACAGTCCCAGAATCCTCCTCCTTTAAGTGAAGAGACCAAACCCAACAACTGTTGATTTCGCAAAGAGATTCTATCCTATTTATCTACATTATTCTACATATTTCACATCACAATCAGAACTTACTCCCAGAATTCAACAACTGACGATGTTGTTTTCACACTGGTATCCTCCGTCAGATTTGTCTGGTCATACTCAAAGCAGTTTTCTGTGAGAATTGATTTGATTGATTGATACAATGCAAATACAGTATAGCATTATTTGTACAAGCCTCCATAAATAATAGGGTGACATATTGGAGCCACCTATATGCATGCTTGGTGACAGTGGGGTACCTGTGTTCCAGTAGTTCCGGCAGCTCGCCCAGGGCAGCTCAGAGCTGAAGGAATGGAACAGGTAGAGGAACGCCCAGGCCAGAATGATGATGTAATAGATTCCAGTGTACAAAACAACCACCTGACTTCCATAGCCCAATCCTATTGAGAGAGATTGAAACTATAAAACAACAATACAAATATATATTGTTATGACCCCATGCAGGTAAAGATGGCTTTTGAACAGGGTTGGAAAGGTTACTTTTGAAATGTAACAGGTTACAGGTTACTCACACTAGCAGTTACTAGGTAAAAATATAATAAGTAATGTAACTATTTTAAGGCTATTTTAAGAATAATCTATTACTCGATAAAAGTAATGTAACTTATTACATTTCATTATTTGCGATTACTTTTTAATTGGCAAATTCAAACAAGTGAACCAATAAAAGAAACACCAAAAATGTGAGCACATATGAATGGAGCCTGTTTAGACGGAAAATGATGCAAAGAAACAGAATGAATGTTATATTCTATATATAAGCTTTAAAACTTTTTACACAAAAAATATATATTCGGATGTAACCCCCTTGTGATCACCAACATTTTGATTAGTAACTGTAATTTAATCGCATATTTTTCTCAGTAACAGTAACAGATTATGATTACATTAATTCTGTAATTTAATTCTGTAATAAAAACATACCTATGAATATTATATTCCATTTCTATTTATAGGTCGCCCTAAATTCTACACACAGCGCCTTTAAATGGCTCTGGGTGAGTAGTCGTTTTGTGCCAGCTGCTGGTTTTACACCTCAGGTAGCTCTGCAAAACGTATTCAGTTTATCACTTTATATTTCAAAGAGGACCATTTGAAGTTTCAAATGATGGTTATTATAAATGTTTCTATGGCAGACACTCAATTACTTTTTCTGTGGTTTAGAGAGTAGCAGGCACTTCCACTGGTTCCTCTCCAGGGTCAGAGTTAGAAAGGGCGTTTAGCTCTGAGGTCTAATCAATCAACATCTGTTTCCACTACTCACCACGACAAACTGCTAGTGACACGATGATAAGATCACCAGATTTGACGCATGCAAAATGACACAAAGCATCACTGTTTCTGCTCTGTTTATGTACCTTCAAAAAGTGGACACATTTTCTTCCAACAGGTGATGCCCCCTTGGCTGGTGTACTGGCCCAGGGAAGTCTCCAGGAAGAAAAGAGGCATACCACAGGCAAAAAGAAACACTACATACGGAATGAAGAAAACACCTTGAAAAAGGAGAAAAGATGAAATATTCTCATCAATTCATTTCAACCATCAACATTCTGGTGAAAGGAAACCAGTAGGCACATGAGCAAATAAAACACAGCTGTGATTTTAAATTGAAATGGGATCACGTTGAACAATTACTGTACCCACAGACCTACTGAATGTTCTTTTCTAGATATTCTTTATTCTACACCTTTCTCAAGAATTAGCTCTCTGAGTTGATGGCGTAATGTTGGAAAAAAAAAAACTAATTGACCTCCACTACCCCCAACTGACCTCCACCATTCTTGTAGCACAGGTAAGGGAACCTCCACACATTTCCAAGGCCAACTATGTGTCCAGCAACAGCCAAGAAGAATTCAATTTTGCTAGACCACTGTTCCCGTTCCACAGGCTGAGGTATGGGTGGAACTATGGATCCACCACCACCCACCAACTTTAGCTGAACTTCTGGCTCATATGAGCTCTCCATACTGCAAATGGAAACAATGTTAATGTTATGTATTATGTTTTTCCTGTTTATTTGTTACACCAATGTGTTATTTGTAGTTAAGTTCACCTCTCCTGTAAAATGGAAAATAGCAAAAAAAGTTGTCAGTCACCAAATAATGCACTCAAAACAAATAATGCAACCAGGACATGAACACGAAGAAGGCATAACAGTTAATGTAGCTAGTCAATGTATTCAAAAACTGATCGGAATCATCAACATGCCAATCAAGTCATGCTTGAGTCATCATCACAGTGTACAATTTCGCTGTCTACAATGACTCACAGCCAGCACTATAAAACAACAATAATTTCAGTTAAAAGGTAACTAGCATTTATATTTCTGTAGAAATGACAACCTTGTATGAAGTTGGTATAGCCAGAATCAGAATCAGAATCAAAATTGTATTTATTGCCAAGTAGGTTTACACCAACCTGGAATTTGCTCTGGTGTATAGGTGCATACAGTACACATTAAACATAAAAACACAATAAGTATTACACATAAGAAAAAAAAGGGATACCTTCAACTGTGGATATCTCTGGGTGTCCAGCACCTTGTCACTCTGAGGTGTGTGTGTGTTTCTGTGTTTCTGTGTTTCTGTGTCTCTGTCAAAGAAAAAATAGCAACCTGCTGGGTTTCAGCAGATGTCACACAGGTTTCAGGGCGGGGCTTTAGGGAGAAGTGAACAAGTGAGCCAATACACACACACACACACACACACACACACACACACACACACACACACACGTGCAACTCTCCGGATAGAGGGTCTCCAGTATACGTCACCCCAGCTGTGTATGTTTTTAGTATTATAACACTGATAGCAGAGAAACCAAAACATCCTCTGGAGCACATGTGTCTTGCTTAGTGGGTGATGTTGTGCTTTTACTATCCTCATTTTGTTATATTTCTTATGTAAAGTAGTATTTATTTATTGTTACACCAGGTTCTATTGCTCGTAGCTTGAATATTCTCTCCCTTGTACGTCGCTTTGGACAAAAGCGTCTGCTAAATGACTAAATGTAAATGTAAATGTACTGTTGTTGTTAGTATTGCAGCATTGCTGTTGTTTCTTCAGAAAATCATTCATTTCTAATAACTGATGCTATCACCAAATAAAAAGTACTGAAAAATAGTGTAGGCACAATAGAAACAGTTGTTACTTTTTGTCAAAGGAATCGGACTAATGTTTTTGGGAGAGTATCCTGCCAGGCAGTGTGAGGGGTGAAGGAGAGCAATGTGACACTATTGTTGTAAGAGAACCAGTTCAGCGTTAAAAAAAAACCTGATACTAGCCCTTACAACAATGTCTCTCAGAACACACTGAAAAAAAAGGTTGCCTGTGTGGTTGAACAACGTTCACTACAAATTATACCCTGTCTATTCTTGCAATACAACTCTGTGTAGTTGCAGGTACATTAAATGTTATAAATAGTTTTTATACAACAGAATTATGCCAAATGAGAAGAGGAAATGCAAGCCTCTGAACTTAAGCTCAAGGACTGCACCTAACAAAGTATGCACATACCAAAAGGAATTATTACCTGATTTTTTTTTAGAAACTAGAGAGTGTCTCCTGTCTCAGGTTCAAGGCTAATTGGTTTTCTAATGCCCAATAGTTCTGAAAAACTCTAATGCCCAATAGCTCTGAAAGAAAACGAAGTTAACAAAGGGGTTTCTAAATGAGGGTTTATTTTACAACACAATACAAACAGTAGAGATGCAGTACTGTGTCTCTGTGCTGCAATAAAAGCACGTACAAAAACAGCATTACATATGATTTCATACCATGACAAAACACAGGGAGGGCTTCAGTACATGGAGGGTGGTCTTAGCTTTCTCCCCTAAATGTGTTTGTTATTTGTAATAAACACACGGATTTGCTGGACCTTACACATACATCACTGAGAATAAGATGAAGAAGTAGAAAGACTGTTTCAAAGTGGTCAGAGGTATTACTATCCCCAGCACAGGATATCTGGAGGAGTGAAGGCCAGGTGAAGACACCAAGGGAAGGAACATTTCTTCTCTGACGTTTCTTCTCTTCACTCTGACTACACATTTTCTGTTGAGTAGACTACAGTTTCTTAAAATCAGGGAATTATTAATTTTGGTCTTTCAGATTAAGTTCATAGGCTTTTTCAGAGGCAGTTTCTCTTGCCATTAGTCACAATTCTGTTCTACCTAAGTAAAAACTATTTAGAACATTCATGCCCTTACAACTACACAGAATTACATGGCAAGAAGAGAGAGGGTATAATTGGCATTCAAGGTTGTTCAACCACATAGCCTACCTTTATTTCCAGTGTCTTCTGAGACAATGTTGTTTGAGCTAGTATCAGGCTTTTTAAAATGATAAACTGGTTCCTTTTCAAAAACAATATCACAGGGCTGCTCTCCCTCACCTCTCCTCCTAAAAAAAAGATCACCTACTGTTATCTGTCCATTTTACAGCTAGGGTGAGGGATACTGGAGACCCTCTACCCAGAGGGTTGCACACTGAATTGGGAACTGTTGCCAGCTGTCAGTCTGTCTGCCACAGACGGTTCAACACATAACACATCATGATGGTGAAATATTCATTAATATTTGTCACATGCATGTTCTTTTTGGTGTAGTCTTGTTCAGCGTAATAGACGATAGTGTCGTAGTATGCGAACGGTGTTACAGGATGCTATTATTTGCATCAGTCTTTTGTGGCTTTTTTAAATTGCAGTTTCAACCAAGTTCCTGAAAGTGTAAGTTTGTGCCCCGGTCTCCCCTTAGCTCTCCTAGTGCCTAACTCTACTAGTTCATATTTGAATGAATTAGCTGACAGGAAATAAACAGCACAATGTGAGGGAGAGAGGAGGGTTGAAATAAAAATATGAAGGAAAGCAGAGATATATCAATAACATTTGCCTGATGACAGCTGCATGTGGATCCAAGATCGATTCTAATGGAGTTATATCGCCCTCTGGTGGTGGTTTGCGTTCAAAGCCCAGTCATAGAATGCTTGTAGTTGTCACAGTGAATTTTGATGTAATATACTGTTTCAGTGTACATAATATTTTGCATGAAACATGACAGCAATTCCATTCTATAAAAATTGATCTCCATTTTTTCATTGTAAGTATATCTGGTTGGCAAAACCAAAACGTACATTTCTATTGGGTTTCATAATGATGTACTATGTTGTAAATTATATTTCATAACCATATCTATTATGCTGCTCTTCCCTCAACAGCCTGTTAAACAAAGGCCCAATGTAAAAGCAAATGGTAAATTAAAACACATACCTAACATCAATCACCAAAATAATGATCCGGAAGCCTGAAACAACATTCTTACAAGTTACAAGTTACAAGTCTTTTATTTGTCAGATGCACAAAATGACACAGGGTCAGACTGGGCACTGAAATTCTTACGACAAGGCGCCGTCCAAACCTACCATAACATAACATCACATAATATAACATAACAAACCATGACGTACACTCTACACATATAAACATATAATAACCTAAATAACCTTACTAAATATACAAGATACTTATACAATACGGTGTGCTAAACATATAACAACCTATACATATAATACTAAATATACATATAGCAGCCTATACATATAATACTAACATCATCACCCATCAACTGAAACAAATGTTTGTAATTAAAGCCTCATTCATTTGCATTTGTATGCACCTGTAAATGTAATGATTCAATGAAACATCAATTCCATAGTCAGGACAAAGAAATGTGGTCAAAGACTAAAGGCACATTGTTCAGAGCTGACATGTCTGTCAACATGCCAGACATTAGCAGAAAAATAAAAAGCGATAAGCAATGCCTTCTCTGGCAGTTCTTTGTTTACCACTTTTCCCATTTTCTTGGGAACTGTTGCCAGCTGTCAGTCTGTCTGCCACAGACGGTTCAACACATAACACATCATGATGGTGAAATATTCATTAATATTTGTCACATGCATGTTCTTTTTGGTGTAGTCTTGTTCAGCGTAATAGACGATAGTGTCGTAGTATGCGAACGATCAGTCTTTTGTGGCTTTTTTAAATTGCAGTTTCAACCAAGTTCCTGAAAGTGTAAGTTTGTGCCCCGGTCTCCCCTTAGCTCTCCTAGTGCCTAACTCTACTAGTTCATATTTGAATGAATTAGCTGACAGGAAATAAACAGCACAATGTGAGGGAGAGAGGAGGGTTGAAATAAAAATATGAAGGAAAGCAGAGATATATCAATAACATTTGCCTGATGACAGCTGCATGTGGATCCAAGATCGATTCTAATGGAGTTATATCGCCCTCTGGTGGTGGTTTGCGTTCAAAGCCCAGTCATAGAATGCTTGTAGTTGTCACAGTGAATTTTGATGTAATATACTGTTTCAGTGTACATAATATTTTGCATGAAACATGACAGCAATTCCATTCTATAAAAATTGATCTCCATTTTTTCATTGTAAGTATATCTGGTTGGCAAAACCAAAACGTACATTTCTATTGGGTTTCATAATGATGTACTATGTTGTAAATTATATTTCATAACCATATCTATTATGCTGCTCTTCCCTCAACAGCCTGTTAAACAAAGGCCCAATGTAAAAGCAAATGGTAAATTAAAACACATACCTAACATCAATCACCAAAATAATGATCCGGAAGCCTGAAACAACATTCTTACAAGTTACAAGTTACAAGTCTTTTATTTGTCAGATGCACAAAATGACACAGGGTCAGACTGGGCACTGAAATTCTTACGACAAGGCGCCGTCCAAACCTACCATAACATAACATCACATAATATAACATAACAAACCATGACGTACACTCTACACATATAAACATATAATAACCTAAATAACCTTACTAAATATACAAGATACTTATACAATACGGTGTGCTAAACATATAACAACCTATACATATAATACTAAATATACATATAGCAGCCTATACATATAATACTAACATATGTACATAAAACATATAATACACATATAATAAACTATGCTAACCTATTGACCTATACTAACCTACATACAACCCAGTGAGGGAGTTACAGGTAGTGCTATTTTCTGATAAGTATTACTGCTAGTGCAAACAGTAGGTAGGAAGTGACAGTATATGTAATGTAGTGCAAACAGTAATATGAAAGTGACAGTGACAGTGCATGTAAGTGATGAGTGCAAAAGTGGCGGTGGAGTATCAATGTCCATTTAGCAGCCTGATGTCCCTGGGGTAAATACTGTTCTCCAGTCTGCGTGTACGAGACCGGATGCTACGGTACCGCCTTCCAGAAGGCAGCGGGGTAAAAAGTCTGAAGGCTGGGTGGTAGCGGTCCTTAAGGATCCTGCCAGCTTTCCTGAGGCATCGTGTGTGGTAGTTGTCCTGCAGGGCTGGGAGCTCCCTGCCGATGATGAACTCCGCAGTCCTGACCACACTACGAAGGGCCTTGCGGTCCTTGGCTGTGCAGCTCCCATACCACACTGTGATGCACCCAGTCGGGATGCTCTCTATTGTACATCTGTAGAAGTTGGTGAGGATGACTGGGTTCATGCCAAACTTCTTCAGTCTCCTCAGGAAGAAGAGGCGTTTCCGGGCCGCTTTGACAACCTTGTCCGTATGAGCAGGGGCGGACTGGGGGAAAAAAGTGGCCCGGGAGTTACTGTCAGACCGGCCCACTCAATACACGCTGCGCGGCCCACTCAGTACACGGCGCGCTGCCCACTCAATACACTGCGCGTTGCCCATTCAATGCATTGCACGTATAGACCAGTCAGTGGCCTACTTGGAAAAATACCCATACACTTAACATTATTTTGGATGATTACAAAGAAATTACATCATATATGTTTTTTTTTAATAACATTTGGATCCACCAATTTGCCTGGGTGGACACATGGAATAAAATGATACTGGCTATTGTAACACTCCAAGGTAGGTATAGGTTGCTAGATGAATAGGCTTAACTCTGGGCTAGTATCAGATGGTTATACGTATAACTACAGAACATTAAGGAATGAATATCCACACAATAAAGAAACTGGAATCAGAGGGTAGAATTAGTATGAACTATATTGTAGAAATGAACAGAATAGAACATACGATGGGGTGTGAACATCAGTGGTATCAGTAGTATTGCATGCTGTGTGTGTGATTGTGTGTGTGTGTGTAGGGGTGTTGAAGGTGCATAACAAAACAATAAGTTAAGTAACAGAACCTAAACCAACTCTGCTGGCCCGGGCGCATTATAGTCACATGATAATAAAAAACAATATCATTATACTCATGTATGACCTCACTATCTAATCTAGATAACATATTAACATTGTTTATGTTAGTGTTGTGTGTAACACAGTGATTTTAGCATAACAAGCTAGCTGGTTAGAAATTATAAGATTGCCCTCTTTACAACTTCCACCATGGATAGCTTGCTCATCGATTGTAAACAAGTGACAACGGCTAACGTGTTAAAGTAGATCATCTCGATGATGACAATAGCGCCAGCTTGCTTATTTTACCAGATCATAACGGTCTCAATTTTGGACATTTATCTACCTAACGTTAGCTAGGCTAGTTGGTAGTGAACGTTACCTCATCTGTGAAAAGCAAGCTAACATTGGCCAAGTCAACGTCACAATTTACCTTGTATCACTGTCACTGTCACGCGAAATAACAGTCATAAATGGCCCAGAGTTTTCCTAAATGCAATTCCTCAAAACTACCAGATGCCCCACGGGCCGCTCCGTGTTAAGAAGGGCTGACGGCACACGTCACTACGGTTGCGTGCCCTGGCGGGTCGTATATGCAAATCCAGGTGCGTTTAATTTAAGAATCCTCATCCTCAATCCGCACAGCTGAGAACACTTCGGCTGTGTAAGAACCCATTTTCAGGTGTTCATTAATAAGGTGGAGATCGTTTCTTACGTTGAATTTCTGAAGTCCGTAGGATCACATTTCAGAAGACACTTCAGAACAGTTTCGAAAAATAGGCACCATGAGTGTGAATACAGATCGCGAGGAGGAGTATAAAAATCAGTCAGTGATTTTCAGAATAATGTCATTAGAGGAACTTATACGTGTTCTGAGAAGTATGGTAAATAGTTGTAAGTGCCGGCGATGAAAGTGGGAGGGCCGGTTGATTATAGACGTGGGCCGGTATTTTGGACCATCCCAACCTCGTCGGCCCACCGGGGATTCCCCCGGTATCCCCGATGGCCAGTCCGCCCCTGCGTATGAGCAGACCAGGTGAGGTCATCGCTGATGTTCAACCCGAGGAACCTGAAGCAGCTGACCTTTTCCACTGCGGAACTGTTGATGTACAGGGGTGCGTCTCCTTTGTCTTGCTGGTGTTGAGAGAGAGGTTATTATCCTGACACCATGTACTGTAGTAGTGTGTAGACCATTCACATTTATCATTTACATTAAGCATTTTATATTTATATTTAACATTTAGCACTGAATGTTTATATTTATATTCAACAATTACATTTAACATTTATATTTTACATTTAACATCCCTATTTAGATTTAACATTTATATTATTTTACAATTTTGCGTTACTGCAAAACATTATTCTTGGAAAAGTTATTGCATGAATGTTCGAAATAGTGACATTTGAACATTGAAGTGCTTTTTTTTCATTTGATAATGCTAAATGTGCCAAAACTGAGCAGGATTATAACATGCAACATTTTGTACATATTACAAATGACACCACATATATGGGTGACTGTGCAGCTTCATACTAACATGAGTTCATGTGTATTCCTACCTAACTGTAGCCTATTTAAGGGGATGCAATGGCGCTTGAACCTCCGCAAGAGGTGCTATCTCTAGCTTAGGGAACCATTTTAATGGTTGGTAGTTGCTAGCATGTGTGATATGAACTCATTTTAATATCCAAGGGTAAAATAATGTATATGTGTGTTCATATATAGTGAAGGAGTTGGAAAAATCAGAATGAATGGGTCAGAGCTTATAATGATTGACCATATTTATTAATCCAGTGCATTTTATATTAATTTGTATTTGTTGCGTGTAATTGGACATTGTTGCAACATCTCTCATGTGAACTGCAGTATCCTTCTAATGTTCTGGCAGCATGTGGAATCAAACCTGTTCAGATGATCAAGAATGCAGCCGCATGCCTCACTTTTTTACCATCCGAAAAGGTCATGTCACACCACTACATTTTTCATGGCCCTTTATGTTCTATGTTTGGTTATTGTACTTGTAAGTCCATGGATAAAAGCGTTTGCCAAATGAATACATGGAAATGTTGCTAATACACTAACTAAGAAAACAAAAGCTGAGATGCAATCCTTTAATTATAACTGCTATGTCTGTTAGTCCTGGATGAAGTTTGGTCCTGCACTTGTGTAGTTCAGCTCTCTTGAGAAAAATCCCCAGATTTAGAACAGACATTGTATGTGTTTGCCAGCATCTGGATCAGTAAACTTTTAGTGGTTGAAAGACCTGAGTATGGTCCACATGCTGTTACATGGGTAAAGAGTGCCTGGACGCTCATGCATGTCCTTTCAGTACCATACAAACGACACAATACTAAAGTCTATCAGCACAGAAATGATTAGATGTTCACAGATGGAAAAAGGGGCAGAAAATCAGTCACCAAAACCAAGTTATAGGACAACTGGCAGAAAGAGTCCCTACTTTGCACTGTCAGTGGAAATCAGGTAATGAGCAAGTTGATGATGACACAGCAGTTTTGAGGTAATATGTTCAGCTTAATTCTACTGTGTGTGCTTAGCCATTTAAAGATTTTAATAAAACTTGAGAAAATACAGTTATGGTTATCTTAAATATTATTGCTTCACACTGGCAGCCAGATGTACTCCCTTTATAACTAGATGTAGTGGTCATGAGTTTGACAGGGCCATATTAATCATTAACTCTGCTGTCGTGAGTTTTGCTTACTCTTTGCCTTAAAATGTTCACTTATTAATGGTTAATGACGCATGTGATCGGTCCTATGACATGGCATATGAATGGAACATCAGGTAGGTATTTAAAAACGTATCGTATGTGCAGGCAAGACAATATGACAAGCAAGATGTCTCAGGGCACAAAGCAGACAAACGCTACCTTGGGAACAGAGGAGTTGATAAATGAATGTTGCAAAGATTCTGCACATAAGAATGGGTAAGTGGGGAATTCATTTTATGCAGTTTAAATCTCTAATTAGAAGAGAATGTAAACATGCATCTAAATGTAACATCAAAAGTCTGATCACTGAGCATAAGTGAATAGAGCAAAAGTGAACATCTGCCCTTACAAGAGCATTTAAGTAAGTACAAGAGCATTTAAGTAAGTACAAGAGCATTTAGGTAAGTCATTTACAGTATGTAGTAGAGTGATAACCATAGAGTTATAACCAATAAACCTATAAGTTCATGTTTTTAATACTTTCATTGCTTCCCACTGTCCACTGTCCACTTTCTACTGTATAAAACATACTGCACAAAAGCATGCAGCGCCTTATAGACCTGTATTAAGATTGTTAGGTGGAGTTGGCTACCACGTGAACTTATATTTACTGTAGGTAGGGGAAGAGACTAAGGAAGAATATTTAGAGTATGTCAGGTGCCTCCTCTTATCAAAACACCTCGTTGTACAATCGTATTGCATGGAGTTTCATATGTGACATTATTATATAGTTAATGAAGTAACAAATGTATTTGTTATAGTAGAAATAATGAACAAATACAGTTTTAATTAAACAATGAAACAGAGGCTGGAATTGTTGAATATAACACAGTTACATTTTTTCATTAATTAATTGATTTAATTCATGGTTGCCAGTGTGGTGTATCCTGTCATACAGTTCATGACATTCAACAAAGTTGTGCCCGTTTCAGCTGTAGCAAGTGATTAGGTGACTAAAAATCTGTGGGCTACATGTGTGCCCAACCTATATTAGGTGTTAACAGTACAGTTCCTAAGTTGTTTAAATGTATCCTGTATAAATATATGTTTTCCAACTTTCACTCATTTCAATCAGTTGTGTTTAGAGCAGGGGTTGATAGAGGATATGGGCACACAGGATACAGAGAGGCTTCATTGAAGAGGGCCCTGGTCTCGGGGCATAATTGGCCAATAATTCAATCATATTTAATCTCAGTTACATTTAACATTTGGAACTGGAGCTGACTGCTGAATGGTTTGTCTTATGAGTTTTATCGCCTCTCCTTAATTAGTTCAATTTATCTACCATACATAGTTCCTGGGAATCGCAGTTTGAATGATACATTTTTCAAGATGGCGGCCATGATTGGTATGAAAATTGAATTGCAAAAAAGTTTGTAGATAAGTCTGATAAGGATGATCTCAGTGTCAAATCATACATTTTTAAGATGGAGAATTTGAATTTGGAACATGAGAATTGCAGAAAAGCTGCAAAATTAAGAATAATTATTGTAATACTGGTCATGTGTTACAGAAAATGTAATCGAGTGGATGTCGAAGCACAGCCAGGGCACACTGGTGACACCACTGCTGTGAAACTCAGCATGAGGTTCAGTGTCAGCTAAATGCACGTTGCATTAATGCCATTATTTCTGTAGTCAGTATGAATCTACTGCTTGTGGTGATAGTTTAGTGGTAGTGTAGTTTAGTTTCCTAAATGCTATCTAATGTTAGTCCCACATCTAGTTCATATTATGCATAGATGTAGTTAGATAGCCGCACCTGAATTGGCAGGATGTGCCAGCGCGGGAGAGCCGAGCCAAGGGTAACGGGGCTTGACTTCATGTAGTTACCCGGATGGTGTACAGATCACACAGTTATTAAATGACACTGGATGAACGATCGGCCTAGGTGCAGGTCAATTTTTACATCTGAACCTAGTTGTATCCCATACCTCAATGTGTGTTTCTGCGGTAAAAGGTGGTAAAAGGATAACCCCTCAGGCTTAGCTGCCAAACTAGAAGGTGTTTGTATTTATATCATTCAGTCAGGTGGAAGAATACAGGGGACTGGTGATAAGACCACACCACATACAGTGTGGTTTTAGGTTTATTGTGGTTTAAGGCTACAATGTTAAGCAACTTTTTCTAATATTTTGGTGTTTCCACAGGACCGATATCAGCTCAGTTACATGTAAATAAAATAAACAGTTTTTACAGTTGTTTCTAAATCATATTGCAGGTCTAGTTTTAACGTTAGTTTTAACATTTGCAAGTGTAAAAGATGAAGTAGGTGAATCGGCTAAAACTATGCTTTTGTACTGCAACAGATGTTTATATCGATGTTTTAGTCATTGAATATCTGAATTAAAAACTCAAGAACGGCAAAACCATCTCTTTACGCCTCTACATTTTAGCTGATTCACCTAGCTATTGTCGTACAGTTCACGATAGGTAATGTATTAATCGATACTCGTACCTAACGGGTCCTTTGTCAGACACTCTGGCAAATACATGGCCAATAAATAGGTTTTGACCAATGAAGTTGTGGAACAAGGCCACGTTGCCAGGGGATCGATACAGTTCGACTTAAACGTGTAGCGTTCATTTCCCCACGACACCCTAACGCTAAATAAACACTCAATAAATGTTTTTCACTGTGAGTGGAAATGAGCATCATGCTGTGGAGGAATTTTTCAGCGGCAGGGACTAGGCAACTTGTCAGGGTTGAAAACTGAACAGAGCAAAGTACAGAGATATCCTTAATGAAAACCTCAACCCACCGGATTGAGTAACGTGGATACTCTTTGATGGTAAACGACCCCTCTCCCTCTCCTGCACTGAACTACATGCCAAGCACCCGAGAAGAGAGTATCATGGCCAGTCCTGTGATAGTGGCTCCACCCATGAATTGTCTGAAATGGGGGACCTTCTCAGTTATCAATCTATATACTATATACAAATCTGGGGACCTTTGAACTATAGGGGGCATTTCCTTATCACAGTGGCAGGAGGTAAGATCCTGGGGCTGCATTTGTGACCCCAGCTGGGTCCTCTTAAAGATTTACCCTATTGTTCTACAAGTGAGACCCAATGTACTCCTTGCACTGAGACCATTAAAATGATATCAAACACTAATGTGCTAGCATCTTCAATTTACCAAATACATTTCAGCTTTAAATGTGGATTAGGTGTGATCCCACGTGACCACGAGAATGGAAGAAGGAAGGGGGCACGGGAGTGAGCGGTTCCCGGGAACAGAGAGCCTTACAGTATCCTCGGAGGATGAAGTGGACGTGAGTTCTCTATTTCCGTCTGAGGATGATGAGGGTCAGGTAGACCAGGGGTTAAAGTAGCCCCAGGGTTTTGGAACTGCAGATTTTGAGTTGCGGGAGGTAATGAGTAGAACAGCTGCAGCCTTAGCGTGTCAGGGCGGGAGTCGGGAATTGAACTCGGGGCGCTGGAAAAGTAGGACCCAAAGTGCAGATATGCAGAAGTGCAAAAACTCTCAGTAGACAAAAACAAAAAGATCAGAATAATGTCAAAGCTCAGAAGATACGATCAAAAAAGGCAGAGAGCCTCTCGAGGGGGGGGAAACAGGAATCCAGAGCAACAAACAAGGCAGGCAAAAAATGGCTAAGTTAACTAACAGCAAAAAACTAAACTAAACAGGAGACCAGGAGTATCCAAAGACTTACAGGAAAATCAACAGGTTAATCTCCAGCGTGCTGGAAAGACTGAAGCTCGAGACCAGAACTGTAGACCAGAGACTCAGCAATGAGAATGAAAAACAACCAGGTGTAAATACCTGAGTAATTGGTCACATGACTGTCTGGTGAATATGGGATTACTGAAAATGGCGGGAAAACAGACCAAGACAGGACGTAAACAAAACAATGAAAGGTCGGGGTGAAAGATTTGCGTTTAGTTACATTGTAACTCACTCCACTTCAGGGCGGCTCTGAACATGAGTCAGTCAGCAACAAACACTAATCCAACGCCAGCACAGGTGCTTTATGTTGCACTTATCAAGGAAGAGTCTCCATGTCACTCGATCAAGTGGGTCATTTGTAATATGTAACAGAGTGGAGAGTTAGTCTTTTCACTTAGAGAACAAAGGTTACAATATAACCGAATGATATTTGCTTGAAATATACTTCAATCTATCATGATATTTTTTTTTTTACATTTTCGTTTCATGTTATGTGAAAAAGTTTGTATTTTGCCACCCCTGTACACCCTGCATAAGTTGGCTGCTAGACAACTCCTCCTCCAATCACCATGCTGAAGCTTAGTTCAACTCCATTTCATGTTGACTGGAAGTAGGATAAAACTACAAGAAATACAACATATGTATATGAACTTCAGTACATCAATACAAATTAATATGAAATTATATTGCAGTATTAAGTGTGTCAACACTATGCAATTTCTAGCGTACGCCTTATCCTTCATCAACTAAGATGTGTATTTTAGCAAATTTTTTGATAATGATTAAGGCGACCCATTCAGTAGCTACATCAAGCAAGTCAATTGTATCAATTTGTTGTTAGTTGATTAACTCATACGGCAATACCTTTTTGTCAACTAGATGGCAGCACACAACTGAATGATTTCCCCTACATAGCTACATAGAGGAGCTAAGTTACTGGTGGAAAGCTATGAAGGAAAGTTGCATCCAGGAGCCTTCATAAGCAAAAATGATGTGGCTCCACAATAAATTATCCGACTTATTAATTATTCACATTACTCAAATGTTGTAGGGTGTAAAATAGCTTAGCAGAATAGCAGAAACCATGCTTGCTGAGTCTGCAGCTAAACTTGCTGTGCTACAGGCTTCTGATAGTCGGTCAAAGGTATCCAATGCAATTAATTCTTACCTGGAAAGAGGAACTAGAAACATGGTGTGTTGCTCAACATTTTATAGCCAATTCCCTGGCTTAAATACATCCACTGCAAACACGTATCATATTCTCATGTAGGTTAGTGCATGTAAACCAGCAGATACTAATTTAAAAGAAATTCCTAAAATAATGTATCATGACAGTTTGGATGATTTGAAATGGTCATTTATTATTACACTAGCATTTAATTATCACGGCAAACAATTACGCTGCACTGAACTGTAAGTCAAGTACAAAAAAGTTAAAATAACCTGTAATTATTACTTGTGAACGAATATCATTCACGTCTTACTAAACCTAGTCACGCAAAAGTGAACGAGGTAAACAAATACTTTCTGTTTCCTCTTCTGAGCCTATGCAGGTTACGTGAAAGATGATCCTAAGATCCGTATCTGAAGACCCAGTCAAAATGAACTAATTATTTCTGTTTTCTCTAGCTACCAGTACTGAGCCTATGCAGGTCACGTGAAAAATGATCCAAAGACTCGTACCCGGCAGATGAACGAATCGTTCACCTCCCGACCGAGTCTTTGGATCAATGATTCGTTCATCTGCCGGATACGAGTCTTTGGATCCTTTTTCACGTGACCTGCATAGGCTCAGTACTGGTAGCTAGAGGAAACAGAAATGATTCGTTCATTTCCCGACTGGGTCTTTGTACGAGTCTTTGGATCCTTTTTCACGTGACCTTCGCCTATGCAACAGTCCCGATGCGCAGCCACGAGAAAATGAACGAATCTCTCTTTGAGAAGACTCGTTACTCCCGAGTCCTTGTAAGGATTCGTTCAAAATGAACGAATCGTTCACGAACGACACATCACTAGCAGAAACCATGCTTGCGGAGTCTGCAGCTAAACTTGCTGTGCTACAGGCCTCTGATAGTCGGTCAAAGGTATCCAATGCAATTAATTCTTACCTGGAAAGAGGAACTAGAAACATGGCACCTGTAAACAAATTGGAATTCAAGCTTATACCCCCAAGCAGACCCAGCAGTTGACGCTGCCCGCAGCCATCAACCCATTAACAGCCATAAGGTGGCCTCAGGGAGCTAGCCAACACCCTGCAACTCGACCAAAGGAGTGGACTAATTCTAACAGCTATCATACACTGGAAAGGGAAACATTGACGTGGACTCTGGAACGTTCCCATCCCAACACTCAACCAACAGCTCAAAGTCACTCTGGAGACCTTCTCATAGTAATGCAAAGGCAAAATGAAATAACATCAGCACTCGTCCAACAACAACGCCTATCATCATTGCCAGCAAGAGATATCCCCTTGTTCGATGGAGATCCTCTTCAGTATATTTCCTTCATGAGAGCATTTGAACAAGGAGTGGAGGAGAAGGCCAGCAAGGGTGACTGCCTCTACTACTTTGAACAGTTCACTAGGGGTCAGCCAAGGGAGCTGATCCGTAGCTGTCTTCACATGACACCTGAGTATGGCTATGCTAAAGCAAAGCAGCTGCTGTGTGAACATTTCGGCAGTAAGTACAGGATTGCTGTGGCATATATAGAAAGGGCTTTGTCCTGGCCCATAATAAAGACTGAAGATGTCAGCACATTGCAGGGTTACCCTCTTTTTCTACGCAGCTGTTGTAACGTGATGGAGGAATTACAGTACATGCAAGATTGGATATGCCAATTAATATGAGGGCAATCATTTCTAAACTGCCATTCAAGCTCAGAGAGCGATGGAGAACCATTGCATTTGACATACTGGAGAAAACCTAACACAGAGCCCTGTTCAAAGACCTGGTGAAATTCCTAGAAAGACACGTGAGAACAATATCAGACCCCCTGTATGGTGACATAAGTGACTTAGCAACCTTTAATTAATTAATTCCAGAGGCTAATAGGCCGAAGTCCCATCAAGGGAATAGGATCAACGCAAACAGCTTTGCTACAAACATTGTATCCATGGAATCAATGGAGAATAATGGAGAATGAAGGAATGCGTCACAAGGACATGACTCTGCAGTGGAGCTAGGTTGCGCGTGTTGCACTCAAGGCCACTCATTGCAGCAATGCCAACAGTTCAAACAGATGGAACACAGAGACAAGCTAAGCTTTCTTAAAGAGAAAGAACTCTGCTTTGGCTGCCTATGCGCAGGGCACTGGAGTCGGAACTGTGAGGAGCGGTTGACCTGTAGGACAAAGGCATCCCACTGTACTTCACATCGACAGGAGAGAGACAGCCTGTGCACCTACAGAACCCGCCAAGGAGTCAGGGGCCCAAGTGATAACAACATCCCCGAAAACTTGTGATCAAATCAGGGGCCGGAAGGGATCGTTGCCTGCTTCCCATCCTGCCAGTCCAAGTCAAGTTCATTAAGGGGGACCAAGTAATGCTGGAAGACAAACTCATCTTCTCCTAGAAACCATGGGACAGGAAAGAGTGGTGCCAGCATACTCAGTCTCAGGCTTGGAGGTGTCTTGAATCAATGACAACCATTTCTATAAACTCCCGGAAACCTTCACACAGAAGAAAATGCTTGTAAATTCAGATTCAAGTTCAAGTATTTATTTGTCAGATGCACAGAAAAACAGAGTCAGACTGGGCACTGAAATTCTTAGGACAAGACACCGCACAACAAACTACCATAGCATAACATAAATAACATAACATAACATATAAGTACTCTGAACATAGATTACACATATAATAAACATTTAATAAATCTACAAAATAAATATACAATACAATCTGCTAAACATATAATACACATTCAGTAACCTATACTAACCTAATATACTACCTATACTAACCTAAAGACAAATCAAATGTGCCTGATATCAGGTAGTGCAATATTACTGATAGTGCAAACAGTAGAAAACTGTAACATGTAAAGTGTAAAGTGGCGAGACTGTATCACTGTCCATTTAAAAGCCTGATGGCCCCTGGAAAGAAACTGCTCTCCAATCTACGGGTGCGAGATCGAATACTTCGGTAGCGCCTACCAGAAGGCAAAGGGGAAAAAAGTCTAAAGGATGGATGGTAGCATTCTTTAAGGATCCTGCCAGCTTTTCTGATGCATCTTGTGTGGAAGATGTCCTGCAGGGCTGGGAGCTCCCTGCTTATGATGAACTCCGCAGACCTGACCACACTACGTAAGACCTTACGGTCCTTGGCTGTGCAGCTCCCGTACCACACTGTGATGCAACCAGTCAGGATGCTCTCTATAGTACACCTGTAAAAGTTAGTGAGGATGACTGATTCCATACCAAACTTCTTCAGTCTCCTTAAGGAAGAAGAGGCGTTTCCGGGCCGCTTTCACCACCTTGTCCGTGTGAACAGACTAGGTGAGATCACTGCTGATGTTCACCCTGAGGAACCTGAAGCAACTGACCTTTTCCACTACGGATCTGTTGATGTATAGGGGTGCATGCTTATCCTCCTGCCGTCACCAGATAACCTGTTGAAGGAAGGAGATTTGGCAAAATTGCCTTACCTAGCAAAGGTTAAAATCCCCAGCATAATGGCTAATGTTGACCTGTTGATTGGAAGCAATGCACCGAAAATGTTGGAGCCCTGGGAGGTTGTCAACAGCAGAGGCGATGGCCCATATTCTATGAAAATAGCCCTAGGCTGGGTTATTAATGGTCCTTTGCATGGAAACAAAAGCAGTTCCGGAGCAGAGTGTATCAGCCATGGTTAATAGGATATCCATGTGCAAGGCAGAGGCTATGCTAAAACGACCACCAAACTGTCTGAGGATCCAAATGATTGCTGCTTGAGTCATTGTGTCATCATTTCACCATACTAATGTTTCGAACTTGTGGAGTATCTACAGGTGTCATTTCACTCTGCCCACTTTTCTTTATGGCTCCCATTGGTATGTATTTTAATTGTTATGTCTGTCGGCCATCACAATTAGGGGCCGGTGTGTAGGAGCCATTTGGGGTTCATGTTTTAATCTTGTTGGGACACTAGATGGCGCTCCACCTTAATTGGGCTCACACAATATAGGTGGGATAGGTCATGCAGGTGTCAGGTGTTGCTTGACAGAGGGAGAGCGCATATAGCTTTTTGACCGCTTTATTTGTATTAACAAAGGTCTGTTACATGTAAATTCGTTGCAAGTCTGGATACATGGACATGCTTATGGATTGGATCTTACTATGAGAAATAAAGTTTGCATAGCCAAGAACGAGGATGCAAAGTTGGAACGTTATTTTACACCTAACAAGCGCGTCAATCAAGTGCTCAGTCAGCAATCCCTCTGGGCTTTAAGTGTAGACAGCCCATACAGGACACAAGATATGTCCAGTAACAACATAAAGAAGGTAACATAAAGATAAAGGGGTAACATGTCAAAACCAACAATATTTATTGAGTGATCTTGAAAGTATTGGCTTACAAAAGCAAAATAAGTCATCACATAGAAGATAACTCAGTGTTAGTGCAAGTAGCGAGCATTCACACTGTGAAACCTATGAAAAGTGACAGTGGTGTATAGAAATGCAGACCGCGTTAGCCACTTCACAGCCTGCTAGCCACGATTTTCTTTTGTACCTGTAGGTAGAGATAACGTATTTCCGCTGGGATCCGTATTGAAACCGGAAGTTGGAACTTTACTTTACTACGGTCTCTGGTTGGTTAAAACTTGTCATCTGACCTGAACAGCCAATCACTTGTGTGTTTAGTCGTATGACTTCGTAAAAGTTCGATTAACAAGTCAGTTGAGTATTGAGCCGTACAACTTCGCAGAAATAAAGAAAAATACAAAATACGATTCTTTAAAAGGCAGGCGATCGACACAATTTCTCTACGAAAAAGTAAAGGTCCTGGTATTAGCCAGTCAAACGGAGTAAAGTACCCACTTCCGGTTTCAACACGGATCCCACCGGAAATACGTTATCTCTACCTACAGTACCTGTCGCTACCGGATGGTAGTCCTCTACCCGATAGTAGCCCCGCACATCGCGCATGCTCAGACACAAACGGTTTACGGCAGAAGGCTCAACGTCAACATATGGGGCTGTCTTAACGCATAATGTGGGCATATTTAATGTAATATTTAATTATTAAAAGTGTGGAGACGGAGTAAGGGTAAAAGGCAAATAGTTTGTATAATGAAGAAGTGAGAAAATATAGCAGTAGGTAAAACAAATAAAGCATTGATGTGCTAGCCAATAGAACTTGACAGGGAGAACAAAAGAGCATATCCAGTATATCTTTAACTTCTTTACTTCTTTATTATACAAACGTTAAGAACTTACAGCTGTATACAATGACCAAACTTCTTAAAGTATACCGTCTTTCGCGAACTTCCATCAGCTTTAGCCAGCGATTGTATTCCGCTGTCTACAGTGTCGCAAAGTGGCGACTGATCGGGTAGTGCGCATGCGGACTACCATCGGGTAGAGGACTACCATCAGGTAGCGACAGTACCAATTCTTGGATGTAGGATCTCCACCCGGAACCCATTGAGAATGCATTGAGAGCCTTGTTTTGTGAAAAAAAAAAATGTTTTTACATGAGTCTCTATGAGAGACGTCTTGGGCGATTTAGGCTGATTGGACAATGACATTCAGAGGCAGATCAGACGGTCTGGTGGTAGAATCGGACAGAAAAAAATCTCTCCTTTTCCCGTTTGGCAGTGCGTCGCCCAAATCGCCCTTAAGGACAAACTGCCACTGACTTGGACGTTAAATGTTACAGCTAGCATTAAACCAACTAATATGGCCAACAAATCTGGTTTAAGACTATTGTTCACAAAGTAATGTACCATAGGCACGAAATGTAACAGATGAGTAACAATATCACGAAGAGAAGTAGGTACAGTAGGCTTTTCTTGGTTTTCTATCAACTAATACACATCCTCCACTGTAGATATGGTGTTGATGACATCATTGATAAACAAATTACTCTTAAGGAGACCGTGCACATAACCAACACACTCACAGTACAGTTTGACAGCGTAAAGTCAATATTTACATGACTATTGGAAAGCAATTCAAAACATCATGCCTTGCCTTGTTTATATTATGTGATGCATGGTCTCCATAGTATGGGTCACTGTTATTTTAAGAATTGGTTCTTAAGTAGACGTTACTGTTGAATTTTTAATGCTTAAGGAAATAACTTGACGTTAAAACCTTGCCAAACACGAGTCTGCTGCTGTGATGGTCCCTGAAAGCAACAACAAAGTTTATTAAGTTCCAGACACTAGTATGAAGTTGCTGAAAAAAAAGTCAAAGCTTTCAGTCTAAACTCCGTAAAATGTGGGGTTTATTACTGTTAAAAAGTGTAGTGCTAGACATAAGGTAATTTATTAATAAAATTGTCATTTCCATAGCTACATTCTACTGCGTATGCAAGCCACACGACTGTCAGCAGCAAACGAACGGTTGTCATCTTAGTAAGCTCCGCCTAAGAACGTCACACACGCACACGCTTCCACATGCTCTAGCCTCTCTGCATGGACACATTCACGAATAGCTCCAGGCTGGAAGAGAGAGGCAGGCACAAAGCAAAGGCTGGGAAAGCCCTTACTATGGCACACAGCACAGAAACAACACCTTCAATGTCCTCTATGACTTCCACGGGGAAGTAGTGCGTTCATATCCGGCTTCACTACTGTCAGCACATCAGGTACATCTGTTGTTCATCCTCTCCCTTTCTCACACTTTTAGTGCTGTTGTGTGGTGCCTGACTGCAGTAGGCTATACTTGAACTTGTTTTGTGATTATTTTAAAGATTTCTTTGTTGTGAAATAGTAAATATTCCAGTTCTTAAGCAACCCTCAGTCACACATATTCCACTCTGAGAGGCACTGTAGTAACTAAGCGGTCGAATGTAGGGCAAAGGTTAAGGTGGGTGGGTTCTTTGTGTGTGTCTTCCTGTTTTACTTTGTAGCACAAGGGCAGCTTACAACAGTCAGGCGTTAGTGAATTTAATGTTTTGATGTCAATTACTTACTTATTGAATGTATTAACATAAGGTATGGTAAGCTTGGAAAAATTGGGCTCATGCTAGGCAAAATTTGACTGATTGCTGCATTCTCTATAATTTATTGTTCATTATTTCCACAAACCTTTACTTGTCTATGGATATTAAAAATGTGCAGTGATTCTGACTATGATGATAAATGCACAATATGGTCAAGAATAGAATGGTGTAAATTGTGATTTATTTTATTTGAATTCTACATAGTTCACTTGAACTACAATGATATGAACTAACCCAGTTGTACAAGAATGATGATTTACCTGTTGAAGAAGAGTTGCATTAATACAAAGTTGTATGCTTACATTTACATTTACATTTAGTCATTTAGCAGACGCTTTTGTCCAAAGTATGCTACTTCCTCATTTGCTACTGCCTCAACACACATGCTTAAACAATCAAAGGTTTTAGCACAGTATGTTAAGTATGTTATTACTAAGTCAGCTCCATGATACAATGGAAAGACTTAATGTGATGAACAAAAAAACACCTTAATTGTAACAAACACACGATACATCACACTGAAGCTTTGAAGCTATACATATGCTGCAATGAACTCACTTTTTCATTTTCAGTGACCCACTTCCAGTGGAGCTACACAAAGTCAGCGTGACATAACTTGACATACCAGTAACACAGAAACAACCCACTCTGCCCTCCCACTGTTTGACTGAGACTGACTGTTTTGTGTGGTCATATATCTTGCCTTGCATCCTGGGTAAATGTGAGGAGAAGAGGCTAATCCCAGACAGAAAGGCTGCTTTTGAGTTGCTATGACAGCAGGTCATTCCAAAAACAGACATTCCTCGTATTGTAATGGCTGTGGAATGAGGGTCTATTGTTTGGGCATTTGCAGTAGTGACATTTAATTCCCCCATCTTAATGTTCACAGAAATTCCAGTGTGCACTTTTGATTCTTATTGAATACGTATAAGTTATCTAAAATCTAACTTTAATTGTTCTCATGTTACAGGAGCAGTGATAGAAAATATGTATTCTGGACAAATGTGTAAAGGTTAAAACTTTCCAGCAAAGGAGGGTTGTTTGTGAATATGTTGGGACCTTATAATAAGTATCCCCCCCTTATCTTTACATATTCACACACATACTGTATATATTTTATATATATGTGTGTGTAATCTGTGTATGTATGTATGTATGTATGTATGTATGTACAGTATGTGTGTGTGTACTGTATATATATATATTCCATTTGTAGCACTTCAATTAACTGGCTAGGACCATCCCTGTGTTCCAAGGGTTCTATGCTGTCAGGATTTCATATTCCCCAGCTATGTATTGTTTTTGGGTTCCATGGTCCCATGTCTTTGTATCCTTAAAGTGGCATTATAGAGGTTTTGTCTCAAACTAGCAAGCTAAATAGCTAACAGCCAACTTAAAACACATTGGAAAGTAGCCTTAATGTTAATATTAAGAGGTTATTAAGCTGAGGAACAGAACCCCCAGACTATAGTATCCTGGGTATAGGGGAATACAATATAGGGCCTGAAAACATCAAACCATTGGATCATAGATCATTGGGAACATGAATAAACACTTGTTGGCTAGTTAGCATGGTGATCAACAAGAATGATTAGCATTGTGTTGGCTATTTTAATTGAAAAGTTCCACTAGTATCTACATTGGATAATGACTAAATGACAGCAATAGTTAGGAAAAGCAGTTTTTAAAATCAGGATACAATTTACCCTCTGCTGACCAAAGTAAAACTTACTTAATAGCTGATACTAGCTCACTTCTTAGCTTGAACAATGACAAATTGAGGCAAGTAAGAGCAAGAAAACAGCCAAAACTCTTTATAGCATCTTTATAGCTGTCTTATATCTTTTATATTTTTATATCTATTTTATGATCGTCAATCTTAGTGTATCGTCTGTTTTGGCCCAGTGTCCTACTCTGCTGCAGAAACATATTACGATGTATATTGGGGACAGAGGTGCAACAGCTGTGGCAGTAATGTAGCTGAGATCCCCACACCAAACAGAGGTAGCTGTGTGAAGGCCCTTAGTGATCACAGCTCTCTAGACGGTCAATCATTTTAGACAGCTGCAACCATGGACGGATTATGAAACCATGGGCCCCTGGGCCTGGACATGTAACCCCCCCCCCCCTCCCCCTTCGCGCGCGCCCGCAAAGAATCGTGCGCTCGCAAAACATTACTTAAATGTAATGACATTTTTTCAACAGCACAATAACTAAATTCACCTACACCTCAACAGGATTTACAGCGCACATACACATTTTCTAACACAGCACAGGTACACTCAATTGAAGCCAACAGTAACTTAACAAAATACACCTCTTTCAACCACAAATAAGAGATACGTAACAGCGACTTCACGCAGAGGCTCTGGCTTAGGGGGCCCCTGAGCTCATGGGCCCCTGGGCCTGGGCCCGATAGGCCCGTTCAGTACTACTCTTCAATCTGTTTATTAGAAGGACCTCAAATTGTATTAAATCTGACCATAACATTAGCTCTGAATATTTTGTGCAGGACCATGGAAAAGCAGCTTGAGCCTCAAATGAAGTGCAAATTGGCGTGCCAGGATGTAACCATGGCCCAGCCTGCTCCTAGCAAACCAGAGAGGGACCAGTGGTCCAACAAAATGGAATTTCTCCTAGCAGTGGCTGGCCAGATCATTGGCTTGGGTAATGTGTGGAGGTTTCCATACCTATGTTACAAAAACGGAGGAGGTAAGAGAAAAGATTAATTTAATCCAGAATGTTTCATACATAACTTGGCATCTTGGTTTCTATAGCATGACTATTATTAAAATGTAACAATATAAGGATGAAAAGCTTAACCATGAGTTAAGCCTGGTCCTCAATATTATATCTTTTTTATTTTCAAACCCATGTTGAAAATGAGAGCGATCTCACATAATCCAAATCCAGAACCTAACCTTGAATGAAAGCAAACATATATTCTTCAACATGTTATGTCAATGTTGTATTGCACATAGGACAGATCAGTGTGCATTCCATACTACTTGACTTTAAGCAGTAAACCTTGAACATGTTTACTTATTGGGGTTCTGAATCTAGGGTCCAAACTGCACCAGAATGTGGCTTAATAATTCATAGTAGTCATAACAGATACTATATGCAATTTGTCATTAGTGGCTATATCACACACAGGCATGTGTGTGATATAGCATTATTGGCATATTGGCATTATGACAATAGGCATTGAATCTGAAAGATTTACAAGGTTAGGGTCCAGCATGCTTTTGTGATCACGTATCTGATGAAAAGAGCTTCTCTGTCAAGTTTGCGTGTTTACCTTGTGCCCCCCTAAGGGGTGTTCTTCATTCCTTATGTGCTGTTCCTGTTTACCTGTGGCATCCCACTCTTTCTGTTGGAGACCTCTCTTGGGCAGTACACAAGCCAGGGATCAATCACTTGCTGGAGAAAGATTTGCCCTCTCTTTGAAGGTAAGCATTTACCTCTCACCCTTGTGCTTGTAACCATCAGTCGAGGCTTTTTTTTCCTTGCCTGAGTTGCTGTAGAAGAACGAACGAGACACGAACGAGAACAAGAACGAACGAACAAGAACGAACCAGATTTGATTCACTGCCCAATCCCCTCCCCATGCAACACATTTAGTTAGACGGGACATGAAAATGTAACTTTTTTAGTGCTTCCTACACATAGATTTGGGTATCTGGCATGCCTACCAACACAAAAACACTGAAAAAAGACAACACAGTCAGTTTCTTATGGGCTGTCTATGTAAGAAAAGATGTGATTCAGCGAGCCCTTCAGATTGTATTCCCACTATGACATCCCAAGGGAGTCTCTCTACATAGCCTTGGACCGCCCCCCATACCACCCGATCCGGCGCCATTTTGTTCTTGCAAGCATACGCTAGCTAGCTCCATGAGGCGAGCTCAGCACTCTAACTGCTCATGGAAGTTCAAATTAGTCTATGTAGACTATTTATTTACTAATAAGTCTTTTAAGACAATTATTCATTTATAAAATATGTGAAGTAAAGAAAAATAAAAATGAATAAAAATGGAAGATCTTTGTGAAAAAATTAAACCATGATAAATCATGTCAAATGTTCTGCCTTTAATATGGAATTACTCTATAACTGTAAAATTCAAATGAAACCAAATACAAATATTTTAAGGGCAAAATGAAAATGTAACAAACCAAAAGTTTACAGGTTGCACAAGTATGTACTTCCTTTTATAATAGAGGATATTTTAGCATTCAGAATCAGCCAATCACATGAATAGTCAAAGTAAAGTACACCTACCAACTGACGTTCAGCTGTTCCTGTAGGATTTTCCCGATAGCTTCTTGGTTCGATCCTACCATGGTCCACAAAGAGATTACAAAGCACGAACGGGATCTCATTGTTCAAAGGTACTGATCAGGAGAGGGCCACAAAATAATTTATGTGGCATTAGATGAACATAGTAAAGCCAAGCGTCAACAATTAGACAAAATGATGGCACAACAGTGACTGATGGCAGAACAGTGTCCCTCCAAATTAGTGAGAAGACAAAGAGAAAATTGAGTTGGGAGGTGACTAAGTTATGACAAAGAATGGCCTCGCAAACAGAAGATCAACATTTTGAAATGGCCAAGCCAGAGTCCTGAATCCAATAAAAAATATGTGGGTTGACTTAAAGAGGGGTGTGCGCTGAAGATTTCTTCACAATTTGATAAATGCAGAAAATGTTTTGCAAGGAAGAGTTGGTAAAATATTGTAGAGTCAAAATGGGTCGAGACTCTTACCCATACAGGCTGGGGTCTGGTATTTGGAGCTACTGGTGATTCCATCCACCTTGAAAGCAGGCCCAAAT
>NC_045156.1:26466927-26579196 GCF_900700415.2 Clupea harengus
TATTCAGATTTTGTCTTTTTGTCTCTTAAATAAACTAAACTAATCTGATGTGATATTGGAACTAATGGATCCCACACTGCACTAGCATGTAACTGGATCCAGTTGATCACCGCTTTGAAGAGTAATATCTGACTTCTCAGGTCGCAGCTTGACTTCCACTTGTGTTCAGCTTTTCATTTCGTGTTTGTTTAGATCCCACCATCCACAGAGATTGCCCACTTGATTGCAAGGTTTATGTGGGGAATCTAGGGAACAATGCAACAAGACAGAACTGGAGAGATCCCTTTGGCTACTATGGCCCCTGCGCAGTGTTTGGGTGGCCAGAAATCCTCCAGGTTTTGCGTTTGTTGAATTTGAGGACCCCAGAGATGCAACAGATGCTGTGAGAGAAACTGGATGGAAGGTAACATTCATTAACGTAGAGTAAAAAGCAGTCTTGACTGAACTACAGTTTTAGTGGGGAATTTCTTAACTTGACTTTTTTGATTGGTTTAACGAGTGGAAGACTAAATGCTCAGAAATATTCTCCATATGATGTACTGACCCCTTTTGTGTTGTTGCCTAGAACACTGTGTGGGTGTCGTGTGAGAGTAGAACTGTCCTCTGGGGGAGAAACGCTCCAGGAATAGAGGACCACCCCCATCGGTAGGAGACCGCCGGCCCACGGGATGACCGGCGACGCAGTCCAAACGCAAGACGCCGGTAATGCCTCTCTACCTCTCTTAACATGGGTCTGAGCAGTCCCCTCTCCGTGACCTGTATACAGGCTCATCCCAATCAGCTCAGTCTGGGGGTGGGGTGGGTGGGGTGTCGTGAAGGATATTTCAGTAAGCTGGTTTTACTAAGTTCAGCTAACTCTAACTTGATTAGAAATGCCGAAGAACAGCCCTTCACATTGATAAGGCTGTAGGAAACGCCAATATATACATCTGCACGATCTTGCAAGGTTTCGCCTAGGTCACCAGTAAACCTTCTTCATGACCCTTCACCTTGTGTAAGTGTGACTAAGCAAGTATCATACATCACTGTCTCTGACCCAGCGTGCTGCCTGGGCCACAAGGTATTTCCTTTAATGAAGATCTTTTCTTTAGAAAAGTCTATACTTGCAAATGTAAAACTAAGCACTGCAGACACACTGGCTTATTTTTGTCTGTGTTGCCATTTTTTGGCAGCTTGTGTTTTGGTTTGGCTCTATTTTTATTAATATATTTACTTATACATATACATTAATGAAGATGACCCCCCCCTTACAGAGACATCACCATGCCTCTTCACCCTCTGAGTCTGTCAACTAGTCTCCTTTCTCCATCATGTGGCCGCTGACCGCCCGCCGCGCCCCAATCAGCTCACATGACCCACGCCATGGTCCAAAAACAAAAACCGCCATCGGCTCCTGAGCATGCCACTCTCAGCCTCTTCCTCCTCCTCCTCCTCCTCCTCCTCCAACCACAGCCAGTCAGCAGCGTTGTAGCTTCCCCACATGTCTTCACCACAGCCAACCAGCAGCAGTCCACAGCTAACCAATCAGGGCACAAAACGTACCTCCTCAGCCAACCATATCAGTCGACAAAGTTAACAGCTACACCAGCCACTGTAGCAACCATCTGGCAAATTCTGCCTGCAAATTCTACCCGTCTGATGGTCAAACTGGCTTCCGTGCTTCATATCCTCTGTAGCTTGTTGAGGAACTAGTAAGTTGTTTTTTATACACTACCACATATTTTTGTTCCACTTTTTATAGCCACTTAGATAATATTGCAGAGTGGGAAAAAAAATCCTTGCCTTCTTTAGTGTTTCCAGTTTAATTAGAATGTCCCCTCCCCAGTCTTCACACATTTGCTCTGTTTGAAAAGTAGCTGGATGGGTACACAGTCTGGGTTTGAAAAAGGTAAATTCAATCCCCCTCAACTCCTGTTTGGACGTGTTCTGTCTCACCCAACACTGAATTTCTATAATTAGTCATACAGTGTATAGCCATCATCTTCAGCGTTGTGTTGCATAAGCAGAGAGCCAAACAAGGAGTAAACTCCGAAGTCCCAGTGACCTAATGGGCCACATTTGGTCTCCCTTCTGTCACAGGGTCTCAGGAGCAAACTTTCCTCCCACAGGTAGCAGAGAGCATGAGTGGTATGCTAAAGTTCGTCCATCCAGTAAGATGTTTTTTTGTAACATTCTTCTCTCTGCCCCATCCTTAATGTAGCTCACCGAGGAAGAGGAGCTTCAGTCGCAGCCGCAGCAGGTGAGCTTGCCCCGCCCTCACCACTTCCTAAAATGGTGGCTTCTCCTTAACAAACTGTTTGCCGTGATCTGGGAGTTAGTGTAATGGTGGTCATCAGGCCTGCCAAAAATGTGATTCATTTTTTTTAAAAGAGGATTTTAAAGATATTTGTCAATTTCAAGACATTAAAGAAATCTATATTTGCAATAGTGGATTTTGGGTGGTTTTCAGAAAAAAAGTGATTTAAAGAGTTAATTTCACAATTTCAAATTAACTTTGCATAACATGTGAGTTTGGTTGTTTTCTGTTACAAATTGTTACAAATTTTCTGTTTTTATTTTGCAGGTCCTCCGTCCCGAGACAGGAAACGGGAGCGGTCTCTCTCTCGTGAAAGGAACCACAAGCCTTCAAGGTCCTTTTCAAGGTCAAAGAGGTAAGTTGAGAGAGAATGAGAAGGCAGGACACATTTTAGTTTTTGAAATAGTGACTGGAGTGGGTGTTGCTTTACAAGCACATCTTGGTTTTGCAAGTTCCTGTTTGTGGTTTCTCTCCGAGTATGCCCCACCACCTCTGTGACCGGAGAAGTGTTTTCACCATGTCCATGAAGAAATCCTTTTGTCTAATGGTTGTGTTCACTTTTATTTGAACTTTCTTTATGGGACAAAAAATCCTTGAGGGACAGGACAGATTAAAATTCTTACATATGCGTCACATCGTGTATTCGCATGAGGTAGTCGTTTTTTGTCGTCATAGAAAAAAAGCCCAAACTCTAGTGTGCTCACACAGTGCAAATATAAATACAGTGAATTATACTTCAAAAGGGCCAATCCATCTGTACCTAACAGGCAACCACAGAGGATAAGCAACCATGTAGAGCTAAATTGATGCCATGTGTGATATTAATGCTTGCTCTCCACAGCAAAGCAATGCTAAGCGGCCAGCATTCTTGCAAACATTCATGCCAGTCAAATGTACTATTTGCCTGTGGTTTGCTTCTCCCAGGCAATTGTCAACAGGAAATCAAGCAAGGGTTCTTGGAATCATTGTGTTGTCCTGTGGATAAATTCATGCCATTAATATAATGGTTCAGTGCAATGCAGACTGAAGTTTTATGACTTGTGAATTTCTCTGGATTAGCAGATGGTGTTGATAAATATCCCTGACACCATTCTACAGAATATTTTTATTTTATAAACTGTCATCATTTGATATTGCTTTCATAGATGAAGTGTTTTGAGTAGACTGTAACTGTAGTCCCATGTGGCGATGCTAATGACCTGTCTCTTATGCAGCCGTTCTAGGTCTAACGACAGGAAATGAAAACGGTGAGGAACTAGACGTGTTCCTGGTAGAAGAACCCTTTTCAAAAGGATGTGATTCGATGAGTGTGTGTGTCTGTGTATCACGTACCTTCTCATTTTCCTCACTACAATGTGAGACTGTGTGAACCGTCCCAGGTTAACTGTAAACAAATATCAAAATTCAAGATTGCTTCTGCATTTTTTTGTTTTCCATTCTGCTAGCCCAGTGTCCTTGTTTTAAAAGGTAAACGTCTCTCTTTCTCTCAGCTATACACCCTTTCTGTTTGCCTTTAGCAGCCACCATTGCCTTGTTGATGCTGTAACCCCCATAGAACAACCTTTTGCTTTTTTTTTTTTTACCAAATTGTTGAAGGTTTCTCTTTCTTTTAATTAAAATGTTAGTGATTAGTCTCTGTGTTTGTCTCTCCTTTAAACCTCTTCCATAAGTATTCCTGTTAATGACAACAAAGCATTTAGTACAATGCAAAGCCAAATAACAAACATCCTAAATACTTTTAGTAGGCATGCGTTTCTCTTGAAAGCAGCTACTGAGTTGATTTAAATATGATTAATGTAATTGTAAAACGTCTAGGTCAAATGCCTAAGCTTAACTGAAAATCCTAAATGCTGTGATGCCATCACTTTTAAAAGGGATCAATTCTGTTCAGGCCTGTTTGTACCTGCTATACTAGCAGAAGACATTCTGAGTCGCTTTGTAAGATGGTGTTTGGTATCAATCAAGTGTGTGTTTTACACATCAGTATTGAAATAACATACTTTTTTTTGAGCAAGGAAGGCAGTGTACACCAAACAAATAAGACTGGCAGCCCTTGTTAAGAAAAATACAAAAAGTGGTAACTGTTGCATAGTTGGTGGAAGAGCTGAATTGCAGCAGTTGGAGAGAATATGGCAACTCCGATGTTATGTAAATGGATCTGGTAAAGTGGAAACATCTTTCTTGCTCTGTAACAGGAAGTGAATCATGCTAGCCTACTTCACACTTTGCTCAGACTGCCTCGTGTAAATAACACAGGAAGTTGTCAACCAAAATGACCCGTTAAAAAAAGGAAATAGCCCAACCTCTACATTTCTACGCTGTTGCGATAACGCAGAAATTAATTGTGAAATTGGTGGATAAATGTATGTAGAAGTGCTTTCGGTGAAATACTGAAGTTTACTTTGACACCAAAGGTAAGCATGAAGTTACTGTGTCCCATTTAGGTAATGTACAGCTCCTTTACAGGGTGTAGACACTTGGGTGGGTTTTTAGTTTTTCTTGTCAGCGTGTTTCCTTCACACACAGTGCAACACATTCAAGTTGCTTGACAAGATTTGACAAATACAGATCTTGACCATTTTGTGGAGGATTATTGCAAAAGTTTATCATCAAAATGGGACTTTACTTTGAGAACTGAAGGACTTTGTGGCCATGCTTGTTTTGGCAAAAAGGCTAAATTAACCAGAGAGACTTCAGCACGTTTCAGTTTTATGTTTATCATTTGCTAGTCAGGTTAAGTAACAATAACTTTTTTGGTGTTGATGTTGCAGTGGCTCTGTGTTTAACCCTTACAGTAAAGTTTAGGATATCGTAATTCAAATTGCTATGATTTGTAGTCAATCTCTAGTGACAATCTGTAGAGCTATCAAACCTAGTGCTGCTGTGCATGTACACAAGTACATGTTTTTGAGAATAAGAGTGTCTACACCTGCCATCTGTTGCATTACCCCCATAAGAATGATTGCATTCATGGCATAACTAGAGATCTGTGGAAAAAAATATGATTGCAGAAAGTGCTTCAAAACAGTAGCCTCAGTTTTGCATCACAAATCTACTACCAGCAATGCTGATTCGTGATGTGTTTATATGCAGCTTCTTCACATCAATTTATTCAGTTAATCTTGCAAAGCTAAGGAAAATGTTTGGTTACCTGCCTGTGATGCAGAGTGAACTCAGAAGATGGATTGGTTGCCAATTTAAGTTCAGCAACTGCCTCAATTATGTCACCCTTATTCTGCCCAATAGGAGCTCTGGAAAAGTGAGGAAGACAAAGTTGTTTTGGTTGTTTTATTGATGGATTGCTGTTAAGGTTATTTAACAAACGACTTGTCCAGTTGGGTTCTGTTCTTCTCTGGTCATCAGGCAAAGTGGTGAAACCCCGTTGCCTTGTATGGCCCTGGTGCACAGTTGAAGACATGTAGTAGAAAAAAATTAGAACTACCTAAAGAACCATAAATTTCTAGTTTATGCAACAAAAATAACAGTAGACCCTACAAGCAGAATGTTCTGTTTTGTAATTTAATGTTCGTCCTAATTACCAAAGATATTTCTAGCTGTCTTAGGATCACATCAATGTAGTTTTCAGTATCTATTTTTAAGTGGCCAGTAGTTTGCTTCTCTGTTTGATTTAAATAGTAAATCATTCTAATCATTATCCCTGGTGTGAACCAAAAGAATTTCCACACAATTTGAAAAGAAACACCTTTGGTTTTAAAGTGATAATACATTTTTTTTTTTATTGTTTTAAGGTATTCTTTTATAGGTAGCTAATTTCTATAACATCTTCAAATTCATTGTAATGGTATGGTCATGTGAAGGAGAGATAAACACATCTGTCATTCCCACTAGTCTTGCAGGCTATTTAAATGGAAGCTTTTGTAATGTCAAGAAATATATCACCAAAAGGCATCAATTAACAAGCTGGGTAGCTTTTATCAGTGTCAACTCTGCTGTTGATGGTGTTTACAAAGCAAGATTTTTATAGAGCCATGTGAACTGTTATTTTGGATTGTTTAGGCCCTCAGTGTCTCTGCGTGTATCTGACCTCTAAACTATCTCGGTGGTCAGTGGTGACTTTGCCATATTTCTGTCTTTGCCGTGCCACTCCCTTGAGAGGAAGTGGTGATTTTAGACATAGAATTATTTTAGATATTATCTTCACCAAGTGACTCTGGGCTGTTAGTGTAAATTAAATAATTCATGATGAGGATGTTTTTTTATATATATATATATGGCACATTATCACTGTACTTAAATAATTTATATTTAAATGAATTACATTTGCATTAGTACTGAGGCACCAGATAATAGCTGATAAGCCACCTGACTGTCCATGTTTTTTAACACAGGTCGGTCAAAAATCATGTCTAGCAGAAAGTCAAAAAAAAGAATTGGCTCAACACGACAGCGCAACCTAGGGCACAAGGCAGAAGAAAGGGAAGCTAATGAAGAGCTCACTGAGACAATAACTGAGACACCAGATGAAGCCAGTAATGCTGGAAAAACTGGGGTACTTCAAGAGTTGTCCACTGTCCAACACGTGCAACCATTGTACTCAGGTGAAATGCCCAAGTGCCAGCTTGATGTTGTCTCTGAGAACATAGAGGGTGACCAGCATGATCCAGGCAAGACTAGCACAGAAAAACTTGAAACTGGAGCCCCGGCTGAACTTTGTGAGGCAGAGACAAGTACTTCTGGGAAGATAAGGAGAATGGGTTCAACTCGAAGAACCAAGCAAGCATTTAAAGCAGAAGAGAGGAAAGAGGAGGAGGAAAAGGATAATAGCATGCAGATAATACAGGAAGAATTTAATATCACAAGAACAGAGGATCAGTATTTAAAAGAAGAACCACATGCACCAGAGTCAGATCAGGCTCACACACATTTGCTGGAATTAGGTGTCAGTGAAGTGAAGGGACTGACAGAGAGGCCTAGGGATGAGTCTCCAGGTGAAGAACATAGACTTTTGTCAGAGCTGGATGTCAAAACAGAGGCCCAGTATACCCACTCTCCTCCCCAGTCCTTTGATCAGTGTCCTACACCAGCAGTAAATCCACCTTTCTGTGTCACAAGCCCCCAAGAAGAGGGGGAAAGTTTACTCAAACAATCACGCTTCAATTTGTCTGAGGCCAAGGAGATCTCTTCTACTGATACAACACAAGATACACCTGAAGGACTTGATGGTCATTACCAACAGAGAGAAGACCAAAGTCCTGAAGATGTAAGAGAAAGTGATGAGCAAAGGAGGACAGAAGAGGTCGTTTTGGAGGTGAGTTTAAACATAGGAGACATTTCTGTTAAAGAACACATTAAACACCATGTATTGCATAGAAAGGAAAGCCAAGAAGGAATGCCAATTATGAAAGTAGATAACAAGCCCCTTAGAGAAATGGAGGTGGAAAGTGCTGGCATCCAGAATTTTTCATTGCAGATGCAAGCTATGCCACAGGGAAGTACAGCAGAAAACATTTCAGAGATTAAAGATAATTTACAGATCTTTCAACCTGGTAATACCAATACTAATGGCACAGTGACAGAAGGCTATGATAAGTATGGAAATCAAAACAGCTTACAAACTGAACAAACCATTTCTATCAAGGTTTCTCAAGAAAAGGATACAAACTCAGAACTTAATGTTCAAAGGCCAAAGAAAAGAATGGGCTCAACCCGGAGAATTGTCAAAGGAAACAAAATGATAGAGGATATTGGAAACAGCCAAGAGGAAACGCATGAGATGAGAGAGGACACATTGCTAAATCCAGAATTGACTGAAGAGGACACAAAGTTCAGACTAAAGACAGTAGTCAATGATAAGTTAGATATGGTCTTTACTGTCAATGAGAGAGGGGCACAGTTAGAAGAAGCAGGCTGTGAGTTTGAGGAACAAGAAAACAAACATGGGAACCTGATTCTAGATGAGAATACTGAAGGTACACTGATTGCAATGGATGCTGAGGCATTTCACTCAACAGAGAATATAACAGGTGACAGTGGGACAATGACAAGCACCAGTAGTAGGCAGCTTGTTATGGAAGGGAACTTGGATCATCATCACAATGAAATAGGCCGCAAAGGAGTTACTGAAATTGCTGAACTGAATGCCCCTAGATTGAGAGAGAGACTTGGGTCAACTCATGAGCCTCTCCAAGGAGAGAAAGAAGTAAAAAGGGAATACGGATGTGATCTCACTGGTAAAGAAATTGACAGCAAGGATATAGATTTCCAAATGATTCCAGGAACAGACATACTAGCAATTGTGAAAAGTGGAAAGTTACAAGTAGAGGACATCGGTACTGAGTCTTTCACAGATAAACCAACAGTGGGAAGTGTCTGTGAGAGTTTTAGTCCTTTTGAAAATGATTTCCTAGCATCACCTCCTATGGTAGATCACAGGGAAGAGATGGTAGATAACTCACTGAATCTGCAAGGAGAGAGTTTTGACTGCACAAAGACATGCATGTCAGACAAAGATGCAGTTGAGAAAGCTGAATATTTCACCAATCAATCAGAAGTAAGAATTCCCAGTGACACTTTTAGTTCTTTTGAAGTAGCGGAGCATTTTAAAGGAGCTTTTGTGAGGGAAGATGTTGGCCAACTCCAAAAGCATGACGAGGGAAAGGCAGAAAATAGTCCAGAGTCACCTGAAGACCAGGAGAGGAAAAATAGTACAAACATGGCTGTATCAGAACAGCCAGAGATTGAGAATCAATTATCATCTCCTTCTGAAGATCCCTGTGACAATTGTGCTGGCACCTCAGCAGAGGTCATTGGTGCCATTGAGAATACCAATATCTTACTCCCTCAGTCAGAAGTTGAGATTCTAAGTGAGTCCTTTGATCCTTTAGAACAGAATCGCTGGTCATCTCCTACACCAGATCACATTCCAGAGATCACAGTTGCCTCACTGAATGTGCGTACAGAGAGTTCTAGCCTTGAGACATACAACCCTGCAATCGAACACTGTGAAGAAGTTGAACAAGGGACACATGCTCACATTCTCAGTTCCTCTATGGAACCAGAAGTACCAAATATTAGTACCGACATTTCTGATGCATTGCACAATGAACAGACCAAGCAGTCTGTTTCTCAATCACTTACTATGGAAAGCACAGATACATCGGAAAAAACATCACAGTATGACGACTGTGAATCCACCTTCAAACTTCCATATCACACAGAAGAGGCGAATGTAAAACCGGGTGCCTCGAAACAGAAGAGAAAGATGGGGTCAACCCGCAGGACAAAGAGAGAACAGAAAAGGGAAGAGACAAGTGAAGTCATGAGTACAGATGGAGACTATGCCAATGAGGACATCAATGTCAAAATGAACACAGATGCTGACATCAAAGTAGATGCAGAAGAGGGAATTTTAGAAGCCGGCATCATAGATGCCTTAAAGGAAAATGAGCCTTCCACCACTCAGACAGACGTTGGGATCCTCAAGATGGCTTTGAGCTGTGTTGAACAGGACCGGTATGTTGACTGCAGCCCGTCAGCTGAAGTGATGTCATCATCTGTCCCACAATGCAATCCACTGGAGGATGGGCAAAAACAAGACAACCAACATCAGTGCCTTGATATTACTGCACAACAATTAGATGGTAATGATGCCGCAAATCTAGAGGCTGACAATGAGATATCTATATTGGGAAAGGAAACATCAGAGGGCCTCACAACAAGCGAAGCAGAGCCTTTTAATGAAGCGTTCATGAGTAAAGATGTTGACCAGCTCAAAAAGCATGAGGAGGAAAAGGCAGAAAAGAGTCTTGAGTCCCTTGGTGACCAGAACAAGGAAGACAGTATAAGCCTGAGGGTATCAGAACAGGCAGTAGCTGTGAATCGGTTATCATCTCCTACAGAAGTTCACAGTCCAGATTGTGCAGCTATCACAGTTGAGGATGTACGTGCCAGTGAGAAAACAGAGTCTTTCTTCTGTCAGTCTGGTGTTGGGACTCACGGTGAGTCCTTTGATCCTTTAGAACAGAATCGCTGGTCATCATCTACACCAGATCACATTCCAGAGATCGCAGTTGCCTCACTGAATGTGCATACAGAGAGTTCTAGCCCCGAGACATACAGCCCTGCAATCGAACACTGTGATGAAGTTGAACAAGGGACACAGGCTCACATTCTCAGTTCCTCTATGGAACCAGAAGTTTCAAATATTAGTACCGACATTTCTGATGCATTGCACAATGAACAGACCAAGCAGTCTGTTTCTCAATCACTTACTATGGAAAGCACAGATACATCGGAAAAAACAGCACAGTATGACGACTGTGAATCCACCTTCAAACTTCCATATCACACAGAAGAGGCGAATGTAAAACAGGGTGCCTCGAAACAGAAGAGAAAGATGGGGTCAACCCGCAGGACAAAGAGAGAACAGAAAAGGGAAGAGACAAGTGAAGTCATGAGTACAGATGGAGACTATGCCAATGAGGACATCAATGTCAAAATGAACACAGATGCTGACATCAAAGTAGATGCAGAAGAGGGAATTTTAGAAGCCGGCATCATAGATGCCTTAAAGGAAAATGAGCCTTCCACCACTCAGACAGACGTTGGGATCCTCAAGATGGCTTTGAGCTGTGTTGAACAGGACCGGTATGTTGACTGCAGCCCGTCAGCTGAAGTGATGTCATCATCTGTCCCACAATGCAATCCACTGGAGGATGGGCAAAAACAAGACAACCAACATCAGTGCCTTGATATTACTGCACAACAATTAGATGGTAATGATGCCGCAAATCTAGAGGCTGACAATGAGATATCTATATTGGGAAAGGAAACATCCGAGGGCCTCACAACAAGCGAAGCAGAGCCTTTTAATGAAGCTTTCATGAGTAAAGATGTTGACCAGCTCAAAAAGCATGAGGAGGAAAAGGCAGAAAAGAGTCTGGAGTCCCTTGGTGACCAGAACAAGGAAGACAGTATAAGCCTGAGTGCATCAGAACAGGCAGTAGCTGTGAATCGGTTATCATCTCCTACAGAAGTTCACAGTCCAGATTGTGCAGCTATCACAGTTGAGGATGTACGTGCCAGTGAGAAAACAGAGTCTTTCTTCTGTCAGTCTGGTGTTGGGACTCACGGTGAGGCTCTTGATCCTTTAGAACAAGAACACCCGCCATCATCTCCTACACCAGATCACATTCCAGAGATCACAGTTGCCTCACTGAATGTGCGTACAGAGAGTTCTAGCCCTGAGACATACAACCCTGCAATCGAACACTGTGATGAAGTTGAACAAGGGACACAGACTCACATTCTCAGTTCCACTATGGATCCAGAAGTTTCAAATATTAGTACCGACATTTCTGATGCATTGCACAATGAACAGACCAAGCAGTCTGTTTCTCAATCACTTACTATGGAAAGCACAGATACACCGGAAAAGACAGCACAGTATGACGACTGTGAATCCACCTTCAAACTTCCATATCACACAGAGGAGGCGAATGTAAAACAGGGTGCCTCGAAACAGAAGAGAAAGATGGGGTCAACCCGCAGGACAAAGAGAGAACAGAAAAGGGAAGAGACAAGTGAAGTCATGAGTACAGATGGAGACTATGCCAATGAGGACATCAATGTCAAAATGAACACAGATGCTGACATCAACGTAGATGCAGAAGAGGGAATTTTAGAAGCCGACATCATAGATGCCTTAAAGGAAAATGAGCCTTCCACCACTCAGACAGACGTTGGGCTTCTCAAGATGGCTTTGAGCTGTGTTGAACAGGACCGGTATGTTGACTGCAGCCCGTCAGCTGAAGTGATGTCATCATCTGTCCCACAATGCAATCCACTGGAGGATGGGCAAAAACAAGACAACCAACATCAGTGCCTTGATATTACTGCACAACAATTAGATGGTAATGATGCCACAAATCTAGAGGCTGACAATGAGATATCTATATTGGGAAAGGAAACATCAGAGGGCCTCACAACAAGCGAAGCAGAGCCTTTTAATGAAGCTTTCATGAGTAAAGATGTTGACCAGCTCATAAAGCATGAGGAGGAAAAGGCAGAAAAGAGTCTGGAGTCCCTTGGTGACCAGAACAAGGAAGACAGTATAAGCCTGAGGGTATCAGAACAGGCAGAAGCTGTGAATCGGTTATCATCTCCTACAGAAGTTCACAGTCCAGATTGTGCAGGCATCACAGTTGAGGATGTACGTGCCAGTGAGAAAACAGAGTCTTTCTTCTGTCAGTCTGGTGTTGGGACTCACGGTGAGGCTCTTGATCCTTTAGAACAAGAACACCCGCCATCATCTCCTACACCAGATCACATTCCAGAGATCGCAGTTGCCTCACTGAATGTGCGTACAGAGAGTTCTAGCCCCGAGACATACAACCCTGAAATCCAACACTGTGATGAAGTTGAAAAAGGGACACAGGCTCACATTCTCAGTTCCTCTATGGAACCAGAAGTTTCAAATATTAGTACCGACATTTCTGATGCATTGCACAATGAACAGACCGTACAGTCTGTTTCTCAATCACTTACTATGGAAAGCACAGATACATCGGAAAAAACAGCACAGTATGACGACTGTGAATCCACCTTCAAACTTCCATATCACACAGAAGAGGCGAATGTAAAACAGGGTGCCTCGAAACAGAAGAGAAAGATGGGGTCAACCCGCAGGACAAAGAGAGAACAGAAAAGGGAAGAGACAAGTGAAGTCATGAGTAGAGATGGAGACTATGCCAATGAGGACATCAATATCAAAATGAACACAGATGCTGACATCAACATAGATGCAGAAGAGGGAATTTTAGAAGCCGGCATCATAGATGCCAGTGAGAAAACAGAGTCTTTCTTCTGTCAGTCTGGTGTTGGGACTCACAGTGAGGCTCTTGATCCTTTAGAACAAGAACACCCGCCATCATCTCCTACACCAGATCACATTCCAGAGATCGCAGTTGCCTCACTAGATGTGCATACAGAGAGTTCTAGCCCCGAGACATACAACCCTGAAATCGAACACTGTGATGAAGTTGAACAAGGGACACAGGCTCACATTCTCAGTTCCACCATGGAACCGGAAGTATCAAATGTTAGTACCGACATTTCTGATGCATTGCACAATGAACAGACCAAGCAGTCTGTTTCTCAATCACTTACTATGGAAAGCACAGATACACCGGAAAAGACAGCACAGTATGACGACTGTGAATCCACCTTCAAACTTCCATATCACACAGAGGAGGCGAATGTAAAACAGGGTGCCTCGAAACAGAAGAGAAAGATGGGGTCAACCCGCAGGACAAAGAGAGAACAGAAAAGGGAAGAGACAAGTGAAGTCATGAGTACAGATGGAGACTATGCCAATGAGGACATCAATGTCAAAATGAACACAGATGCTGACATCAACGTAGATGCAGAAGAGGGAATTTTAGAAGCCGACATCATAGATGCCAGTGAAAAAACAGAGTCTTTCTTCTGTCAGTCTGGTGTTGGGACTCACGGTGAGGCTCTTGATCCTTTAGAACAAGAACACCCGCCATCATCTCCTACACCAGATCACATTCCAGAGATCACAGTTGCCCCACTGAATGTGCATACAGAGAGTTCTAGCCCTGAGACATACAACCCTGAAATCGAACACTGTGATGAAGTTGAACAAGGGACACATGCTCACATTCTCAGTTCCACTATGGATCCAAATAATGGTGCAGAGGCTTCAGAATTAGTGCAAGATGGATGGACCCAGCAATCTGATCACTGCGAATCCTCCCTCAGACTTCAACATCATGAGAAAGAGGGGAGTTTAAAACAGAGTGCGTCAAGGCAGAAGAGAAAGATGGGGTCAACTCGTAGACAAAAAAGAGAAACCAATGAAGTAAATTTGGATGAAGAAACAAAATCTTCACATGAAACTGGGGAGATGACTGAGACTGAGATTGAAGTGCAGCAGGAAGAAAATATCCAATCAGAGCAAATATCATCTAGAGAAAAAATACATTCAGCTGGTGTAAACACAATTCCAATGTCCATAGGACAAATTGAGATTTCCGAGTCAAGTGGGTCCACAGCAGCTGAGGAAACAAGCTACAGCCAACTCTCTCATGAGGACAGTCAGAAGGAACCCAAATCCATGCTTCAGAAAAGAAAGATGGGCTCTTCTCGTAGAGGTCAAGGTCTGGGAAATAGAGGGAAAGGAGAAGCAGAACAAGTAGATGAGCACATGGATGACACATCGAGACAAGAGAGTGGTGGGGCTCTTCTACAAAATGAAGGGACCTCAAAAGAGAGCTGTTCAGGGTTACTGAAGAACACACAAGACCTGCCAGTAGAGGGTGAGCAGTTACTTGCTTCAGTTCAGTCAAGTGAGAGTCATCTACAGCCTCTGGCTCAGGCAGAAAGGCCTGATGAATTAATTGATGAGAAAGTGCCTCCTGCATCTGCTCAGAGCAAGCCATCAGTCCTCAGTGTATCCTCATCACCCTCCTCTGAGTTTCAAGAGGATAGCCAAAATTCACCTCCTACATCAGAATCACCTAAAACAGATCAAGAGAGAAGCGACAATTACTTTGATAGTAAAGATGAATTAATTGAGAAAGAACAGTGCATTTTGGCCTCAACTATTACCACAACAGAGCAGCCACTCTTGGAGGATATAATCCGCAATGACAATCATTCAGCTCACGGAGACACCCAGGATGACAAACCAGTGAGCAGTGGCACACCACCTGCTTATTACCTCTCCAGTGAAAACATTCTCAATTTAACCCCACTGGAAATGTCTGATTCTTCAGAGGAGAGTAAGCCACAAAAGAAGAGGATAGGATCAAGTCGTAAAATATCCCAACGGCAGCGTAAGACGGGCAAGAATGAGAGTCATGGTGAGGAAGATGTAAGGGATGAGGATTCAGATTGTCTGACTAATACAACTAATCAACCAGTTCAGCTGGAGACTTGTGCTATAGATACAGATAATGATAAATGGACAGACATCCATCAGAGTGAATGTTCAGAACCTGCCAGTGGACTCCATAACCAACCTGAGGGCCATCCAGTCACTGAAATGTATGATCAGTCACCCTTAGGACAAATTGAGATTTCCGAGTCATGTGGGTCCACAGCAGCTGAGGAAACAAGCTACAGCCAACTCTCTCATGATGACAGTCAGAAGGAACCCAAATCCATGCTTCAGAAAAGAAAGATGGGCTCTTCTCGTAGAGGTCAAGGTCTGGGAAATAGAGGGAAAGGAGAAGCAGAACAAGTAGATGAGCACATGGATGACACATCGAGACAAGAGAGGGGTGATACAGCTCATGGGGCTCTTCTACAAAATGAAGGGACCTCAAAAGAGAGCTGTTCAGGGTTACTGAAGAACACACAAGACCTGCCAGTAGAGGGTGAGCAGTTACTTGCTTCAGTTCAGTCAAGTGAGAGTCATCTACAGCCTCTGGCTCAGGCAGAAAGGCCTGATGAATTAATTGATGAGAGAGTGCCTCCTGCATCTGCTCAGAGCAAGCCATCAGTCCTCAGTGTATCCTCATCACCCTCCTCTGAGTTTCAAGAATATGGCCCAAACAAAGATCCACAAACCAGCACAAAGAAAAGGAAAATGGGGTCCACTCGTAAGAACATGAGGAGACAAGGGGAAGAAGACAAGAGTGACCTCAAAGCAGTTCATGGAAGTACACAAAGATGGAATGATGACACTGTATGGGACAGTACGATTAGTGATGTGGAAGATCTGCCAACTGGGCCAACGGAGACAGCCACAATCCAGAAAATGACTGAAACTCAGGGGCAAGAGGACACCCTGCCACATGACGAGAGTGCTGGACATGGCTCCGCTGGTCAGAAGAAGAGTCCAGAGCGCACAAGGAGGAAGATGGGTTCCAGGCATGGTGGTCAGGGCTACAGAGGGATAGGAGGCCTGGAGGAATCTGAGGATCAGCCTGTTTGCAAACACCAAGAGAAAGATGGCAGCATCTTGCAGGGCACACAGGAAAATGTCCATAGTGAGGTGAATATGCCAGGTTTTACTTTTTCCATCTCTAAAATACTTACTCTACTGCCCTTTGATGAAACCAAATGTCACTGACTGCTTCTTACAACAAAAAACAACAGTGTACGGAATGTCAACTTTTAACTTCTTCAGTAAGATTCTATCAGTAATATTCTGTTGTACCATCTTCACAGGGTGTGGATGAACAAGGGCTTTCTAAGCTAACCTTTACTGGCGATGAAGAAAGTCAGAAGGTGAAACAACCAAATCCTTCAGGGGCAAGGAGCAAACTAGATCTAGAGAGAAAGTATGGACCAGGTAAGTTTGAGCGCAGGCAAAGGAACTTTTCTTCTTTGTAAGTAACTAATGAACCCTTGTAATTGTTTGAATAAGGAAAATATAAGTTAGTAAAGGCATTTATTAAAGTACAGTAAAGTAAAGTATGACAAAAGTTACCTGTACTGTAGAGATTTTACTTTACATTATTGGTACACTACCAAACCAGGGGGTTAAGATTTTCATACAATATGTTGAATTGATATAGCATAGATTGGTATTTTCATGCATGGAAAGATTAATACAAATATACATTAATATAATGTCATATTGAACTTTAACAACTAACTCTGCAGAGAGCAACACCTCCTACAACCTCTCCTATTGCTTCCCTTCATTAGGTGACACTCTTACTTCCCTGGAAGAGGCAGTTATGTTTAATATAGTGATGGTTGGAGAGAGTAGTGTGGGGAAGACATCTTTTATCCACCAATTCCAGAATGGACAGTTTTTTGACGATCACTCTGCCACCATTGGTAAGTCTGATCTCTTTTATGTTCTCATTTTTTATATTCAGTAGTAGTCTTCTTTCCTGTGTGTTTACATGCAAGTGTACAAATGTGTTTGTGCATGCATCACAGGTGTTGATACCTGCATCCAGACATTGGCTGTGGATGGTAAATTGGTAAAACTTCAGATATGGGACACTGCTGGTCAGGAGAGGTAAGAATATTATTAATATAGTAATATAACAGTCAGACTCAGGTGCTGTGAAGAACACTTTAATCTCACAAGTCAGTTAACATTCAGAAATGATTTAGTCTATATTTATATAATAATCTTGAATCATTGTTTGGCCTAAACCTGTTCTAAACCTAGAAAGCTTCTTTTATCGTGACACTGATATTATCTGGTTGAATACTTTAACTCGTTTGTACATATTGTTGTGAGTATTTTATGTTGATGTCATACACCTACCATATCTTTTCAGGTTTCATAGCCTCACCCGCCAGGTGTTGCATAAGGCCGATGGACTTATTGTGATGTATGACATTTCATCCTCTCAGACGTTTTGTGCTGTTCGCAAATGGATTTCCTGCATTGAGGTAATTGTTACTGAATAAAAGTAAATAAGTAAAGTAAAAAAGTCAGTGCTTTTTCCTAGAATATTTTTGCCAGCATCCTTCATTTTCGGACAAAAACATTGTGGCTTGACCAGGAAACATCCAAAGTTACAGGCTTTTCTGTCGTCCAGTTATTTTGTGTGTGAAGGAAAGGGGCAAGACTCGTACACTAGCTATGTCTGACAGAAGTTTGCAGACAGAACTGTGAACTCTTACTGCACCTTTTGACAAAACATTTCTTGAGACATCACTTTGTGTTCGTGTTTAACAGGAAGGGGCTCGTAGTGAGGTCCTCATCATGCTTCTTGGCAACAAGAATGACAGTGAAGAGCGGCAAGTTCTGCATCCTGAAGGGGAGCGCTTGGCTCAGGTGCTGTGACATCTCCTTAAAAATAAGTATTTGAAGGCAGGCTAGTCTAAACTCTGGCCAGAATAAAGATACTGATCATGTGGTGTTCCATGAATATGTAGGTGTCATCTTTCCCAAATAACAGTGTTTGCGAAAGTAATTGTATTTAAGAATGATCCACAATATAAAGAAATTTAGATTTAGACTTTCCTTTGTCTTATAATTCTTTAGGAACATAACTTCCATTTCATGGAATGCAGCGCTGCCACAGGTCACAATGTTCCACAGGCCATGGAAGCTCTGGCCAGGTAAGAGGCCCTCACCTATCCCTTGACAGGAGAAAAATGACATTCTCACTTGTTCTAGTTTCATTGTAGGTTGTCTGTGATCAAAGTAGATGTTAACTTTGATTGCTTGTTGGTGCAGGTTATTGAAGCAGACAGTGAAGGAGAGTGATGAAGAACATGTGACATTGCACAAGAAGCCCCAACAGAAGAAGTCAGGTTGCTGCTGAGGTCTCACTCTTTCCATCATGTTTCCTATTCAGTTTATGTTAACATATAGAAACATCATTTGCATACTTTCGCTTATACATTGTACATACATATAACATAAATTCAATTTCTTTAAAATTAGACTTCTAAATAAACAATTTGCACGTAAAAAAAAAGCTCAGACACTTTACATTATTTCAGTCTTACATACAATATTTCTTTTTTCCTTTTATTGACAATTTTCAGAAATGTAAGTGTATCTTCAGTTAAGCACATTTTTACACAAATATTACATTTTTATGTACAAAAATGTGTTACAGTTGTGTGACAGTAAACAAAGGACAAATTAGAAAATTTAAAAATGACCTTTTTTTCCTTAGAGGAATTCCATTTCTTTGAGAAGGAACATCTGGAATATAATCTATTCTACAGTGTTCCATTAGTGTTCAGGTTGCCAAACAAATAGGAAGATGAGCAGCACAAGACTGAGAAAAAGTGCAAATACAATGAAGAACACCTCAGCAGCCCACTGACTGCGCTGCACGCCTGTAACCACCAGGGGGTGTCTGGGGGCTATCAGATTAGTCAGGTTCAGCATGTAGCCCAGAGTCCAGCCAATGTCTGTGTCAGCAACCTGCGGAATGCCAAGGACACATCTCACAAAAATAATGATGCCTATTGATCAGACTGTTACAGACATTGTAGTGCATTCATAACACGTTGGATTAATAACACACGTGAATTCGTAGAAGAAGGAATCAAAGACCCACATTTTGACTGTCAAATGTTTTTGTATTTTAACTTTACCCGTTGTCTTGCTTGATCATATTTATTAATATCATTTATTCCCCTAGACATGAATATATTTTAATGCCTGATATATTTAATAAACTTTTTTTGCATTTTCTCTTTTTGGTCTTTATTTGCTACTATTTATCTTCTACCCAAAATGAATTCAGTTTAAACAGGAAGGGCACTAGTGAGCATGACCCTTTTGGTTGTTGTTTTCATAAGGAATGTAGGAATGTACAGATAGATCCTGTGGTAATTGTGCTGAACATGCCAGCCTTGTGAGGCAGTTTCATGTCCTGTGTGAAATCACTCTGTTCTGCCTGTTAGATTTCTCTTACCAATGACTTTGTTATGTATAATTTGGCTGGCTGTTTGTTCATTTCACTAAGGTGTGTCTCACTGTGATGCCACTTTTACTCTTGTCTGAACAGTTTCTCCAACAGTGAGGCAGGCAAGAGGCGACCCACCTTTTTTTGGAAGTAGATTTTGTCCCAGGTTTCATTGAACTTGTAGCCTTGCACAAGAATGGTCATGATATACTGAGCTGACGCACAGTATTCTCTCAGGTACTTTTCTTTTGTGTCAGGATATTCTGCCAAAAGCTAAGAAACAGAGCAAACTTCATATGAATGGCCTTATCTGGAATCAATAATGTATTATTTTAAACAGTCAGGTGTCGAAAGGTAGATAACACTGAGTCATTCAAATTTACATATGTGTCTTGATCTGGTGACCCACATTCAGTACATGTACTTATGTATGTGGATGATCATTATGAGATACAGTTTTAAGAGGTATTTGGAAAAGGTGAGAAACAGTGTGATTTCTTACAGAATTCCAGCTCTTCTTACAGAAGGTCTCTATAGTGGAGGTGACCTTTGGTAGGGGGGCCTGAGGGGCGAGCCCCAGGAAGTCAAAGGTGTAATAGTACGCTGAATAAGCCTGCGGAAATATGAAAACAGGCTTTGCATGTGGCATTAGTCTGTATACCACAAGGATAACTATCTATCCATATGGAAAGTTAATGTAACCATACAGAGGTAAAAGCTATGAGCTGATTACACAGTTATTCAATTTCAGTGTGCAATAACTCAGCAGAGCAACTTACAAAGAACTCTCCATGGACTGGGGGCTGGTACACTCCATTGAATCCACAGTCAGGACTATGGGGGCACTCTGTTATGTTTACTACGAACCGAATGAGATTCAGACACTGATCGGGGTCACTTGTGCCGGAGAAGGTGACACTTTTTTCAGGGTCAATATTTCCTGGCTTGCTCACACAAGGGGAGTCATAGAGGTCACCCAGTGTCAACGTCAGGTTGAAGCCTGTATGATAGCATGGGTGCATAACTATGGCAGAAGAACCACTCATCTGGAAAAACCACAAAGGGAAAGGTCATTTATTTAACAGACACTTTTATCCAAAGCAACTGAGAAACAACCTGCAGCGATTGGGAATTGAGAGGGGGTTGTAGCTCAAACTGGTCATTCTTGAGGCAGAGTGCAAATACTGGCTAGTACCACTAAGGGGACCTTCAGAGTCTTATCTGTGACCGGTCAATGCCGCCATCAATTAAAAGCTGACACTGATCATTTCAGGAGGACCTCTTGAGTCATACCAGACGGGGGCATTGGCAGTTGCCATAGAAAAACTAAGTAGCACTGTCCCTGTTGTCCAGGCAAGCATTATCAGGATGTCATTTTAATTCTAGAGCCAAAGAAAAGCCTGACTCCTGCGCAATCGCTACAATATTTTACTTCCATTTCCCCCCCTTTTTAACAGTGCAATGTACTGTATGTAGTGTCTGTGCTTTTAAATGTATGTTGCATTGGCTTTCTAAAGTCTTTTCACAGCATTTAGTGCTCTTAAAATGTCTCAACAGAAAAGGCAGTGCCCATTTCTGGTTCCTGCCAAGTTTCAAGAAGCCCTCCTGCTGAATGATCATGAGTCATAAATTGATGGTGGTTGTGACCGGTGGTGAACGGTCCTAATCCGCACTTAGGATAATGTGTCAGAGGCACTGGCCATAGGTAGCCATACCCTGGAGCTCCCCCTGGTGCAAATGATACCTGTGTGAAGTTTGGGATAGGTGATATTCTCTAAAGGGACGGGACTAACAAAAAAGCACATGGCAACAAGACTGTCCAGTTTGAGCTACAACTGCTTCTGCAAAATCATTTTACCACAAGATAATTTTACCATTCAATTACAGTACCACATCATCTTCCAATTATTCAGTTGTATGCTATACTCTAACAAAATAAACACAAAAAACCCTGTCGCTCACCTCAACTAGATATGCTTGGAGTTGCTTCATGGCCTGGTCCTTCCCAAAGCAAAGGTAGCTGTGAGTGTACACCCCATACCTATGACCATAGAGCTGAAGAGCAGCTTCAGAATCAGGCTGTTTAACTGGATCTTTGGGAGTGAAGGCAATTTGGGTGGAACCCCCTCCTAAATCCAGAGCCCCAAGGATCCTACCTGCTTTCGGTGGAACCCACTTGCCCTCAAAAGTGTGCTGTCATCAACCAAGAACAAAGGAGGTTGTATGTTAAATTTCCATATTAGGTCCAGTTTATGCTTCTTTGTCTTTTTCTTGTCTGAAACACAAAGTAGAACTTACCTTGATGAAACCCTCTAGTATATAGTTGATAGTAACCCAACCATAAGCCCCTTCCGCCATACCCGAGAGTATCTGCGCACCACGGAAGTTAAATGGATAACCATTTATTGTTTTGGTGACCTCCTCCATAATGTCGTTTGTTGCATTCTCATCTTGTAACCTGGGTATTACAAATGTTGCAGTTTATGGGCCATACATTATAAAACGATCAAGTATAATAATTCTATAATTATATAAGTAAATTATGACATATTCTTTCATATACTCGTTACATTTATAATGATTTATTTCACATTGTTCCTTTAGTAGTATTGAACAATTAAAAGAATCTCATGCCAGCCATTAAAAGAAAGCCATGACAGCGGTTAGGCCTAAAGAGGTATGGAAGCTTATTGAGATTACAGGAGAACAGGAGCTAAGATATTGTGAAACAATAACAGGGATCGTTTGGAACTCTTTTTTGTATTTCCAGTCTAAAACCAAAGCTTTGTTGCCATCAGATGTTAATCAGACAGTGCGCTGTACCTTAGAAGTCGCATGCCTGCCGTCGCTCCGAGGTACACAGGGCAGCTCTGCTGCTGCTCAACAGGTATTGTAGCCTTGGCAACATCTAAGCATTGGCGAAGACTCTGGGCTGCAGCTGGGGGGTCTTGCTTGTAGCTGGATATACCCCCTCCTGTAAATAGGGCCCCGTTGTTGAATGGTTCAAATTGAGTGTGTTTATATGGACATGAGAATCCCAATTATAATGCTTATCCCGCTTTTGATCATGGCGTTTTGATGCCGTATGGCATTAACATGGAATAGAGAGATAGGTCTTTGAATATCTCTGTATATAGTATCCTGGTCACTGATAAAAGCATGCTATTTGCCAGCAGTGTTCAGACACCTGGGTACGACATGCAAACCGTATCTCTAGGGATTGCTCCCGATCCCAGAGCCTACAATCTGGCAATTTATATCCAATCTATATATTTCATCATATTTTCAGATAAACAGTATTGCAGTATTGTACGGTATATTGATATTTTGTTTTAAAGGTAATTTTGTCAGAATGAAAATAACATGAACAGTGATGACTATTTGTAACATATGAGATCCTATTTCTATTGAAGAATGGTTACTGAGAAAAAGTATCAAACAGATACATCTGTCTTTTTTACATGTTTTACATCTCACACTTGTCAGTTATTGTTTGTAAGTGACTGTTAGATAACCTTTGTTATTTTGTTGACATCATTTTTACATTTTGACTTGTGTTTGACTTGTATGTATACATTTATCTGAGTTTATTTTGTCGTGAATATTTCTATATCTAGAAAGTTGCACGAGGAATATTGACAAAACTTTTAAAATAAAAGGTACCAACCATCCACCTCGCACACTTTCACCTGTGACACAATCCCAGTGTTGTTTTCCTTGCCTCCCGGCCATTTATATATGAAGAGAGAGGTGTGGGAAGATCCAGCATCAAAAACCATCCCATACTAAAATGGAAAAATCACAAAAGAAGGATTTGAGAAAATGTCCCTTAGTTTACGGACTCTTTTTTTACATTTGTTAGCCCAATTAATAATCAGAGGTATGAGGTAGACTGGCAGGCCATAAGAGTACTCTAGGCAGTCCACCATAACAGTAATTTGGTTTTGGAAATATATATAATTACATGTTGAGTTCTAGACAACCACTGAGACAGCACCCACTTAAGAACATCTGAAGAGCACTATCAAACAATGCATTAGCGTAGCAACATTTCCAGGAATAAGGTCACAGATCAGTATCAGGAGTGAAACGTGTTATTGACTATTCCTTTACTAGCTGCTTCTGTTGTTCTTTCAGGTGGAGTAAGGGAGTTTTTCACATAACCTGGGTGCCATGGGGCAGGTCCACGGTGTAGTGCTGAGCCAAACACAGAACTAAAGCAATGATAGTGGTGCACACAGTGACTGTCACAAAAACTCCAAGGATGTTCTTTTTGGCTGACAGTTTCCCCATTCCACCCTAGGACTTAACCCCTCTGAAAGACAGAAGCAGGGGGAGGGGTGCTTAAAAATGTAGACACATTGTAAAACGTTAACGCACACACACACACTCAATACATATTAAAGCACACACACACACACACTCAATACATATACATACACAACTCAATACATATTTTCAAATTTGGGCTAAAATGTATGTATGTATAATATGTGTGTATATATATATATATATTGAGTTGTGTATGTATATATATATATATATATATATATATATATATAACATTTTGAGCTTCCTCTATTTACTATACATTCCAATAAGTGGACTAATGTATAAAATGTCTAGAACAGTACAAGTGGTGGTGTACCAGCCAAAACTCCTGTCAAGATAAACAACCAAAAGCAAAACTCAGTGCTGCCAGGGGCAAGTCAACAATTAACCAAACCGATCCTGTGGATATGCTGCTATGTTTCACACAGTTTGTCAGACTTACCTTCTTAAAAGCCACTCAGTCAAAGTTCAACATTCACCCTCTGTCCCCTGCCTGTCTTTATATACACTGTATACACACACAGAATTCGCCATACAAAAGTGTCAATAGTCTTGTCACTCCCATAAAAGTGTCCTGCCTCTCATCCACGTCAGAAATGTCCTAAGTGAGCAGACATAATGTGTGTGAGTTCACACGCAAACACACAGACCCCCCCACCACCACCACCACCACCACCACCACACACACACACCCAAACACACAACCCCCCCCAAAACACACACACACACCCCACCACAACACACACACACAGACATTCACATTGTCGTAAAGATACAAAGCATGGAGATTACCCGGAAGATGTAATCCTTGGTGTTCAGTATAAAGATGGAATCCCCAATCACTTACAGTATAATAAAGGCTACAAAGTGTCATCCACACATTATCTTTATTATCAGAAACAATACATCAGGCCCAGTGGCTTCTCCAGGTCATTTCACGTGTTCACTGTTGAATCATACGACTACTGTGACAATACAATGCAGGAGACATATATAATTGGAAGCATAAAATTGCACATAGGAGGAATATTAAGCGTATAATTTCATGAATGCTCCGCTCGTATTATTTACTGGAAAGGGTTCCATTCGTATGTAATTCTAGTTAGGTGGGCTATCTTAATACTATCCTTTACATAACTTGTTATACAAACATGTCAATCTATTATCTGCCTCACTGCTGTTAAGAGGCCACATGGGGACTCTAAGTTGACAGTGAGTTAATTTACATTCATCTACCATTCCCTCATATTTATGTGTCAGCAAAAGTGATTATGTAGAAAGATGTATAATGAAACATTGGTGGTCATTTTTATCTTTTCAATTTTCAGAAGCATTTTCATCCTGTTAATTCTAAACAATATATTCTAAATAATTGTAAATAATATTCACTCCCCCTGCTTAAAGGATTGACAAAAAATAGCTTTCGTCCATAAGCAGAATTATTTTTTTTGCAGTTGAATATTTATATGCCAGTGGCCAAAAGATCACTATAGAATTATCCACCAAGGTTCAACTCTGCAATCCCATCAACTCGATGGCAATCTATTATCAAGGATTGTTTTGACCTATATGCTACCAGTCTTGAGTAGTTCTACATTGTTCTTACCTGTTATTATTATTATCTCAGCAATTTATGATTTATGATTTTTTTCTAAGCAGCACGCGTTTCTAGGTGATGACCCTGATGGCATCTTGAACACCTGTGGGATTCGCTAATGCATTTGTTCACTGTTTAACCACACACAAAAGGCTTCATTGTCAACCCAATGCCTCCCACACAAAGGCCATAGCAATGGCCTCCGTCACGGTCAATTATGAATTTCCCAATGAACTATCAAAAATCACAGATCAGGTCTCCCATGAATGTAGAGAGGAAAGAAAGCAAACGCCAATAATTGTTCTGCAGCACGCAAACTGCAGCTCCATGTGTAACTAGGAACAACATTTGCCCAAGACGGATATAACTGACAAGCAAAGCATGAGCGTAAACGTGGCAAGGGTGGCAATGCATCAAATGACACTTCATGTTAGACTTAGCAAAGTATCAAACTGGTCTTCCAACTATTTTTTTTTTATGATAAAGGTCATCACCACGATACCAGTATTTTGTTGATGTGGTTGTGTTCCTCAAAGACAGAGAGAGAGAGAGAGAGAGGAGAGAGAGAGAGAGAGAGAGAGAGAGAGAGAGACCTCAAAAACCAAATCAACCTAATTGAAGAATCAATACATTCAAACAGCTTCTGAGACCACTGGAAGACCTTAAACAAAAATAATAATAATCAAGCCATTCAAGATGGAGAGATATGGATAAAACACTTCCTATACCAAGAATACAACCTAATTGGAGAATCAATACATTCTAACAGCTTCTGCCAGTTTGTCCATCCCATACCTGAAAATGTTGGAAGACCTTAAACAAAAATAATAATAATCTAGCCATTCAAGATGGAGAGATATGGATAAAACACTTCCTATACCAAGAAACCCGCAACACACCTGAAGACAAAATACATGAAAAATTCAACCAATTAGAAACAGTCATTAAGGACTACCAAAACCCATTAAATTACGAAATTACAGAAAAATAATTAAAATGTAGAAAAGCCTGTGGACCTGACGACATCCAGAATGAGATCAATTAAAATCAGCCATTCTGAAACTTTTCAGTTTAGTACTATTTGGCTATTTTCCTGAGATATGGGATCTGCATAAATTTGTGTGTGGGAAAAGTCTTATGTAGCATACTAAATTCACAAATCATAGACTTCATCACAGAACACCATTTATTAAGCAACAGCCAAATTGGATTTCTACCTAAATTTAGAACTACAGATCATAGCTTCACATTAAACACCCTAATTGACATTTATGTGCACAAAAAAAATGCAAAAATTTCGATTCAGTCTGGCACAACGGCCTTTTTGTAACATTAATCAAAAGCAGTATCGGAGGAAAAATATACAATCTGATAAAAACCAATGTACACTAATGAGAAGTGCTCAATTAAGATTGGAACAAAGGAAAAAGAATCTCTCTTTCAGAGACGTGGGGTAAGGCAGGGCTGTAACCTTAGCCCCACACTATTCAATATATACATAAATTAATTCGCAAAAACATATAGAGCATTCCTCTGCACCTGGCCTGAAAATACAAGAACCTGAAATAAAGTGTCTACTTTATGCTGATGACCTGGTCCTGGTGTCCCCCACAGAAGAGGGGTTACAGCAACACCTATCAGAATTGGATACATGCTGTCTAACCTGGGCTTGATCACAGTGTCTGATACAAAACTGACTAAATACAGACTGAGTGAGCACAACCTGGCAGTAGAGGTAGGCCGGCACAGACAGACCTGTCTGCCCAGAGAGGAGAAGTTGTGTTCTTACTGTGACCAGGGAACAGTGGAGACAGAGCTGCACTTCCTAACTCACTGCAACCAATACCAAAGTCTTAGAGACCAATATTTTGCAAAAATAATAAAAATGTGCCCAGAGTTCCTTTATCTAAGTGATCTGGAGAGACTCCCGACTCTACTGGGAGAGAGGGAGGACTGCTGTAGACTGGCAGCAAGATGTAGCAGCCTGCCATGAGCTCCACAGCTCTGTCAACCCCCTGCCCCACATGGCTAATAATTAATGTTAACCAATTAATAATTAACTTGAAAAATGTTTATACCCTGTTACTTACCTACCTTCCAAAGCCTATCTTGTTCCCCATGCCCCCCGCCCTTTGCACTGTTACTGCTTAGTGTTTTTTTTTTAAATGTATTCATGTTTATTACAATTGTGTAGTTTATGTCAATGTGCTTTGGCAATGTTGTATTGTATGCAGTCATGCCAATAGAGCAATTTGAATTTGAGAGAGAGAGAGAGAGAGAGAGAGAGAGAGAGAGAGAGAGAGAGAGAGAGAAAGCGAGAGAGAGAGAGCACTGTACCTGCAAGTATTATATCTTTATGAATACAAAATTAACTTTGTACTCATAAATTGTATTCTTTACTCCAGTGAAAATAAATTTCAGTTTTGGTCAGTCAGCCAAGATTGATTTGGTGTTTTCTTGGAGACATGCGCTACAGTCAAGCGTAAATATTGTTCGGTGCGTTTGGGGAAGAAATTGAGATGCAACAATGTGTAGTTAGTTTTTAATCTCTTTTGGCATGATTAAACTTGTACCAGCAGAGAGCGCCCTAAAACCACATCTGATGTATAAAGCCCACACAAGATGAAATTCAAGATGAAATCCAACTAAGCTGCTAAACGCCTCCACAACAATAGGTGGCAGTAAGTTATTTTTTTTATGCTCAGCTATGCACCTTTGTGGATACACCAGTTTCTGAAAACTTCTCGGCCTCAAAACCTTCATTTTCAGATACAACCTTATAAGAGAGCTCTCTTCGTCTTCTTTTTGAGGTCAGGCCGTTGAAATCTTAGGTAAAAGATACACCTTGCGTGCACTAGGCTACCAAAGAAAGAATGTCAATGCACTGACCCGGACCGATACCTTCACCCATGTGTAGTACCTCCGCCAATCAAAATTTCAAGACAGATTTTGATGTCCTGTGTTCAAGTCATCTTGGACGTCAGCTGTAGCCTACTAACAGCGACTCTTACCTGCGCCTATTTTCGTTCGGTTTCAGGTGATACAAATATGTTTTTATAACTTAATTGTTTTAAAACGCGAAAATGGTCACTCCTGCTCGAGTTTTTCGTAAATTTGAAGGGTTATTTGCTGTATATAAGCCCTCCGGAATTCACTGGAAACTCGTCCGTGACAACATAGAAGCGAATCTCCTTAAAGGTGAGAACGAAACAAGTCGTGGTAATGTCACATTAGCTCTTTTTTTGTTAGCTTTCAGGAATTTACACGTCGAATACTATTAATTGAGTTTAACGAGTGGAAATAAGCGTGTGCCACAGTAACATGAGTGACAGATGGATTGTTTTGTGTAATTTTACACTATTGTATTTTCCCCTCTAGAAATCAATGCTGCCCCACCTCCTGCCCCCAAACTTGAGGTTCGTTTCCAGGCTCTACCCAGCAGAGAGTCAGGAACATCCAAGGCACTAACTATGGCAGCCATTCAGTTCCCAGTCCTCGCTACTAGTCCTCAAGGTTTGTTCTATCGTATTGCACTGAGCATAATTTGAACATATTAGTTCGTTTGTGTGTATAAGTGTATGCATGGATGTCATACTGTCGTTGATTATTCAGTCTATCATTACAAGTTAAAGTTCTGTTTTATGTTTTCGCTATCAAGCAATGTTAAAACAAATGCACAAATGATTAAAACAGAGAAGCATACTCGCAAAATAGGCTTCTATTAAAGACGTAGCTTTGGTCGAGCCTTCATAATTCATATGTTACTCTGTCCTGTAGTGAGAGGACCACGGTATAGGACCCTCAAGGTGGGAGTGGGCCATCGTCTGGATGCATTCTCGTCTGGAGTGCTTGGTATGTTCCCATCTTTGATGCCATATACCTAGTTTCTGAGTAAGAAGCTGGGTTATCAGAACAGAATAGCTGATCGTTTCAACTATTTGCCTTACCTGAGAATGCATGTCTCTTTTGTCTCAGTTCTAGGTGTTGGACAAGCAAACAAGGCCCTGGCAGAGTTCTACAGCTCGGCTGTTACAAGGGTGAGCACTGAAGATTGATGTAAAAGCAACTGATATCTGTGTGTGTTGCAAATTGTTGAGAACTAATGATGAACATTATTAGATTTTTAAGAACTATGGTAACGTATACACAGAGCTGAAATCTTCAATTATTCGTGATTACACATGCTGTGACTATGTGGCAGGATTACACATTAGAGGGGGAGTTCGGGATGGCCACAGACGACTTTTCTGCCACCGGACGCATCATAGAAAGGACTACATTTGGTAATTATGGTTCCTCGGTCAAATTTCCAGACATTTTCCTTTGGTTTGGTTTTGTGAGAATGGCCCGAGTCGGCCACCCCACGATGTAGGCTGGTGGAAAAGGGTTGCAGGTAGGAAACACACACGGCGCAGGAGACAGTGGCTTACTTTAAAAATTAGCTACTTCCAGCATGTTCAGTCTGTCCTCCCCTCATTCAGGAATGAGGTACACCCTAAATAAGGCCCCCCAAGGTCTTAATTGGTCTAATTAAAGCTAATTGGACCCCTCCACAGAGGTAGGGGAACCCGGACCCAACCACTCAGGTAGGGGAGTCCAGTCCTTTAACCCCCTTTGGGCCACAGTGAGAAGGGGGAGGGATTTCACCTTCTCACAGGTTTATATCTCCATAGGCTGAATGCCACTGTCCACCTGATAATCAACTGAACACCGCTGATAATCAGAGCTGGGTGGCACATTTTGAATGATAATTCAGATTAGGGCTGAACGATTAATTGCATTTGCGATTTAATCGCGATATGAAAGAACGCGATTTTCTAACCGCAACGTCCGCGATTAAAAAACGTGGTCACAAAAAAAAAAAAAAAAAAATTTAAATAATTATTATTTTTTTTTTTTTTTTTTAAGATGGTACATTTTGCACACAGTGTTTAAAAAGTGCATGCCTAGTGTTTATACTTAAAATTACTTTTTTTTAAATACTTAAATGCACAGTGACAAAGCCACCGATTTGTTGTTCTTGTTTCTGTAATGAACAACTAAATAAAAATGTAAAATGTGGGAAAGAATATTTTACACTAAATGTATCTAATATTGTGTTGGTCATATTTAAATCATTCATTACGTTTTGTTGGGAAAAAAAGAGGATAAAAAAAAAATCGCATATCAAATCGCAATCGCAATATTTTGGTAAAAAATCGCAATTAGATTATTTTCCCAAATCGTTCAGCCCTAATTCAGATGTGCATTTAATACCTTTTTCGTCACACAGCTGTGGTGTTTCTCCTCTTTTAGAACATATCACCCTGGTGAAACTGGAGAAGATCCTGGCCATGATTCAGGGGGGCCATCAGAAAGCTCTCATCACGTAAGTCTGTCCACCATCTTTCCATCTTAAAAGGCTAATTTTGTGCTTACGGGCATATGCTTATGCATTGACATTCATTGATCAGTTGTAGACCCTTCACTAATGTCAATGCAAAATCTTGGAAAAGAATGTTGGAATGAATAACATTAAGCAGGAAAAAATGAGTCGGCCATCCCTAACATTTAATTCTTTGCATAAATCTGTGACCCTCAGATACTCGGGAGTGGACCTCCAGTCTCAGGAGGCATATGAGCTGGCGGCTCAGGGGATACTGCATCCACAGAGCAAGTCTCCCCCCATCCTCAAGGGTCTGCGCTGCATCCATTTCAAGCCCCCCCACTTCACCCTTGGTAATGACAGTAGAAGCATGACATCTCTCACATTCTTCCCTGAAATGTATCAATCGGTGTGAATTATCTGTGAGATAATAGCAGTGTTGTCTGTAATATGACTCCATTCTGTTGCATGTCGCTAGTTATATCAAATGTGTCTTGGCTGTTAAGAAACACAATGTGGGCAGGCCTTTTAACTAGTCTAAGATCTGACGCCTGTACTTTTATCTATGAACCTGCTGTACTTCTTTCTCCCTCTGCTCTCTCTCAGAGGCTCAGTGTGTGAATGAGACACAGCATTACTTGCGCAAACTGGTCCATGAGGTGGGTCTGGAGCTGCGCAGTACTGCCGTCTGCACAGGTGTACGACGCACACGCGATGGGCTCTTCGGCCTTCAGGAGGCGCTCACGCGACAGCACTGGACCGCCTCAGACATTCAGCGCACCATCAAGGTGCACCACTCAATGCTGAAGGACCTCAAGAAGGCCGGCAACTCTGGACATGCAGAGGAGGATGCTCAGCCAGAGCAGCACTACCAGCAGACAGGCACAGGAGAACACTCCACAGCCAGTATCACTGGGACTGGCTCAAAGCAGCTGCATTCTGCTGCAAAGGAAGCAGCCGAAAATACACCATCCTTATAGGGTGTGGTTATTAATTACACAAATACAATTGTTAAGTGGGTCTTCATGGATGTTTGGTCAGCTACAAACATTTTCCCCTCTTGATGCTTGATACTTGGATTTGTTGGTAATTTCTTATGTCAGTGTTTTTTGGACAGTATCTGTCCCATTACTGTTTAGATGTACCCTGTTTTCACCAGCACGGTACCTGTGGTATTGCTTCAGATAAATGTTTTCGAATCCTCTCTCTGAATTATGTTTTTTCAGAATATATTTCAAGATGCTAATTAAAATTTGTCTCATACATGATATGGACTGTTATTGCCAGAGTTCCATAGTTTACATAGCCATTGACAAAACCTAAGTAAACACATGCAGAGATCACACGCAACTCATATATAGGGCATCGTATTTATCATATTCAGTTAAAAAATTAAGTATGGTGTAGTATGGTATGCATCAGGTAAACGTGAAGCACGGAACACTTTACCCCGCAGCCTGAATCTCCACACGGATGAATTTACGGGTCGGACCAAAACAGTCTTTTGGAGGCGGAGGTTACAGAGAGGTTTTTAGTATTCAAATATCGTTGGTCTTACTTCTGTAGGACCAGGCATAGGGAGCAGGTAACGTTAGGCTTCTCTACTGCTACATTTAATTTGTAATGTCCCTAGTGTTGATGCCAGAGAAATGCATCGTTTGTTATGAGTGGAATCTGACTTAAGCTTTAGTTACAGTTAATATAATAGAAAATAACAGACATGGCTAGGGAGATAGGGTGACCAGACGTCCTGTTTTTCCCGGGATAGTCCCGTTTTTAGTGTACCGACTTGTGAAAAAAATCATGTTTTGTCGTGTGGTGTTTCCTCGTTCGGCAAATTTTACTAATTGGTTTGAGAGCAATAAGACAATATTTGTGGTAACACGATTTACTGACATATATAACTAACATCCGTTCTATCCGAATAGAGGGTCACCAGGGGGTCAGGATTTGAAGGGTTAGCTTCCTCCAGTTAGCATTCAAATTGACCGCCGACATCTTTAAATATGTCGGACAGAGGGTGCTCGCCTCTGGCACCATTAAAACAATTAGGCACCACATAAAATGACATGTCTATGCGGATTGGTGGATGTGGAAAACGGTCCGTGATGACGGTCACGAGGCCATTAGGGAATGTGCATAGTTGCCTTGAAGGCGTAAATTTATATCCGTGGTTTGCTGGTAGGGTGGCCTAACATTTTGCAGGACAGAAAACTGTAGGTAGCCTAATTTAAGTATAAGACGTTTTGTACGCCCAATGTGTAAGGCTAACTCAAAAGAAAACAGATAGCCAATAGAAGCGCATACCCATTTATCATGCAGGTGAACTGAAGTGCAAATAACAGTGAAGTATGACTGCATTTGAACCGTTATAGCACAGAATTCATACAGCAAAAACACTGTCCTGGAATCAGTGTAATCTGACAGAGAACTGTTGAAGCTACTACCTCTATATACAAGAAGCATAGGCTGTTGCATTGATCTTACATTTGCAGTAATTAGAAAAACGTACATTTCATGCATTCAGAATCACATTTTTATATAACAACAATGATATTAATAGGTGCTAATGTAGGATTTTGTTTAACTTCCAGAGATATGCTCAAATGAATGTCTTCGTTTGCAGTCATAATCACATAATCTACCTATATATTTCACAACATGACACCATTTAATGATGTGCTTTTATTGTTAACAATAAAGAATGTTTATGAGGAGGCTCCTCCCCTACACTAAAGTTGTGCATGCACTGGCAGGTTTCAATCCACCAATCTGCATAGACATCATACTTTTGTGGCCATCTGTATTGTGGCACCTAATTGGCTCTTTGTAGAAATGGTGATGAAGTGAGCATCCATGGGATGACATTTTTAAGATTGGTACTTCCTGGGCTGCAGTAGCTAGCAGTAGCGTGGGGTGGTACTTCCTCACTCTCTTCAGGTCTGTATAAACCTCCATGGTTGTCAGACAGGAATCTGGTCAGGAAGACCTTGTCAAGATACATAAAGTTGACCGCTCTGTTTCTGCGACGTGACGGTGGCTCAGCTCTGTGCCACCCAGTTCTGCAGGCAGTTTACAGGGTAAAATGTTATATTAGGGGTAATTATATTAGCACTGTGAAAGTCTGTCTTCCTCATGGAAAGTCATGATTCAAGCCGTAAATCAAAACAAGATGTTATTGTTGGTAATGATAGGGAAAAATTACAGATCCTCATGCACTATTCCTAACTGATTTCACAGAGAGAAGCTCTTAGAAAGTCCGTGCTTAGAGGATGGTCTCTTGCGTTACATCAATTGTCATATCAAAGATTCCAGACAGGCAGTGATGTTTGCTTTGTTCAGTGTTTCACAAACCAAGGCACCCAGTCTGTAGGACTACATCTAGCACAATATCTGGACAGCTGAAATGGAAAGCATTTAGTACACAGCTTTAGCTGATAGGCTAATACATCATGGTGAAAAATGATTGTGTTTGTGCTTCCATCTTCCAGGCGAGATGCGGGGTGCGGTGCGCTGGGTGCTGTGGGATGTGAAGGACACGCTGCTGAAGGTGCGGCACTCGGTTGGGGAACAGTACTGCAGTGAGGCGTCACGTCTCGGCCTGGACCTGCCGCCCTCACAGGTGGAAGCTGCCTTCAAACAGGCTTACCGCCGCCAGGCCAAACTCTACCCCAACTATGGCATGGCCCAGGGCCTGGGGGGACACCGCTGGTGGGTGGCCGTTGTGAAGGACACTTTCAGCCAGTGTGGGGTGCAGGACCCAGCGATGCTCGACAAGCTGTCCTTCAACCTCTACCATAACTTCAAAAACGCTGAGAACTGGGAGGTATTGATGCGCACTGGGATTGTTATGTAACGTTAACTTGATTTGGCAGCACTAAGAGCACCTGGCCACATGTTTTCAAAACATGCTGGCTTGGAAGCTACACCTTTTAATTCAGAAATTGATTTCTATCATGCCAAACATCATTTGTGCTTATCAAATCAGCTGGCATGAAGACTAGCTAGCTAGCATATAGTCACAGGTATGGAAAGTATGATCTTGTTGATCCTGCACATCATCACCCCCCCCCCCCCCCCCCCCCAAAAGTCTAGTTCCTACATAACACAAAGATGTGATTAATGTTATAACTAGGGCTGATGACTTCTATCAGATATTGCTTTTAACAACACATAACGTTTCACTTTACATCAGGTGTTTCCAGACTCTGACCGTACACTAAGGAGCTGTATCGCCATGGGGCTGAAGCTAGGTGTGGTGTCCAACTTTGACAACCGCCTGGAGGGTATCTTGCACAGCTGTGGGCTTCTTCCCCATTTCAGCTTCCTGCTCACCTCAGAAGGGGCCAAGGTGGCTAAGCCTGACGCAGCCATCTTCCACCAGGCCTTGCAGCACTGCGGGGCTCCTGCCTCGAGTGTGGCTCACGTCGGGGACCACTATGTCAACGATTACCTCACAGCACGCTCTCTGGGCATCAGCGGGTATTTGCTGGACAGGCAGAGCAGCACACAGCACGCAGATGTTCCCCCTCAGCACAAGCTAAGCAGTCTGGATGAACTGCCAGCCCTTCTAGAGCAAAATCTATTATAGGTCTCTTTAACTTTTATCCAGGGCAGGGCAGGAAATGTGCAATGAAAAGATTTATAGGTCCATAATTGTGCACTGGAGATTAATCATGTACACTTTTACCTCGATGACTGATGGGGGTATAGATGAGACATTGAAATTCACATGTAATTAAAATCCAATCGATAAGTCACCAAAACTGCTCGTTTATCTTATGGATTAACTTGTCAAATCTCGAGAGAATGAGCTTTGATGGTTATACATTAAACGGTTGGATGGTTTTACACACAATCCTTTTGGGTCATTCCACGGCATATCAGCTAGACCCTTAAATTTCATGTCATAGATTTTCATGAAAAAAAAAAGATGTATTTAATGTGTATTTTATTACTGTAGCTGTACAAAATCTTAAAGTTGTGCACCCAACAATTTTTGTGTTAAAAATGTGTAAAGTACCAAAACTGGAGTCATTTTTGCTGGACTGAATCCACATGTGTTTAACCTCACCAATGCCTAAAATTCATTTAGCTGAAATGTATACTGAATATATTGATCGGTGTTCCTTTTAGCTATGAAATAAAGTGAAACAGGGTGTAGCGTGCAAACATCACTGTCTACAAATTAATATCTGAGGCATTTATCAGTGTTTATTTCCCAGATTTTATATGTGGTATTTGCATAGGTCTATCAACCCTATATTGTTCTTCAACAAAAATCAGACGCTCTACAGTGACATCAAAATGGCCTCAAAATGTAAATTCAAAATGTCCTTGTTTTCTGGGATTTTTGACCCTTGGTTATCTTTTTTTTTCCACATGTACCAGTAATCAATTTACTCAAAGATCACGGATGTGCTTTTTCGTTTTCATAGTGAAATATTTTTATGAAAATAGACAATTTGTAAATGGAACTTTGAAAAGAAAAAACAAGAATCTATTTAAATGTTGATGGTCCTTGATTTGACATTGATATGTACATGAAAGGGACCACAACAAAGTTGCTGAAGAAAGCTGGATTTTGTCACAAATATGTTATGATGATGTAGACAAGCTGTGGCAACACATTAAAGGGAAACTTTGGGATTTTTCAACCTGGGCCCTTTTAGGGTAAAAACTTTGACTTAGGGCAATTAACGATCAAAACCCTTCAGGATTGAGTTAGAATGCTATAACTGGTAACTGTAAAACAGCTGTACAATAGAATTCTGAGGCAAGCCAGCAGCTTGTTATCGCCACTGACAGGCTCGTAAATGTTGATGTAAGGGTCTGAGAACATGGAAAGGATCCCTAAAGAGATACACCTGCGCCTGTTTACCTCAATTTCAGCTCAATCCATTACGATTTATGAAGTGAAGTGGCAGGGTTAAATATATGTGGATTCAGACCAGCAAAAACTACTCTGGTTTTAGGCCTTGGGCACCAACTTTAAAAAAGGTTAACACAAAACTATTGGGAAGATAGATTTAAGATCGTGTGCAGTTACATTAATAAAATATAGAAATGTAACTAAACACTTATACATTACATTAATAAAATATATAAATGTAACTTAATATTTTCATGAAAATCCATGACATGACCTGTGCTGCTCGAGGTGATTTAGCATGGAATGGCCCTTTTCCCTGAAAACATTTCAGGAGAGAAGTTCAGAAGAACTCAGTTGGCATGTCATTGTACCCTTTTAGTGCAAATTTACCTTTGTGCTCATTGTGCTCTGTTGTAATCTACTAGTCTGTGTTTTTGTCCTACAGTGGAAGTGTGACAATTGCAGTTTCTTGTCTATCCACAGGATGGTGTACACTACCTTTCCTCGCACATGGGATAGACTCCCACAGCTATTAGTGTAGGGAAAAGATTTGTTTCAGCAGTTCCAATGCTTTTAAATATGACGATAGTCCGATTAGTCATGTGAAGTTCATCAATCTTTTAGGGAAATGTGTTAATTTAATTGTACTCTTTTTTTATTAGACTATTTTATTAATATGCTGACAATACAATAATTAAAAAGATGCAACTTATTTATTTGAATAGTGTACTTTTAATTATTTCTGTTTAGGCGTGTCTTATTTTACATTTATAATAAAAAGGATACACCATTGTATGGTGAACTAGCCATAAGTTCACCTACATACTTAATACTATTTACACAGGTAACATACGGTATTCAACTTTTCTATTTAAGTTCAGACAGGAATGTTCAGTCAGGACACTCTAGCTGGTAGTTCTCTTGACACACCTGAGAACCTCCCCTCACATTCTAAGTTTGCTACAGCTGCAGCTTACAGGATGAGGAGTTTTCTGCTTGCCTGTCTTGATCCTCCGCAGTAGCACCTGTTTCAGTGTGCGTTAAGCACATGGTTCTAGAGCATTCCTTTCCCTGAGCTTGATGAGCTCAGTTCATTGATTTATTTGCATTTGATCCAGCAGCAGCGAATTAAGCTACCTAACAGCAATGGCAGATAAAGCAAATCTAGTCTAAACTGGTTGTGTCATAAACAGAAATAAAGCTCAACATGTTTTCATAGTATATGACCAAAGTGAAGTAATCCATTACACAGCCTTTACCTAACTTAAATCACTGTTAATTTAAAACACTGTTAATTCTGTTAAAACACAATTAAACAGGTTTTTACTGTTTTTAAGGTATGTTTTTGAAGGTTCGTAATCTGTGTAACATCCTAAAATTAATTTGATGGTAGTCATGTGAAGGAGACAAACACACCTGTTGTTACCACTGGCCGCCCAGGCGTTTCACTCTGTAGTTTTGTGCTTTGGTTCGACCCCATGAAAAAAAGCATTTACAGCACTATACACTTTGTTAGGTACACCTGTTCAACTGCTCGTCAACGCAAATACATGAATCTAATCAGCCAATCACATGGCAGCAACTCAATGCACGTTGACATGGTCAACCTGCTGAAGTTCAAATCGAGCATCAGAATGGGGAAGAAAGGTGATTTAAGTGACTTTGAACGTGGCATCGTTGTTGAGTATTTCAGAAACTGCTGATCTACTGGGATTTTCACGCACAACCATATCTAGGGTTTACAGAGAATGGTCCAAAAAAGAGTAAATATCCAGTGAGTGGCATTTCTCTGGGCTAAAATGCCTTGTTGATGTCAGAGGTGATTGGCCAGACTGGTTCGAGATGATAGAATCACGCAGTTGCTGCAGATTTGATTCTATCATGTCAATATGGACCGAAATCTCTGAGGAATGTTTCCAGTACCTTGTTGGATCTATGCCACATAGAATTAAGGCAGTTCTGAAGGCAGCTTTTACTCTCCTCCACTTTTTGCTCACAACATGTTAAACGAACCCAGCACATGTTAAACAAACCCAACCCATGTTAAACGAACCCAGCACATGTTAAACGAACCCAACCCATGTTAAACGAACCTATCACATGTTAAACAAACCCAACCCATGTTAAACGAACCCAGCACATGTTAAACAAACCCAACCCATGTTAAACGAACCCATCACATGTTAAAAGAACCCAACACATGTTAAACGCATATACAGTGGGGAAAATAAGTATTTGAACCCCTGCCGATTTCGCAAGTTTGGCCACTTGCAAAGAAATGTGTGATCTATAATTGTAATGGTAGGTGTATTTAAACAGTGAGAAATAGAAAATCAACGAACAAATCCAGAAAACTGCATTTTATAACATTTATGACTCACTTGTATTTGATGCAGAAAATAAGTATTTGAACCCCCAAGCAAACAGCAAGAATTCAGGCTCCCAATGACCAGTTATGTGCCCAAGAAGCACACAGATTAGTCCTCATTAGGCCTAACAAGGTACACCTGATCTCAACTGGTGACGTGTATAAAAGAAACCTGTCCAAAGAATCATACTTCACACCTTCAACCTCACCACCATGGGCAAGACCAAAGAGTTGACCAAGGACATCAGAGATAAGATTGTAGACCTGCACAAGGCTGGAATGGGTTACAAAACCATCGGCAAGCAGCTTGGTGAGAAGCAGACAACTATTGGTGCGATTATTCGTAAATGGAAGCAACACCAAACAACTGTCCATCGCTCTAGGTCTGGGGCTCCATGCAAGATATCCCCTCGTGCGGTATCGGTGATCATCCGAAAGGTGCAGAATAACCCCGGAACTACACAGGGGGAGCTTGTGAATGATCTTAAGGCAGCTGGGACCACAGTCACCAAGAAAACCATTGGCAACACACTACGCCGTAATGGTTTGAAGTACTGCAGCACTCGCAAGGTCCCCCTGCTCAGGGAAGCAAATGTACAGGGCCGTCTGAAGTTTGCCAATGAACACTTAAATGATTCTAAGGAGGATTGGGAGACAGGATGTGGTCAGATGAGACCAAAATCAAGCTCTTTGGCATCAACTCGATTTGCTGCGTTTGGAGGGGGAAGAATGCTGAATATGACACCATCCCCACCGTCAAGCATGGAGGTGGAAACATTATGCTTTGGGGCTGTTTCTCTGCCAAGGGTACAGGACGACTCCACTGCATCGAGGGGACTATGGATGGGGCCATGTAATGTGGAATATTGGGCTTGAACCTCATTCCCTCATCCCCTCCCATTGAAAACGCAACCTTAAGGATTTGGAGAGGATCTGCAAAGAGGAGTGGACCAAAATCCCTCCTGAGATTTGTGTAAACCTGGTGACCAACTACAAGAAAAGTCTTTCGTCTGCTTGCCAACAAGGGTTATTCCACCAAGTACTAAGTCATGTTTTGCTAGGGGTTCAAATACTTATTTTCTGCATCAAATGCAAATTAAGTCATAAATGTTATAAAATGCAGTTTTCTGGATTTTTTTGTTGATACTCTATTTCTCACTGTTAAAATACACCTACCATTACAATTATAGATCACACATTTCTTTGCAAGTGGCCAAACTTGCGAAATCGGCAGGGGTTCAAATACTTATTTTCCCCACTGTATGTAACACATGTTAAACGAATGTTAGAAAAAAAAATTCCTGCAGTACATAGATGTTATCTGCTTTGCTGCTATATATATTTGGTAGCCTGGCTTCATTAACCTTGCATTCTGTAATTTAGTTTGGTAATTCCGTCCTACGTGGTCTGCGTATTCACTGTGTTGTATGGGGAAGGATCACTTTTAGGCCTAATACCCGAAGACCTATTTCTTCCCATCTGCTCAGAGACAGATACAGATACAGAGAAAGCTTGGGTGGAGATCAGAAGGGAAATGAGATAGATGGCCAAGCATCTGAAGGGACAAGAGACAGAGATAAATGAAACAATAGCCAGACAGCACCTCCCATGTGGTACAGGGAAATACACTTGCATGCGGCGATGGTTCCTGTGCCATCATGTAATGGATTACATTCTCCCGGCAGCCCACGGGTTACGTTACAACTGGACTCCTTCCCACCCCTCCCTCCCTCCCTCTCCTTCTAAGCTGTCTGTGTATCTACGGAGAGTCCCCCAGCAGAGATCCTTAAAGCAGGCAGGGCTTTGGTAGCTTAGCCAGTCGACTCTAAAAAGCTCCACACCAATCCAATTTCCACATAATAGGATTGGCAACCACAACTCATGGACAAATGAGGGGGTGAGAGAGAGATGCTAGGGGTGTTGCATGAGATAGCTGTGGCCTGTGAAGAGAGATCTGGTCCCCCAGAGAAGAAAATGGATGAAACGCACTCATAAACAAAACAAAAAAAAGAAGAAAAACAACAAAAAGGAGGTCCTTGCACGCTCGCTCTGACATACTCCATGCGTGTTCCAGTGCCTCTCCTGGGCTAATGCCGGGCACTCCAGTTCTCGGACGCTCCTCACAGAGCTTTTCTCTGCACACAAAAGGGTCTGGAGAGCAAAGCAAAACACATAACTGGCAAATTCAGTAAAAAGACAGGAAATAGGAGAAACCTTTCCCTCAGCATAAAGAGCACTCTGGGACGGGGGCTCTTTGTCCGATTGTGCCTGAGGTTTTTTAAGGGAGTTTTTATGTCTACATTTCTATTTGGTTCTCTTGAAATATTCAGAAGATGGAGGAAATAAATGGATGGCACTTGAAAGCAAAGGAAGAAAAGAAATGGAAGGATGATGTCGAAAAGGGAAAGGCTTGGCATGCAACGGGGAAGAAAACTCAGCCAGACGTCAGGGCTGGCACTAGCATGAAAAAATGGGTTGAGAGTGGGCAGAATATTAAAAATAGAGACAGAAAGACACACCAGACAAACATCAGCTTTCAGTCTTCATTGAAAAAAATTGCATACAAACAGAAATAAGTCACACACATGACAATATGCAGTTGACGTACAATACCCATTGATCATTACACAAGCAAACGTCCTACTATTATGACGAATGTAGCAACACCATTGTTCATTGAGGTGGTCACTGTCAAAATGAGGTTCCTATCCACAATCCAAAATGGCTACTTCATAGGCATCATACAAACGTATACCTGCTGTGTACACAGGTAAGGTTTACCATGGATGTCACCTACTTAATTTACAATATGCCATAATATCTCTCAGCTAACAAAGGGCTTTATACACATACATGGAGAGAGGAAACAGTTTGCATACAGTTACACATTGCCTTTGAACTCTCAACTGATTATCAAGGTACATTTTGAGAGCTTAAACTGACACAAATGTCAAATGTAGACCAGAGGACACAAAACTGAAGGGTCATTACAGAAAAGACTTCAGCCTTGATGAAACATATTAATGGTGTTTGTGGCTCAAATGAAACGACAGGACTTGCCACGACTTATGCTATGCAGCCATCATCTCAAGTCAACCCATTATCATTCATCAGTCAAGGAAGAGCATTCAATTATACCACGCAACACCCTCAGGTTAAACTGATTCCACAACTGACAGACACAAATCATTTTCTGAACTGCAGTAAATTATATAAATTGTCTTCATTCTTTTTAGAGTTCTGGCATTTCAGGGGAACAGCAGAATAAATCACTTCCCTATCCCCCCAACACAGAGATTGTGTACAGCCTTTTAGCATTAATCATCATTGGTCTTGCAGACTCACACTGCTTCGCATGGAGTCACATAAGAAGCAAAGCTGAAATAATAATATCAAACAACTTCAATAAATAAACCATACCATAATAAACAATAAACAAAATGTATCCGTCTCAAATACGTTTAGCCACATAATCTATGTTTGCAGACATTTGAGGTATTTCACAGGACTCAATTGTTTTTCTCTAGATGGTCTTCTTTTTTTCTTAAGCCATATGGACATTGACAAAATCAGTACATTCTTGTGAACAAACACTTGGCAGGATATCTTACGCTCTCAGGTCTTATCCTACCCACAGAAGTCTATAGGGACAGAGGGAAGCTCTTCTTTTCGTTTGCCCTGCTGTCTTCTACACTGTACACTAAACTGCTATGAAGGCAAGACAAAACTAATTCTTCTCTGACACACAACACATTATCCTGTTCTCCACTCATTAGGCATCACCCTTCAAATACAGGAATGCCATTTTATCAAGCAGATAAAACCTTTTTTTTTTATCATCAGCGATAGAGAAGTACACACCTCCCCCAGGCTCCAGAAGTAACACTGAGATGATTTACAAACAGTGCTGGTCACTGCATGACTTCTGCAGAACCCTTGACATTCTTTAAGAATATTAGTTAGCATGGCAGCTTTGTTTAAAAATGTTGTGCTATGGTGCTAGTGTGCTCTCGTGTGGTTCTTGTGTTGGTGCATCTTAAATGTGAAGGTGAAATATATTTCTTGAAAACGTGCTGCATTCTGCTAATCAACAGAAGGCTTTGGAGTTGTGGGAGTGGATTTCTACAGTGACATAACCTCTTAGCCAGGATTTTCCACATATGCAGGATCAAACCAACTAGTTGTTAGTGGTACTTTTCATCTAGGTAAACAGATTAGATTAGAAAAGTTGATTAATATAATTTAACAGTTTACAATAAAAGGGGCATTATGGTCAAATGTGCATACAATTCCTAGAGAAAGGTTAAATTTGAAGTAAATAATGGAAAATATTTTAACTACACTTGAAGGACATCAAGGTTGTTGTTGAACTTCTGTTATTGAAGGCAGTACAGGTAACATTTGCTTTTTGCTGCACTAGAGTGATCTTGGTTGATTCTAGGCAAGTGAAAAATCCTGTCTTTTTGGCTACAGATTATTTTATCCGCTAATAAATGTGAATCTATATTCACAAGTGCTCTATGTGATCAAATGTGATAAAAAAAATGTGGGGACACTAATTTCATATAAACATTGCAGAAGCCCCTAGCTGTTTGCACACTAACTTCAAGAAATGCCAGGATAAGAACTGGAACACATCATGTCTTTGAGCCATGTAAAATATGTTTTGAAGGCTGTACGTACTTAAAGTGCAAAGATTAAAAAAATAGGTTGGTCTTATTATGAAATAGCAAGACAATAAATGGTACTATAGTGGATAAATGTTTTAGCAATACAACTCTCCTCTCCAAAGCATACGTAACAACCAGTTAGCAGTCTCAGAAGGGGAATATGCAGTTGAAATTCATAATGTCAAAAGTAGTTTTTAAAGTACCGTGCACTCGATTTTTCCATGAAGTGGTCATTGTCCTTTTTGTCATTGTCCGTGTGTTGTGGCTCAGCTAATGATGATCAACACACAAGTCGTAAATTCATGTCCCATTTTTGTCCACTTGTGGAATAAATGTGTAAACCCCTCATGATTAAATGTTAAAAACAAAAGAATTTAGTTTAGAGGATTTGCTCCTCTGTCAGTGTCTAACACCATGTAACTCAGGGCTAAAATACAACTGTGCTTGTTGTCTTCTGTACGTGACCAGTTGTTTTAAAAAGTGATATATTTAAAAGACAAAAATGGAGGACAACCCTTGAGTGTTTTTGAATGTCCTTGGAGGTCAAGTACCATATGTGCAATTAAAAGTCACATTCCTAATAATACTTTTCATTCTTAAGATCCTAACACTATCACAGGGTTAAGTTACTGTTCAGGTTGGGTTTATAGATAAATTATTTGCCAGAAGTCCACTGAACTCGAAATACTTGCTTACAAGCTTGTATCTTGTGGTGTGGTTAATCTTTTCGTTCAGTCTTGTTTCACACCCTCGTTCTCTCGTCGGTCTCTTTGTCTGTGATCTCAATAACTTCAGGGAGATTTTCGACATGCAAGAGAGACACAAGGTCCTTCTATCGTCCACTATCATAACAGGTCTGCTTAGTGTCCCAATCCGTAGAACACTGAGGAAATGACTGCATCCATCTCTAAATCCATCACAGGGAGTGCTCTGCCCGTCTGATGTTGAGTCCAAGTAATTCCACACAATAGGCAAGGGCCTGGGAGGGAGATGGGCAAGGGACGGGCATTTGAGGCACACCGCAGATCCAGCTTTCAAACCACTGTTAAAAAAACACAAGAAGCATATTCAAACAAACAGTGCCATGTTCACAATGTATTTTAATATTAACATTTATTGTCATTATGGAACTGGCAATTTGCTGATTGTTTTCTTTTACAGTAACAATAAACAGCAGTGATGAGGGTGTACTTCTACACTGGCAGGCATAAAACACGGCTCATGTGGGATCTGCGGTAGTCGCTAACAGTTTACAGACAATAGAAAACACCTAAACATGTTCTATTTGATCCGTATTTAATATTTTCCTCAAGCCTTTATGACCTCACATGGCTCTGACATCCTTTTACTTTGAAGATCTAAAAAAAACAGTCTCTCACAAATTGGTCACTGCTGTCTAGAGACTGTTTGTAACAGTAACCAACTGCAACAATGTGCATGAACTCTTTGTGAATCCACTTTCTGTGTCAAGACAATGATCAATGCTTTTCTGGTCTTAATCTAGGCTTTGGATAATCAAATCACCCATCATAAACTTGACTTCTACCTCACTGTGTTTGTGTTCTACTGTATTCTACTGGCATTAGCATGGGTTCATCATTATAAAAATTCTATTTTTTGTGAATAATGTTTTCACACTGTATTTATCTAACAACTGTAATGTTCTACATTGCCTTGTACTGAATACCTCATGTAAGACTGTTTAGCTTTGAGTGAATCCCCATCTGTCCCCAACCCTAGTGACCACAGATTTAGTCTCATTTTGTTCTTTTCCTTCCTTCCTTCTTTCTTTGAGAGGACAGAAGGTCTAAGTCCCTTTCAAATGACTTGCTAAGTGTCAGTGAATGATGTACATGTATATGACTTCACAAGATGATACCTCGTGCATAGGGAACATGGCCTGGAAAGACATGCAGAGAAAAGAATGAAAGAGAAGGTGATTTAAAGACAGACAGCAAACAAAATAATGTTTTTTCTTGAAACATGATGGAAAAAACAAAGACAATACCATGGGACTGACTCTATGGCAACAATGACTTCCATATATCCTCTAACTCTCTCACATGTGCCGCTGCCAGAAAAACGAAGTGCAGTTTTCAGCTGCCAAATTTAATTCAATAAAGAAAGCCATACCCAACAAACACAGCAACCTTAGGAACATGATAATTAGACATCCTGACTGTCCAAGATTCCTACAATTCCAATTCTAATTGCATACATTTATGTGGTAAGCCAGAGCCTTACAAGAGGGCAAATGATGGTATGATCATTTGTACGTTTTGGTCCAAATCCCCTCACTGCTCAATTGGCTCTCAGTCAAACCTGCAAGGTTGACATAGTGCAGAACTGACAAGCCCTCGAGCTCTGTACAACTCTGGTCCAATTTAACGCAATGGCCTATAGACATGGATTTGTTTGAATGATTTGTGAAAGCCATTAAAGCTCTCGGCTATTATACGGAGTATCCCACCCAAAATCTGTTTTTGACGGAGAACAAGAACCATGAGGGCACTCAGGAATTTAATAACAGATGTTCAGGACGAGCACGGCAAAACAGAACTATACATCGATGGTTTCTACTGAAGGTAACTCAAAGTTGAGTTTGTCTTTGTGCCATCCTCAAAGAGGGGACAAAAGACAGATGGGCCACCAGGTGAACGTGAACGCTTCAGCAAAAAGAGCACAGTAGGCCATTTACACATCTCACCTCCCATTCCAGCTCAACGTTGAGTGACAAAACCCAGATCCCCCATCGACATGTATAATTAAGCTCCCCACGACAAAACACGACAAAAATGACAATGTGCTTACAAAGCGAAAAACAAAGTAAAGTCGGGCCAAAAGGTTGAAAGTACGTGACGGTGAGTACAGTACCGGTTTCCGAGTGGCAGCAGGAGGTCCTGGTCTTCAGTATACTGCTGGGCTTCTCAGAGAAGCAGGTCAGCAGCCGGCCTCGCTCACAGCCTCCACGCCTCCACCAGCAACTACACCACAGAGAGAGAGAGAGAGAGAGAGAGAGAGAGAGAGAGAGAGAGAGAGAGAGAGAGAGAAGTGGACTGTGCTGGTTAAGTTACCGGTCATGAGCCTAGGTGACAGGCCAGTGCCGCTGCTACTTACACACAGGGCACACGCTGTGCATAGGGCCCCAAGTGCACTATGGGGCACCAAATAGTAAACACATAAAAATACATTGAAATAGATAATAATGTACTTTTCAGACTACTACACCATTAAACAAATATAGGCTATATACTTAACCGAAATAATAACATGAAGGATTGTGGTGCCCCCTCCTCTCTCCCTGTGGTTTGTTTTGATTGCGCCCCCCCCCCCCATGGTGACTATATGAAGGTTAGGCTACAATTGAAACGCAAACGTAAAATACTGGAACATTATCCTACATAATGCATGTATACCAGGAGAGAAGTGCTTTAGTTTAGATAGCTGATGCTAGAAAGCTAAAGATCTTATATTAGTTTGATTACAAGCCTAGTCTGTGGGGCAAAAACGGTAACGCTAGCCAACATTTAAATTAGTGAGTGTGGTTTATTCTGAGAAAGTTGTTTAAAATATGATTAGCACGCATTAGTCTCTTCTGCTTCAGATGTAACTTTAGCATCTCTTCCATCATGCCCTCAAAGTCCTTAACTGAACAGACACAATTCCATATTGTTTAGTGCAGCATTAAATGGACAATCTTTTGTAGTCAGGTTCACATCACTTCAACAATGTCCTACTCATACACAGTAAAAACATTGTTTGCGTGCACATTTGACTTGTGTTTGTGTTATTGGGTCATCAGACACCTCATTCAAGTCCACATCAAATAAGCAGTCAAATGATGAGAGGTTCCATGAATTTGGCTCTGTTCAGAAAACGTGGATAACCACAAGATGACTGTTCATGTTCACATGTCTTTACAATGACATGGTTTCTCTGTTGCATTCAGAACTATTTTTAAAAAGTTGAAGTTAAATTGTACGGGTCAGATTTTACGTAGAAATGCCCACACGGATATGCCACCACCTGAAAAGAAATTGGAACTCATCCCAATCAAAAGTTATTCAAGTTAGAATAGGGTAGTGACAAATGTTATTTTGAAATTATATTCCATAATTATTATTTTCCATGAGCATATTTGAGGAATACAGATGAATGAAGTGGGACAAACACTTGTATTTTGAGGGGGACCACTGAAGGAACGTTGGAATATTAAATTAATAACTTGGAATTGACTTTTGTGAAAGTAGAAGTTCTAAGCTTTCTAGAGCCTTTACAGCAGGTTCATATTTAATGACATGCAGTTACTTCTTTAAAGCACTAAGAGTGCTGTTTGAAATACTAAGATTAAATCTAATCCAAAGCACATAACCAGAATCAATCACAGAAGTCAATGAGCTCTTTATCTCTATCCATAATCACTAAATATGTGTTTGTAATTTTAAATTAAACAAAAAAAAGCTTGGGAAACATTTTGGTCCAGTAAAATAAATATTAAAAAGAAATCCTCCTTTCCGCACATACTAACATTTGTACAAAAACCTGCACCATTTATATGACCTTAAAATCACAATCAGTAATGAGAAAGTACTCATGTTGAAAACTATTGGCTTCTGGCATTTCTATCCCCTCTTTTAAGGCAAGATACAGATATGTGCTCATAAAAACCAGCATCAAAGATGTAGCGATACTTACACTATTTGAAAGAAATAACACTTTTAAACCAGAGCAGCCAAAATTTCCTCCGGCTGAGCTACTCATGCCAAATGCTGTTAGTGCCTTGAAATGGACTTTGTTCCGCTAATGAAGCCCTTTAGGAGAATCCGAATATTAGAGCCAGGTGTGTTCGATTAGAGTTGAGACTAAATTCTTCGAGTGGGTAGATCTGCAGAGGGATGGTTGGGTACCCCTCCTGTAAACAACCACCCCAGGGACGACTGCTCTACAGTTCAGGCTGTGCATGACTAGGATGTCAGAAGAACTGAGGAGAGACAGAGGATGAGGATGAGGATACTCACTTGAGGAGGGTGAAGAGTAGCATGAGCAACACGGAGCCAACCACACAGAGAACCAGCATGGTGGCCACCGTGTGCTGGCCATGGTTGGTGGCGACCACAGCCAGCAGGTCAGCATGCTCACAGCGCATCCCCACAAAACCCTGGTGGCATCTGGCAGTGTGTGGGAGTTTTGGAGGAGAGAGGGAGAGAGGGAGAGAGGGAGAGAGGGAGAAAGTCGTTTAGTAATCAGAAGGTTGCTAGTTCGATTCCCTGTCGAAGCGTCCTTGAGCAAGACACTGAACCCCTAATTGCTCCTGATGTGCAGTGTGCCATCAGTGTAAATGTAAAATGTGTATACATTGTAAGTCGCTTTGGATAAAAGCGTCTGCTAAATGACTAAATGTAAATGTAAATGAGAAAGAGAGAGAGAGTGTGTGAATCCCCATGGATGTGCAAGATTCAAAGGGTTAACGGTATAAAACCCAGGAAGGGGTGCAAAATAAAAGACAGGATGGCAATGTTGATATTGTAGACTGAGGTCTAGTCACATAAAAGACCAGTTAATATCTATGACAGCAGATCTGCTGTGCAGGCAAGCCATTGTGCTCCATTGTCCTCTTGCCAGTCTCCACAAAGTCAACCAATCTCCTGCATCAGTGTCCCCTAATGATCTTTCACTTGTCCATCATATCAGTGTTTCCAGTCAACCAAAGACAGAAGCTGACAAGGCTATACACTTCTGCGAAGCCAGCAATTCTAACTAGCCAGTGGATTTCTCAGATAGAAAGTCATCTTCAAGTAATGCACTCTTCATCAAATTTGAAAATGCTGGCATGATTTTTAAATGATCCAATTAAGCTAATCTGCTACTTCAAACATTAACATGTTATCACGTCTGTTCTAAATGAAATGCTCTCTCAGGAAAATGAGTTAGACAGACAAAAGAAATCCGCTGTATTTTAGTCAAAGCCAAAGAGAGAATAGAAGTTTGATTTAATTGAGGTGTTGTGCTTGACTTTTGTTTGTGGGAGGATCAGAGAATGTGAACTCACATGCACGCTGCGGTCTCTTCCAGGATCAGGAAGCGGCAGGTGCCGTGGAAACAAAACTGATTATGAGAGTCAGGACAGTCATCAAAGTGAGAGTGAACCGCCGCTGCTACAAACTCTGGCAGAGGTAAAGGCACACAGATATACATGTCAAAAGCAAAGCATTACACCAACAATCAGCACTGGCCTAATGCAGTTTCTGTTCCATTTTCACACAGGGCTTCTCTGATCCGATTTCACCTCACGGCTACAGAAATCATTTAATCAGTCATTTAGTTTTGCATAGTCTTTTGTATTCCCCATCGAACATCTTTGAAAATGTAATTATTAGTAAGTTAGCATTAGCTTTCACGAGTTCCATTACATTTCAAACGTATAACAAACCAGTTCTACTAAAATAGTATTCTAATCTATACTGACCACTGATGCTAAAATACTTGAAATAAATATGTCTAATGAAAAAAAGATAAGAGTCCATATATTCTGAGAGATTGTAAAATAAATGAATCTCTCTCGGATTAAAAACAGGCAATAGCACAGCAGCCTATGAGAAGCTGTATAGCTGGGAACAGCGAAGCACTGACCCAATGGCCTCCATTACACTTGCACATATAGCACTGGGAACATATTAGAAAATGCACATCAAAATAGTACATACAAAATGTGTAAAACATTAGGCTCTCTTCCCAACAGATGTTTAAAGTATTATTTGACCCAAAGCTGATCAACTAGCCATTCCAAAAAGGCCAACATCCAGGAAAAACTGATTCATTTAATAAAACCTGACCAGAAAGAAGGGCTTGCAACAGTTTCTGTCAAAAAAAAAAAAAAAAAAACATCTATACAACATGGCAAATTTCCCATTTCCTAAAATGAGTTTTTTGGAAGACATTCAAGTAATTCCTCTTGGATGACACCCCTGACTCCTAACAATCTGACACAGAACGGTAAACTCAATATTGAAGCTGCCTGCAGCCAGACTGTGGAAGACAACAACTATAAAGTGATCGAAAACACAGTTTCAACTAAACCGATCCATAACTAAAAACTGTGCCAAGATACAATATAGTGTAACAGAAACACTCTGGGCAGCATGGATGTACTACATTATTGTCATTATTGGCCCTGTGTTATCATTTAACAAAGACCTTGGAAAACAGGTCAAGAGAGGCTGGAGGCAACAGCATACATGCTCTGTAGGCATGCGAATGCTCAGAACTGCACAATTTTTCTCAGGGATTGTCACCGAGCGGGCAAGACCCACGGTCTCCTTGTGTGATGTTTTATGTCAAACTAAGTATTCAAACGACCTGCAATCATTTCAAGAGGTGGACGCTTATTCTTTCAGGCTTCACTTCCCCCCGTTTCTCTCATCCTCCTCTGACTGTTCTCCAGATTATTGAAGAGTCTCCAACCAGGCAATCCAACAAAGAAAAGCTATAAATACCCCCGTGTCAGCCTGAACCCAGTCTGGAAGAATGTGTTTTCACATTTTGACCGAGTACACATTTCAAAATATGACAGCTGGGAAAGGGGAGCGAGAGGAGAGTAAAAAAGACGGAGTAAGACTACTAGAGAGAGGGAGAGAGGGAAAGAGAGAATAGCACAGGAGGATGCATAGCAAGCTTTGAATTCCAGTATTCCTGTACTGTTCCCAGCTTTCAGATGCAGTAGAAGCCCTCTGTCCCTCAGACAGATGCCCTACAGATGTCCTGTCATACTCTCTTCCGCATTCTGGCCAAGACAGACGCACAGGATGAAGTAAAGCTTTAACTCAAGTCATTATCCAAAAGTGCCTTTCCCATGAACACATGGATTTCCGCTTAACCTGGACTGGCAACCCATTCTATTCCAAAATTGTGTGCGTTTCTGGCTTAATTGGCTTCATAATGAGATGCATTCAGTCGTTCTCCCACTGCATGCAAGTGAACGTCTGGTCTGCAGAGGCCAACAGCCCACAACTGTGACCGGAGGGCAGACACAAACACAACGGCCATAGACCCAGCGCACACGCACAATGAACAGCAGTCATGCACAGTCATCACCAGTCAAGCCTGGGGAATGGGCACTCACTTCTCTCTGGGTGGCGGGTTGTGGTGGAGAAGCCCGTGGTGGAGCTGATGGTGGAGCTGATGGTAGAGCTGGCGGTAGAGCTGGCGGTAGAGCTGGCCAAGGTACTGGTGGCTGGACTTGCCGTTGTTGTGGCCGTTGTTGTGGCAGTAGATTGTGTGGTTGAGGCTGTAGTAGAATTTTCTGGGAGCTGTCCATAGCTAAAAAAGGACCCTTCAAAATGAATTGAAACACATTTCAAGCCATTGGTTTGCATTATTCCTCAAACATTATTACTCCAACACAGGGCACCTGTGCAAAGCTGGCTGTTCATCACTTCGGCTCTGAATTCATAACCTCTAAGGTCTCTAGCGTGCCTTTGGAGGGTATTTTACTGATATCAGATATACATTCCAGCAGGGTGTCAACAACATCAAAGGCATGGGTTTGAGTCCCAAGGAACCCAAGGAGAACACAGACTGAAGGAACATAAGCGTCTGCACAAGCATATGAAGTATCAAATAATTTATATCACTGTAACATGATTAAATAAATACTCAGAATGTAAATCCACCTGATATTTCAGAGATCACTTCACAATAATCTATATAATACCCTTATCTAGGATTGTGAACGGTCACCCCTTTTTAACCAGTTTTAAACAGTGATTCTTGAAACTAATTCAGAATGTAAACCATTTCTGTATTCAGAGTTTCTTGAATACTTAGGTTGGTTGGGTGTGCACCTGCAAGTTTGTCAGTTTATCTTATTCCACACTCTACACATTATGAAGAAGAGTGAGCCTTCTTCTTTACTGGTAGTTTACATCCTAATGATTTACCCACAGACGTGTGTGGGGAAGAGAAATCATAGGCAGATCAAGCTCCAGGTTCTGCAAAGTCCTGTTATAGAGGACTGGTATTTCAGAGCAACACCTCGAGCCAATGAGCAGCATGCAATGTCCCCATATTCAGATTATCTCCCTTCCGAAACTGAAGAAAGAATGGTCAGTTCACTGATTTAATTTGCAAATTCTACATACCCTAACTAAATATAGATGGTGTTACAATTCATTTCCACAACAACGTTCACTATGAACCATTAAGCTTCCCTCCCTTACATTTATTGATGCCTTATTTCCATTGACATCTCAAGATGAAACTCAGATGAAACTGCAGTAGCCTGTATTAAAAACCTCCTCTTCACAGTTCATTCAATCTCACCATCAGAATAAGAGCAAGCTGTGTGAAAATGCTTTAAATTCTCTCTAAAAACGTAACTTTCTGTGAACCATCATAAGGGGTTTACACCTTCCTATACATTTCGTGGTATTTCTAGCACCTGGATTTCAAGACATGAGCCACATCCTGAGACTGACGGTCTATTTGAAACCTCCTCATCACCTGCTATGGGTTTGTTGAATTGCCAAATGTGGTCTGTTGGGGACGGGGGAAAGCAGCAAATACATAAAAGACAACATTCAAGACAAGGAAGACATCATTTTAAATGAAGCTGTATTCTTTGTAACTGCTGATAAAGGTTAATGATAAGAAGTAAGTCTTTTCTATGTCCGAATCTGCTTTGCATGGCTCTCAAGGCAAAGTGTATAGACTTCTTGAGACGTCTTGATCAAAAGATCTGCCCACAACAATGGGTCTAAATTTAACCTAAGCTTACCTAAACGTATTAATGACGAGAGAGAGAGAGACCTTTCTGTGGCAAAGCCATGAATAGACTAGAAGGGCATCCGGAGAGCGCAGACCTCAGCCAAGGCCAACTGCCCTATCTTGCAATGTTAATGAAAGTGACAAATAATTCGTCGATCCGCCAGGTGATTCCGATCCGCTCCTAAATTGAAGGGGTTCTTCCTTGGCCTATGTTACACCCTTCCACCAAGTTTCATGAAAATTGGTTTAGCAGTTTTTACATAATCCTGCTGACAGACAAACAAACCAAGCCAAAAACATAACCTCCTTGGCAGAGGTAATAATCGCAGTCGTGCCAATTCAATGTAGACTAGTGTTGTGACTATCATTTTTGTACTATACATTGTGCTCGATTTGATTAGAATATATTGCTCAAAGACGGTTCATTAAATGGGCATTTTGAATTTTGACTTTGACCACTCGAAATAATGGTGCCAGTGAACCTAGAACATTCTCCTAGGCTAAAACATTTATCCTTCACATTCTTCAACTAATTTTTCAAACAACATCAGGCGAGTGAAAAAAGTGCGTTGGTTATATCTCTCGATTCCCAATAAATGCGGTAGCCTATCTTTTATAATTACATTTATGCTAGATACAACCCGTTCAACAAACAAACTCTGCACGTTTAACACCAATGTGCTACTACGCCGTTTAACTCACCTGTAAGAAGAAAAATCGTATCCCAGAAAACAAGATTCATCATAAGGCTTTATGGTGAGACCCAAGACCTTTGGCGCACTTATAAGGATTATGCGCTGAAAAAAAGATTAATGTCCAACTCCATCGATTTTTGTGGTGACACGCGTTTAATTTGGAGTTCAGCTCCTGGCTGGCGAGGCGGAATGAGCTGAGCAAGGATCTCCTCACTCTCTGATAAAGCCATGAGCCTGCTTTACCCGGTAGATAACAATTTTCTGCAAGTTTGGAGCTTCTCAAGTCATTTGACTAGAGATGCGCACAACACTGTGACGTGACACTTAATTACCTTACACTTCAACTTATTTTTATTTACTAATTTTACAGACATACACAGGCTCGAGGTGAACGCTTGTATACTGTCTTGAACTACCCCTGGTCTTACGCTGTGACGGAATTACCATATGATTGAGCGTGTGCGTCGCGAGAGAGGGAGAGGAAAGTATGGGTGACTGACAGCTTGGTGTGGAATGTGTTTGCAAGTGACAGGGAGGCATGGAGGCGGGGTATACGCAAGTTTCACCTATTGGCTATATCTTTATTTCCCCTCCAGAAATAGCTTGTCCAAGGCTTATTTTGAATCTAAAATACCTCTCATCACAAGAATCTTATTAAGATAACTCAATCTTCAAATTTTCATATCATATTTGGTTAGGTCCGTCTCATCGCAGCCGCCTTTCAAATTGGCCCACAAATTTGTTTCACCGCTTTCTCGCTCGGCCTTCTTGACTGCTCTTTCACCCAATATGATCTGACTTTCTCTCTGATTTTGTCTTAGTGTAGACAATGCTTGAGTAGAGCGATGTTAAAGTGTTGTCATATTGCTGTGACTGGTTGATGAGTCTAAAAGACGGCCTCCTTCCTCCTCCTTAAACGCAACTATTTTTCTGTGGCGGATCTCGTCAAGTATTTTCTCTTGGTTTGACATGTTGATCTGTTTCAATTGAACAATAATTCATGTCCATCAGAAGCCGCTCTCGTTGTAAAGACGTCGTTATTTTGAGGGAGAAGGCTACTAGTCTATACGATTATTTCCAGTATGCAGCAGAAACGAATAGTGGGTATGGACTCAACTTCATGCACATTTCTCTGAGAGTCATAAAACAACGTGGCAACAGTCTATAGACTCAAACTTACTCAAGTTGATCAGTAGAGCTTGGATTTATAACCAATCAGAGAAGCACTGAGTTGGTGATTAGGGCTTTAGGATGTCTTTCACGTTTTGAATTCACAAATGGAGCAAGTGAGCTTTGATACAAAATAATTGTTGATTTCATCCTTGTTAGATATCCCAAAACATACCAGAAAACTGAGACACATGTGTGTAAGTATTTTCAGATATCTTACAGAGAGGTATTTCTACCTTGGTCATGGTTATGTGAACCCGTAACACCTGATATAAAAGAATATAGTTCAAAACCAAGCCCTGAGAAAAGAGAAGACATGTACTATTCTCTTGGGATGATACTATTGGGGTGGTGTGTGGCCTGGTCATCTAGGAATGAAGTTGTAAATATTTCAATTTATTCAAATTCTTCCAAACAAACATAAATCGACAGACTTGTCTAAATCTCTGCTACGCACTCCCCTCCTCACATCACTCCTCCTCATGCTGTATTCATTTCAAGCAGCTGCTTCCTACTATGAAGACACAACTTTCTATTGAAACATCTGCATCACATCCTCAAGTTTCTTTTTTCGGTTTGTAAATAGGCTTGATTTAGTAGCATGTTTCAGTTTATCCTGCTGCATGATTCGATTTGTGTACCAATCAACCACAGGGGGATGGAAAGACAGTGCACAACAGAGTTGTAACTTTCCTGCATCTTACCAGCACTGCTATAGCCCCATATGATTACATTTCCCCCCAACATTTTTCCCAGAAGTCATGAAGCACAGATCACGTCAGGTATTTTCTCTGGGTTGACCTGAGCAACACATACAGCTGAAACTCTGTCTCCTTTTTTTTTGTTAAAACCAAGAATGGAACTTTACTTTACCCGGCAACATTGAACATTACAATAGGGTTTAAGGGCTTCTAAAATAATTAGAAAGATGCTTTTCAAAGAATTTGCATTTAAACATGTTCAATTAAGGACCAAAATTATAGATGCTCAAAATGGGGCATTACAGTATCATGTAAACAATTCTGTATAAATCATTCTGTATGAAGCATTTATAGGGATCTGCAACATTAGTCATGTCCTGGCTATATATTTAAACTTATTCATATACACCTTAATGAATAAGAGTATCCATTTTGTATTTCTACATGTGCATGTGCTAGTATGATGCATATGTCAAGGTGCACCTGTGCACATCTACATCAAAGTTTTGCCAGGAAGATAATTAACCATCCCACTGACACATCAGTGACTTTTGTCATAAAATACACACCAATCGTCAATACAACATTCAGTGAATGACAAAATCCTCTTTCAACAAAACACTGATGTCTATAAAGGGTGCCACGCTTGATGCCATGAAAGTGATGGTGTGGGCCTAGGAAATGTATTGTGTGTACAAACTCACCTTTGCTTACAAAGTGAGATTATTTCATCCTAAAAAGCTTGATTTTTTGTTCTCAACAAGAAGGGTCTAGGACATAAGTGTTAAGTGATCTAGGCCTGGTAGTCCTCTAGCAACATACAAAACCATGGGTACATGCATTACCATCATTATCTAACTGCACATACTTTCTTTTCTGAGAAAATCATCCACAGTCTCTTCTCATGTTGCCATAGTTATGTGTTTATTCATCTCCTTACGTGATCTCCTTGTTAAATCATTTGTCAAAATGCAGTAACAATGCATACATACAGTAGACTTTTTAAACTCCATTTGATGCTTTAAGAAAGGAACAAACAAACAGACATTTGCAACCTTCTTGGGATAATATGTTTTCATAAAAAAGTCATGCAACAAATTATAAATGGTGCCCTCTTTAATAAATACAATTAATTCAAACAGGGAAGACAGTGACCTCCTCACACAACAGGGGTCATTTCATGTGATACAGAGCAGGGTATGTGTGGTGAAGAGAACCCAGATGAAACACTCTGTAGACTCCTCTTGATCAGATGCTTTTAGTGCTAAGAAAAGTATTTACATAAAGTATACAACTATGTTACTTTGAATGTGGTTAACCAGTAATAGGACAACTCAGATAAGATTGCCTCCTACTACAGCGCCATCTTCTGGCTGTAATATGTAGTCCAACTTTGTATAACTACTTAGCGTTCTGTTTTAACCATAAGTAGGACAACTCAGATAAGATTGCCTCCTTCTACAGCGCCATCTTCTGGCTGTAATAGGTAGTCCAACTTTGTATAACTACTTAGCGTTCTGTTTTAATGAAAAGATGATGCACATGGAGAGCGTCTTGCTCTTGATACTGATATGTATGAGCTCATCATTAGCTCAACTGAAAACTCTGTACTTGTCCATGGACTATTGCAATGTCAGAAGCAAAACACTGAGCACCATTTGAGGAATGACATTACTATAATTAATAATGTAATTTCATGACATGCACACAGACCTAAGACCCAGAGCAGACCGATGCCTCATTTGGGTGTGTCTGATCAAAAAGGTAGGCATTGCATGGAAATTGTTCTGAGAAAGGCTAATTCCTTTTTTTTTTAATGTTATCTGCATCTTGTGTCCCTTTTCCATTGGCACGTTTTGCCGTGCTGTGCTATGCTGCTGTGCTATGCTATGCTGCTGTGCTATGCTGTGCTAATTTGCATTTCCATTGGTTAAGGTTATGTAATGTATTGATCCAAGTACCTGGGATTCTGTGGGGGAACTCCCTTGTATTGCTTCAAGTTTTGCTACAAAGATGTGTTAAAGAAGATTCTTTTTCAACCGGTTCTCATTTTATAAAATCTGTTTATTTCCGTTTACTTTTGGGTCCACGTCTGGCACTCTATGCATTTACATTTACATTTACATTTAGTCATTTAGCAGACGCTTTTGTCCAAAGCGACGTACAAGGGAGAGAATATTCAAGCTACGAGCAATAGAACCTGGTGTAACAATAAATAAATACTACTTTACATTAGAAATATAACAAAATGAAATAAAAAGAAAGAAAGAGTGCAGAAGTGTAACTGCTGTAATTGCAAGTTACGCACTAGTCGAAGTGCCAGTTAGGAATGGCAATGGGAAACTTAACTTTCTATGCACATCCATCGTCACGAAAAAGCATCTCTCATAGCCCTTATTAACCAACAGCATCTCTCATAGCCCTTATCAACCAACAGCATCTCTCATAGCCCTTATCAACCAACAGCATCTCTCATAGAGCTTATCAACCAACAGCATCTCTCATAGCCCTTATCAACCAACAGCATCTCTCATAGCTGTTATCAACCAACAGGGAGCTTGTTCATGGACCAGTTCCATTCAGCATTCTTTTAACTTTGGTGCCATCTAGCGAACCAGCTAGCATTTCCACGAGTGAAACCGCTGTAATGAAGGATGCTTCAGCAAAGTGAATGTAACAGGTGTCTGACTGAGAGCCCATAAACAGATAAGATTCCTGTAAAAACAGGAGAAAGTCTTCGCTCTGCAGACTGAGGAAATAATGAAAGTCTTAACGAGAGTCCATGGTCCAGCTGCAAACCAACCTTTCAGGTTCCGAGCCCAAATGCTCTGAACGGTTCTGTTTTTTGTGCACAAAGCAGAACTGAACCCGTTCCCTGCTGGTGGAAAAGGGGTATCAGAGCACTGTCAGCTCTGACTGAGACAGACTGAAACTACTATGAAGCACAGACTTGAAGTTGATAGCCAGTATCAACAATGGTCTCCCCCTTCTCTTCCCTAAGATTGAAACTAGTGAAAAAGACAACACAAAACAGGAAAATAGCAATGGGAAACTTAACTTTAAAAAGGAAACTTTGATTTAATTCTTTAAGTTGAAGTAAGTACACTTTGATTTACACAGATATCACTTCGATTGCTCTCATTGATCTGGTAGTCTTCCCTTAATCTTTGTACAATATTTCTTGTGTGGCATTTAGTGGTGAAGTTGCTGAATTGCAAGTAGCTGAATACCCTTCCCTTCACAAGCGTGTGCGAGTATCTACATCGACCCACTCCCTATGTAGACACGAAGGGCTCGTTCTAAGCTAACGAAGGCACAACAATTCATAGTTACAGGTAGTTATGCACTAATGAAAACATAATTATTCTACTGCTAGACATCACTAAAAACTACACACTGTACCTTTTAAAGCAGGCTAAAAAGTAATCATGTACATCATGATTAACTGACCATCAACACTAAACACATGCATAACATAATCAAAAGTAATTACTACTGATTACAATTATTTATTATGTGTTTGTAGAGAGGATAAACAATGCAGAGTTTTTACCTGCATTGTACATCAGATTCTTTGAACTCATCACAACTAAACGCATACAAAATCCCCCAAATCAATAAAACTGGGCTACAGACAGCGTATATTGTATCGTGAAGGAGGGCCTTTATGGATCTCGGGTACAGCATACGGCCCGTGCTGCGACTGTCTCCAGCCAGTTAGGCACTGTTGTGTACCCTGCCATCCAAAACTCAAATCTGCATGCATCATACCAGCCAACCGTAACTAAAAATAACAAAATAAATAATATTCCCATACACCTAGCCAGGCAGCCTCTCTCTCTCTCCCTCTCCATTTATATCACATTGCTAATGCCTATATTAATACTGATAAAATGGCCATATTGCCTACTGTTAATTGACTTCCTAAAAGTATCTCCTTATCTGTTTCCCAAATTGATGTCTACTAACAAAAAATGTTCTCTCTCCCTTATAGCATGATCCAATTGCTGATGGATGTGGAAACATTGCTCCTCACCACCACTCATCTACGCATATGGACAGCCAAACTCTACCCACTCATTCTGTCTTTTCTTTCTCTCCTAGTCTAGACTATCTTCGCTATGGGACGCTGCTGAAGTCTCTCCACCCGATCTACCTGTAGAAACCCTCGGCCCACTGCACCCACCGCCACTGCACTGCCGTACACTTACTCTACCCCATACCCTATGCTAGCATTTATATGCAATATATATTATTGCCGCCACCGACATGTTTTTCTGTTCCTACTCTCTTTACCCCTGTAACAGTAACCCTATGAGCACAGTGTATACCCACTAAGCTGTTTTTGTATGTATCATGTATATACCACCTGATGTCTGTATATACTAAATATATGTACATCTACCAAATGCACGCTGTGTACAACACTTGATTGTTTTCCTTCCCCTTCTGCCACACAATCCCCCCCCCCCCCCCTTCCTATCTCGTTTTGGCGCTATATAAATACAATTGAATTGAATGAGTATACTCACAGTTTACTCATGAGACATCGACATAGTATATTTATTTATTTACTCACTTACTTATTTAGAATTTGGAATTTCTCAGTTTTCCTACTGTGTATATATATCTGTACCTGTATATATACATGAACAGCATGAAGAACCCCTGACATATTCCAGCTAGGAAAAACTTCAACTGCAGTTGTTGGAAGTACATCTCAGGAGGGCTTTGATTAATGAGGAATTATGCCTGAAAGGAGAAAAATAAAAAACATCAGCACATATCATATCATATATATTAAGCTTAGGGTCATTGGCATCCTTTGGTCCGATCACTCTAGCCCTGGGTATTTTTATTCATTTTTTTACAATAAAAAATTCCAAGGTCGGAGTTCCTCTGTGTGTGAGTTTATTTAAAGCAGGGGTCAGTGTTAAGCATACCAGGTTGAACAAAACACATTTCTGGTTGAATTTATACAACAACAAAGAAATGAACTGTCATGTGATGTCTGTTCTGTTCTCATACCTGCACTCTCTTTTCCCTTGACAAAGAAGAACGTTCCGGTAGCCACTCCCAGCAGTCCCAGAGTCAGACCCACTCCACAGAACACTGAGGGACTGGACTCTGGCACCTCAACATCTGAGGAAGACACAGATGCGCACACGCGCACACACACACACACACACACACACACACATACACACACACACACAAACACACACACACACACACACACACACACACACACACACACACTTCAACATCTGAGGAAGACACAGATGCACACACAAATCAGTATGTAAAACGTTGGAGCTAAGACTGGCTGGCTTGAGTTGTAAATGCTGGGAAATATCAAACTGAGGCTTTAACGTATCGACCGAGCGCTATCGATTGCGAGGTTGATACGCCAAAGCTGAAGTTTGATATAGTCAGTAGCTTAATATAATAAGTTGTTTATTATATGGCATGTATCGCTCCTTTCATTTTGTAAATGAAAAGAAATGGTAATTGTAAATAGAAAACATGTCGTTTTGTTGAGCTCTCAAGTCGTTTCACACCACAATGTGTTTCAGGTGTTGCGTAGCAACCAATTACTTGCTAACTTCAAGTTACAATGATCAATAGAAAACGGACAGCACGGCTCAGCTAAAATGGCAGTAAAGTAACAGTAAAGTAACAACACAAATGATTCAAACTATAGTTTCTAGTCTTCATCATCACTTTCAATAACAAATCTTCGCTTCTTCTGAATTTCCTAATGGCTGTTGATGTTTTCATTTTTGTCTGGATAGTAAAACTCAGACTGATCGCTTTCGCTCATTTTGAAAATGTTGTCGGAGGGCAATACGGATCCGTATTGACCGGTGAGGAGGGCAATACGCAGCTGGCATGACTACGCATTAGCCAATCAGAACGCTCGTACTGTTGTTGCCATATAATAAATAAACGTATCATATAATGATATAATGACTGTGACGATGTGATCGTCACTACGGATAAATATGCTCTCTGGCTGCCATGCCATTGAGCCGGGCTCTTTGGTGTGGCGGTCAGAGAGCATGTTTGGCTGTAGAGCCTGTAGACCTGGGTTCGAGTCCGGGTAGGGTGACCCTGCTCTCCCTTCGCTACAAATGGTGTCAGAAGTGGGATGCCCTGCTGTGAGGTCATTGGAAGCGCACCCGTGAACATTGTGTGAGGGACCCCATGGTTGGGTGAAGCACTTGTGTGTGTGGGGTGCTCTGGATGGGAGAAGCATGATTGGTGTATGCGTGAGGGATGTCTGTGTACGTGAAGCGCATGGGTGCGCTTCCCGAAGGTGAGGGCAGTGTGACGATGTGATCGTCACTACGGATAAATATGCTCTCTGGCTGCCATGCCATTGAGCTGGGCTCTTTGGTGTGACGGTCAGAGAGCATGTTTGGCACCCTGTAGACCTGGGTTCGAGTCCGGGTAGAGTGACCCTGCTCTCCCTTCGCTACAATGACAATTGGTGTATCTTGGGTATACCACATCATCTAGTGTTTAAGGCATGTCACAGTAGTGATGTATCTCTTGTATATCTGTCTCTTATGTTACATGATGATGGCTCTGCCACGATATGTTTGTGATGGTTACACCAGTTTTCAAGACAAGTGTTAGCAATACTTGATTACTTGTTGTCCAGGATAATTTGTTTAAGCACTATTAGGACTGAGAGGCTCATAACTGATTGCAAAGCCTTGTGTTGTATATAATATATCCAGGTTAATGGGGAATGCGTCACACAGTTTATTTGCTGTAGCATCTCACCCCAGTATCTTGTCAAGGGACCCTCCAGTGCCGAGTGCTCCACAGTGCAGGTGTACATGTCCCCCTCCTGAGGGGTGAACTTCAGGATGGAGAACTGGTTGAAGGAACCGTCGTTGTTTATGTGGACCTGGCTTGAGCTCACTCCCTGTGTCACGTTGTTGTTGTTCCTGGTCCACTTCACCGTGAGTCGAGGAGGGTAGAACCCAGTGACGTAGCTGATGAGGGTGTTCTCAGAACCCAAACGCACCTCGTTACGGACATACATGACACTAACCGGGGGCTCTGCCATTTAACATACAGTATATTTTTTTACTTTATTCTTAAAAAATAACACAATTTAACATTCATAACTTTGGCTTTGTTAAAAAAGAATTCAAAAATAAATACAATATCAATCAGCATAAGAAACATGTTAAAAGTTAATGGTACTCACTACAGTGTTATAGTGCAAACTTTTCAATTAAAAGTAAAAAGTATTTTTTTAAAAGCTGCATTTTACCTTTTGCCTCTGGAGGATAACCAAGTTGTCCTGCAATATCTTCCATGTCATCCTGAAATTCTTTCATTTCATTGTAAGCGTATGCATTTAACGTGTCCCAGGAGACGTGGTCTACAAAGTTTGGTAATGTGCTGACTACTGTCTTGTTCTCAAAGTCCACATACAGTAGCTGATTCCCATCATGATTTGCTGGAAAATATTCCTGGTTATTGTCACAGTATATGTCGTTGATGGAATCTTGATACATAACTGGAGCACAAAAGAGAAACACAGTGTATACATTATGTGTGTGCAGGCAGGCTATAGAGCTATAGTTCATGGCATTCCCTTTAACTGCCGCTTTCAGGTTTTTGTTGTTTTTGCATGACGAAATACAATAGGCCTTGTTAGGCCTCAGTTCAAAAGGCCTACTGGGTCACTATTTGTACATCATTCTCAGCATGTGATTGATGGTCCACGGCGACCTTTCAGTCTTTGGTAATGGTTTGTCACTTTTGCAGTTATGTCTAAATGTGCATCTGCTACTCAAAGGCACATATGCATTGTAATCTCGCTGAGGCATTTGCCTCAGATACCTTCTTTCACTTGCATGAGTATGGGCATGGATGTAGACCTCTCTCACACACACACACGTTATCCAAATCTCCCAAATTTCCTGCAATTCCGTGTTTTCCTTCACAGGCACTTACCCTGCTACAGACGTGGACAAAATTGTTGGTACCCTAACGCTAAAGGAAGAAAAAGCCACAACGGTCACTGAAATAACTTGAAAACTGACCAAAGTAATAATAAATAAAAATGTACTGAAAGTTAACTAATGAAAATCAGACATTGCTTTTGAATTGTGGTCCAACAGAATAATAATTAAAAAAAAAAAGAATCAAACTGGCCTGGACAAAAATGATGGTACCCCTAGAAAAGATTGAAAATAATTTGAATATAGGGACATGTTAAACTAAGGTGTGTCCTTTAATTAGCATTACAGGTGTCCTCAAACTTGTAATCAGTCAGTCTGCCTTTTTAAAGGGTGAAAAGTAGTCACTGTGGTGTTTGGTATCATGATGTGTACCACACTGAACATGGACCACAGAAAGCTAAGGACAGGGTTGTTTCAGGAGATTAGAAAGAACATTATAGACAAGCATGTTAAAGGTAAAGGCTATAAGACCATCTCCAAGCAGCTTGATATTCCTGTGACTACAGTTGCACATATTATTCAGAAGTGTAAGGTCCAGGGGACTGTAGCCAACCTCCCTGGATGTGGCCGCAAGAGGAAAATTGATGACAAATTGAAAAGACTGATAATACTAATGGTAACCAAAGAGCCCAGAACAACTTCCAACGAGATTAGAGGTGAACTCCAAGGTCAAGGTACATCAGTGTCAGATCGCACCATACGTCGCTGTTTGAGCCAAAGTCGACCGAGGAGGACACCACTGTTGGTTGAAAGCCATATATTATCATATAAAAGCGAGACTGGAATTTGCCAAAAATGCATATTGACAAGCCACAGGGCTTCTGGGAGAATGTCCTTTGGACAGATGAGACAAAACTGGAGCTTGTCAGTTTCAAGTTATTTCAGTGAGTGGGTTTTTCTTTCTTTAACGGAAGGGTACCAACAATTTTGTCCACGTCTGTATTGGCACCCTGCAGTTTAAACCGTTCCCAATGATCTTTTCATGACTGGATAGGGTCTGCTATTCCATGATTGTGGGAATAGGTTATTGTAAAAACTGTTTATTGTTAAATTATAATTACTTATTATACGGCTCCTCAGAATGTTCCAAAAAGTTCCGTTGATTTAAAAATTTGAAAATAAATGTTTTTTCTTAGCGAAAAATAAATCCCTTCAGGACGAAACAACTGTTTGTCGCGCTTTTTATTTATTTTTCGATAATGACCGCCGGACTACACATTGCCTCAGCAATGTCAACAATTACTGTTAGGGTAATGTTTTAAAGGTCTCACTACTTACTTACATTGACTTCCTGTGCATTGGACACATGTAATCAAAAGCCAGATGATGGCAAGCTTCATATTTCAAATGTGCTGATATACCAATGTGTGCTGCTGCCGTATGTACTCTGACTACAGGAAACGAGAAATATTTTCCACCTCTTTAAATAAGTTATGGCTGAACAGAAATATCCAATAGGAAGGCCAGGTTCATTAACAGTCATACGATCCAGAGGCATGTCTAAGGACATCAGGATGGATTTGAGTATATTTTATGAATTGTATTTGATTTTATGAATTTGTAAAAGACACTATATTTTCTAGTGCTGCCTTGTCTTTGTTCATTAACTGCAGACAGCCCTTGTGATTGTTACATTGCTCTGCTGCTTAACTTATTTGGTACAGCAATTTGCCTGAAAATATATGACACTGTACCTTCTTAATTTCTTGATTGGTCCGTTGCACTGAGTGATAACGACCTTCACACACGGCTTTCTCCTAACTGAGGGAGACCATGTCCAGGTCAAGAATGAGTTGTGCTTGTCTCCTGCCATTAGTATATCTTCTCCTTGGAGTAGGTAAGTGAAAACTTGTACATATCATACATAAACAGAAAGAAAGAGTAATTAAAGAGTAGTTACGCAGTTAACAGAAGTCCCAGCTTAGGACATATTTTAAACTATTCATTATATCCTAATATTTTTTATTTCTTTTTAGACGGATATTGCCAGTACAGATGGATGCGATGCTACTCAAACTCGATGAGTTTGGCAGACATGGTGTTTGTAGAGTCGTACTTTTATAATAAATTGGAATTTTTAGTATTTAACAGCACCGTTGGTAGGTATGTCGGCTATTCAGATTATGGCAAGGCTCTAGCACGTGAAAAGAATGAAGATGAACACCTTCTGCCTTATGAGCGGGGCTCTGTGGACAGACTCTGCAAAGTCAATGCTCTTGTCTACAAAAGCCATGGAATGGACAAAAAAAGTGAGTCTAAAAAATGTATTTGTCTTCTTCCAGTTTCTTACACACATGATGTTTACATGTGACACGGTTTCTGAAACCTCTGCAAAAGCTAATTCTCTGCCACACACTCAGTTTTCAACACTTTTTGCAAAAACATAATCCCCAATTGAAGACACAACATTCAGAGAGGGATCATCTGAGTGCCTTTTCAAGGCACTGCCCTTTAAAATGCCCTCTGTATACGCATACAGAGTGTGCCAGTGTGAAAGGAGGGTGTTGGTTGCAATGTTGATGTGTTGCATTCTCGCACCATTGCACACTGTCTTGTTTTATGCAAGGAGTAAATTTACAAATGATTCATTTAGTTGTATATGTCTTACATTCAGCAAAGGGCATATTGTACATTGTCACACTGATGTAAAAGGTGCATTTACTCTGTGCAACACTTTGGCAAATAGGATTTTGGAATAAAGTTGAACTAAGTACTGTATGTGTGTGTTTGCTGTTACTGTTGCTACAAACACCATAAGCCAAACAAAGATAGTATTTTAGATGTATCATAGTAGTGTGTAGTTAGTAGTTGAAAAAGTGTAACCACATGAATAGCTGTGTCTGCCATTTGACACAAACATTTGATTTTGAAAAGGGAACATGGTGTAGAATATAGTGTAGAAAAAAGTAGAATATAGTGAACATAGTAAAAGGGAACAGTCAGAGGTGAGCATCAAGTTAAGGGAAGTTTACTGAAGGAATGGTCTGGAAGGTCAAGCAAGCGTGAAGAAAAAAACATCCCAATATATCCTGAATGGTAATACCGACCTTGTTCACTGCTTAGTCTTGAGATGCAAGTGCTGATTTTAGTTTCTTGACTAAGCCAGCTCTGTAGGTTGTGTGTTCCTGAGAATTTTTTTGATTGTTAGTGTAGTTAATAAATAAATCATTAAATAATACATATACATTAGTATTACCATTTAGGATATATTGGGATGTTTTTTCTTCACGCTTGCTTGACCTTCCAGACCATTCCTTCAGTAAACTTCCCTTAACTTGATGCTCACCTCTGACTGTTTGTCTCTGCACATGTGTTCATGCTTGTTCTGAGGCACAGAGGGTTCAGCCTCTCACTTGGAGAACAGAGTCCAATTCCCATCTGATAGAATATGCGTTTTCAGAAAACACGTGTAAGCAGAAACTGTCATATGTGTGAAAGTCTGAATTCCTCTTTACATGTTGAAAGCTTTGCTGATTGATGTAAATTGATGATGAAGCACAGATATCTTCCAATGCAGGAAATTATAGAAAATCATCACACTGAAAAAAAATGTACTTTTACAGTTGAGCCCAGCGTGAATCTGAATTTGGTGAGGCCAGTCAGTAGCAATCAACTCGCCATGCTGATGTGCAGTGCCTACAACTTCTACCCACGAATGATCCGTGTGACCTGGTACAGAGACGGCCAGAAGGTGACCAGTGATGTCTCAGCCACGGAGGAGCTGGCGGATGGAGACTGGTACTACCAGATCCACTCCCACCTGGAGTTCACCCCCAAAGCTGGAGAGAAGATCTCCTGTGTGGTGGAGCACGCCAGCTTCAAGGAGCCCAGGGAGTTTGTCTGGGGTGAGTTCCAAATCAGTTGTCATCATTTCTTCTTTTTTTAGGTATTACAGCAAAAAATTAACAACACATGTAACACTGTTTTGTATGTACATGTATAAATGTATAGTGCATGAAATAATAAAGAAACCATTCTTAATTTTCAACATGATTTTGCAAAGTATTAACAAACACAATTCCCATTCTAAGACACGTAGTTCTTGTTAGTGCTTGAATAGATGTGCTTGCCATATGATGCAAACATTTGATTTTGAAATATATGAGGTGTTTAGGATTTTGTGGATGCTGTTTTGTGATTTCTGTGTTTAGTTTTGAAATTAATCCAATAGCCAGATGTATCATCAGTGTATACCCATTTCAATCGTGCTGACTACTTCTCTCTGCTTATCATCTAATGTTTAAGCTGTATCTGAAATCCTTCTCTTCAGCATTACAACTGTGTGTCTCCCCTATATACTGTCAGACTCCTCCATGCCCAAGGCTGAGAGGAATAAGATCGCCATTGGGGCTGCTGGCCTGCTGCTGGGACTGGTGGTCTGTGCTGCTGGACTGCTCTACTACAGGAAGACATCAAGAGGTTAGCAGTTGAGAGTTAGAACAAACATGACACATTGGATTACTTTAGCATTACAGTAATATGGAAAATGTATGAGTTTGTTACAGTGTTTCATTATTAACACGTCCCAGACAAACAAACAAAAAAAAACACAGCATGAACCACAGTACACAGAGAAATAATGAGAAGGAAAGGTTTCTAAATATATGTTCTCCTGCACAGGGTGGATATTGGCTCGTCCTAGATCAACCCTTACTTATTGACGGCATAATTCATGTTCCTCCTCATCCTCCGGTGCTTCCTTCATTGGCGCCATCATTGCCAAACAGACATTAGGACTGAAGTGAAAATCTAATTCAGTTTCTTCGATGCATCCCAACTCTGGAGTGGAAGTCTGAGTAAGCCCTGATCTAACTCTTCCCAAGTGCTAATGCGTCTTCCTTGTGTATTTTATTTCCTGCCGTGTTCAAATCTGTCACATTCTTTGTAAACCTTACATGTATATGCCTCAGGTCAATGTAATGCTTACATCCAGTAGAAAACCTGTCAAGAAATTAACAATATTGTCATGGCATTATCATTTTCTTAAGGCCAACATTCAGACAGGCGAACATTTTCTAAAACATCTTGGTAAAAGCATGAATAAGAAAAAAAAAAACATCACTGAACTTGTGTTGTTTGAGTGTTGTGTTCTCTAAAAAGACTGTATCAGCCCTCAGACATGCTGCCAGCACTGGTTCTCATTGTACGTCTCACTATCCCAAGATATCACACAGGAATCAGTTTCTGACATCCTCATATTTAGGTTGATTGTGGACTCAGTTGAGAAAATGTTGCTGAAATGTGGTAGTTGACCCATCCGGCACGCTTGGATGTATTAAAGCTCTCATTCATTGTGTTTCGGGTTCTGTGTTGGGTGTTCTTTCCAAGAGACGGGCTGTGTGTCGGCATGCATGTTTGTTGTTTTGTAAGACAAGCAGTCACTCCAGTTCATTCAGGTCATTTTAACTCGAACTTCCTGCCGGCTACATCTTGTTCCCACAAAATGCCCCAAATGCTTAGTTGCGCCACACCCTGTGTAGCATAAGTTCACATGGAATATCCGCTTACAGTACCGTGTCATTTTGATGCATCTCTTTTCGTGGGATACAAACACTTTCCCATGACAGGGGCGTCACATTGGCATGTTCTTTGATGTGACTTATACAGTTTGTCGATATTACATAGTTTTGTTACTTATGGCAGTTCCTGTGTTGCAGCTGATTCTGAGGATGGATCTAGTACCCTAAGCAGGAGAACATTCCTGTTCATAACAGCGCTATGTGCCATGTCAATCCTGAAATGGGAAGTGAACTGACCAAGAATGATGGCAATGCCGAGTTCAATATTGATCATTCTATAATATATAGATACATTATTCATTATTATTATTATTGTATCAGTATAACAGGGTTTGGGATGCATTAATCCATGTATTGGTATCTACAGTGACAAGCGTCATTGAGATCCCCCTCTTATGCCCATCAGCGCTCCCTGGTGGAAGTATTGTGCTTCAGGGAGTGGCAGGAGTATTAGGCCTCGTTATCCTCTCTGTGGTTGAGGGAGTGGCGGTAGTATTAGGCCTCGTTATCCTCTCTGTGGTTGAAGGAGTGGCAGTAGTATTAGGCCTCGTTATCCTCTCTGTGGTTGAAGGAGCGGCAGGAGTATTAGGCCTCGTTATCCTCTCTGTGGTTGAAGGAGTGGCAGGAGTATTAGGCCTCGTTATCCTCTCTGTGGTTGAAGGAGTGGCAGGAGTATTAGGCCTCGTTATCCTCTCTGTGGTTGAAGGAGTGGCAGTAGTATTAGGCCTCGTTATCCTCTCTGTGGTTGAGGGAGTGGCAGTAGTCTTAGTATAAGAGGTACATGAGTTTTGTTCATTAGAATTGAACTACAGCATTGGCCTCATTATTTAATAGCCACAGCTTGTACACCAGACAGCCTAAGGACTACACTCCAGAATCTACAGCTCGGAGTTTTGGCACAGTGGTCTGTATTCCTGAAACATGAGATACCATGACGACGGTACCAAAAATGAAGTTAGATGTGTCTCATAAAAAACACCAATGCGTAAATATGGACCTTAATGTTCAAAAGGATGGAATCATTCCTGTCTTTAATAAATTCATTGTTAATAGTCTTAACATTCTGTATACTCGCCTTGTCCAGGACCTTGTCACTTTTGTGATTGACTCAGTCATCATTCAGAGCTTACTGTGTGTCTGTGTTTTTGTATATGAAGACATGAAGCAGATCTGGTTAAACAAGTTTATTATGGAAAGTCTGAACTGTACAACAATAGTAAATGGTAAACTGCCCCATTGCCATTTCTACCACAGTGAGTGTTTAGGCAGACATTGAATTAACAAAATACATGTATACTCTCATTGTGACAGTGGTATAAACTTGATTAATTCCATGGTTAAATACCATTGTTATCTGGAGATAGAAATTAAGTCTTTATTTTTCACATTGAGAGCCTTCTTGTGACATAAACTTCTTTTGTTTAGCGGATGGTATTTTACTGTAAATAGTCTATGCCAAGGGTATGATTCAGAAATTCACAGAATTGCTGAAGTTTTATGTTATTTTCTTAATATCCACACCCAGTTAAACTAAATATAATGGTTGATGGAGATAATTTCCAAGCACTGTTAATGACTTAAGAATATGTGAATCAAGTGCCTTGTATTAATATTGTATGAATCATGTGCTTATGTAAGCAGGAACATGGCTTTTCTGTGTTTCTGTGTGTCTTTAACTTAGATTATTAGGTGCCACTTAGTCTGCATATGTACAAGAGCATGTTTAGACCAGAGGTGATAAGAAGGGTCGGACTGTGCTTCTTTCGACCTTGTGCCAAACTGCCATCCTTGCAAGACAGGGAGCCTCGGACGTCAGAGATCCACCACATGGTTATCCCTGCTGACAAATAGTTTGGGCGCCAGAGAACGCTAAACTTCTATCTATACAAACCTTGTGCGATTGTTTAATAGTGCTTCTCTCTCGTCTGCTGCAGTCTGGGAGTAAGCCCGGGCTCCCTCTCTCTCTGACAGAGGGCCCGTGCTTCTCTCCGACCTGCTGGGTGAGCCCAACGAGCTTGTTGTTGTTGTCTATATAAATATACTTATATGCAACTCCGGAGTCCTGAGGTAACATGAGTGAATTTTCACCCATCAATGGTGGTCTCAGAACGGACTAGAAATGGCACATCACCAGTGGGGTGCAGGCCAAAACCCACTGGTTGCCCTCTGGGTGCGCTCAACCACACAGACAGTGAATACAATAATCCAGTTGCCATTTATCAGGACCTTAATCTGCAACAAAAAGTGAGACAGAAAAGTTATATTTTTTTAATTTGACAGCATAGTACTCACTCAGTTTAGACCACTAATCAACGTGCCTTTCCCTCATTTACTGTTCTAATATAGCGCTTCTCAGTCTTGTGTCAACTAAAGTCAGAAGGAGCGCCATTTCTGTCCACACTTTTCATTCGAGTTCAGTGATGTTGTGGATGAAAAGTGCCATTGAACTGCATGGCTATGGCTTCCGTGGGATTTTGCCTGCTTTTGCCCATATATGCGGCCACAACCCTTGTTCAGAGATCAATGCCCAAAGGATCTATGCAATACATGTATTTCTTGCCCCTCCCATCAAAACCCACCCTTTCCAAGGTGACCTCCCTCCCTCTCTCTCTCCCTCTCTCTCTCTCTCTCTCTCCCTCTCTCTCTCTCTCTCTCTCTCTCTCCCTCTCTCTCTCTCTCTCTCCCTCTCTCTCTCTCTTTCTCCCTCTCTCTCTCTCTCTCTCTCTCTCTCCATCTCTCCCTTCGTCTCTCCCTCTCTCCCTCCCTCTCTCTCCCAGTGTGTGCTGGCCCTTGAGCAGCATATCTGGCACTCAAGTCTCTCACACACTCCCTGGCGACACATTTTTGCCCCCAGCAATCGATAGCGCCAGCTGTGTATCTCATGAGGTATGGGAAGAAAGGGGGGTCTTAAGGTCATCACTGTAATGTCAACTCCATTCATAAATATAAACATACTCTCCAGTCAGGTTGTAATATTTTCCTCATTGTATCTATCTGTAAACGTAGAGTAGGGGAAGGGAATTCTCATAATGTGCCCTCTGCTGTAAATTCAAACATGACCAGTTTTAATTTGAATTGGAAACTGAAATAAAAAAATACAGTTTTTGAATCAAAGCACTTCCAACTTTCTCAGGACAAGTTTGTGTACTTATCACATCTTTTCTCATGAATCAGCTTTCACCAAAACATGGTATTAATACTCCCCTGGAATGCTGCTGTGATCCCATCCCATTGCAGCTCCACAGGGCGTCATCCAACCTGGGAACAGAGTGTGAACTGGACTTTTCTAACTCGTGTCTATTGTGTTGTCAGAATAACTTCAGTGTAATGGTTAACAGGACAATGCCAAAGGAAATATGTCTGACAGATAGTAACACAACATGCAGTGTGGAGTGTGGCTGGTCATGATGTACTTCCCAGAAGAATCACTTTGAGAGAAAGTTTTGAAAGTTTGGTCGGTGGTTTAGAGTCCAAGTCAGTTTCCATTCTGTTTACCAAAAACATTCTGTTTACCAAAAAACATGTAAGGACTGCATAAGCTGTATATTCATGCCTACTTAATATTAATTGAATTCATATTTTTCTACAGTGATAAACATATCATTTGCATTAAGCCCCATTTAACCAACAGTATCATTGACATAAAGGTCAAGCAGATGACCCAAATTCACCTGCAAGACAGAATAGCTTATCAGGATGACAGAACAGTGAGGCCAGTTTCCTGTATCTTTCTTGTCCTATCCCTTTGTGAATGAAACTAATGACATTTCCAGTTTTATACACCATTCCAGTGCTCCCAAAGTAGGGGCTCTGCCTTAGCAAAAAAAAAAACAACAACAAAACTTCTCATTTCATTAGGTAATTACTCACCCAGGGGTGAATAAACTGCTTCTAAATCCAACTTGCAAGCATGGCTGGTAGGACCCAGGTCCAACAGTGCACCACCCTTATACTGGACCAGACTGTTAAAACAAAAAAGGGTTTTTTGTACAGTGAAGAGTACTCATCCCAAGCCACTCTGTGTGCTATGCTTTTGTCTCGAGGTGACAGTGTAAATCGTATGGTTTGAATTGGTAGCAATACCATGCTGCTCTACCAAATTTCTGTCCCTCACAATTTCCATACATTTGTATGCCTGACATACTGTCTGTGTGTTTTTCAAACAAAGAAACACAGGCTACAATGGTGGCGGAAACAATTAACAGATATGATATGAACAGATATGAACTGGGTATGTCATAAATCAGCCAGGTTACTGATTTGTTGAAGAATAACAACAAACTAAACTTGAAACGACGTTCACCACTCCACTATGACGTCAAACAAAGCCTATGTGGTTTCAATGATGAGTTAAACTAGACCGCAACACAAGATGATTAACAGAAACATCAACAATACTCACACTCTTTCCGTCATGGATGACAAGAAAAACAAAAAACAGAACTACAGATAATACGTGTTACAGTTGTCCCCAGCCAACTTCTCCTAATATTTGATTAGATAAGTAATAATAATAATAATTATTTATTTTATTTGTAATGCACTCTTCATTCAAAAGAATCTCAGAGTGCCAACATATTAGAAACTAACTATAATACAATAAAATAAAAATGAATTAACATAAGCATAATAGAAAACTTTTTAACATTTTAACATACGATTTAACACAAGGCCAGAAATGCCTTCCTGAATAAAAATGTTTTTAGTCCAGCTTTAAAGGAGTCCAGCGTCTGCGTTGCCCTTAGGGGGTCAGGGAGGCTGTTCCATAAGCGTGGCGCTGCCGAGCAAAAGGCCCGGTCGCCCATGGTGCGGAGCTTGGTTTTGGGGACGCGGAGGAGCGAGCTGTTTGAAGACCTGAGGGTGCAGGTGGAAGTTTGGGGAGTAATTAATTCTTGCAGGTAGGGAGGTGCATGCCCATTTATGCATGTATGGGCGAGTATAAGGACTTTGTAGTCAATCCGGAAAGAGACAGGGAGCCAGTGTAGTGAGTGTATTGGTGTTATGTGCTCATATTTCCGGACCCTCATCAGGATCCTGGCAGCGCTGTTTTGGATGTATTGCAGCTTCTGGATGTTCTTGCCAGTGATCCCATAGAAAAGCGAATTACAATAGTCCAGTCTTGAGGAGATAAAGGCGTGGACAAGCTTCTCTGCATCTGATAGGGTTAAAGTGGGGCGGAGTTTGGAGATGTTTCTTAGATGATAAAAGGAGGTTTTGCACAGGTGTTTTATATGGTCATTAAAGGTCAGGTGAGGGTCAAACCTAACTCCGAGATTAGTGACTGTGGAGGAGAGGGGGATGACCTGGCTGTCCAAGGTGAGATGAGTTAAGGAGGATGACTGAACCTGGTGTGGAGTGCCAACAAGAAGGGCTTCGGTTTTGCTACTGTTTAGCTGGAGAAAGTTGTTGCTCATCCATGCCTTTATCTCCCTAAGACAGGCGGTGAGACATGACATGGCTGCAGTGGGGCTTGGGGCAGTTTTGATATAAAGCTGTGTGTCGTCAGCATAACAGTGGAAAGACATCCCATGTCTGCTGATGACACGACCGAGGGGGAGCATGTAAATAATGAAGAGGATGGGGCCGAGGACCGACCCTTGCGGAACACCACAGGAGACAGGGAGCTGTCTGGACTTGCATCTTCCCAGTGAGACATATTCAGTTCTGCCAGAAAGGTAGGACTGAAACCACTTGAGTGCAGAGTCTGATAGTCCAATGGTGGTGTGGAGGCGCTCTAGGAGGATAGTGTGGTCCACTGTGTCAAATGCAGCAGTCAGGTCCAGGAGGATGAGGAGTGAGGGTGATCCTGCATCGGCTGTCATCAGCAGGTCATTCGTCACCCTGAGCAAAGCTGTTTCAGTGCTGTGGGCTGAACGAAATCCTGATTGAAAATTTTCAAACAAGTTGTTGTGTTTGAGGTGGTCCTGAAGTTGAGAAGCAACTACCTTGTCTAACACCTTGGAGAGGAAGGCAAGGTTTGAGATAGGCCTGTAGTTGGCAAGAACCTCCGGGTCCAGGGTGGGCTTCTTGAGAAGGGGACGGATGACAGCAACCTTGAGAGCAGGTGGGACATAGCCAGACTGAAGGGAAAGGTTAACAACTTTGGTGATGAAAGGACTGAGAGTGGGGATGTGTGACTTGAGCAGATCAGTGGGAATGGGGTCCAGGGTACAGGTACAGGATTTCATTTTTCTGAGGATTATAAGAAATGAATGTACGTTTGAGGTGGTGATGTGGTCACAACGCAGTTCATTTAACATCATAATGAACAGGGCGAATTGATATGCCAGTGCAATATAGTAAAAAAAATGGAACTTATTCAATGGTGTGCAAATATCAAAATTGAATTGCCGTTCTAAAGAATTCATCACAATAGGAAATTCAACCAAGCTGTGGAAAATAACACATTCTTATACGGCTCCTCAGAATGTTGCAAAAAGTTCCATTGATTTGAATGGGCCACCACAATATAGGTTTTTTTTATAGGGGTCCTCAGAGCTTCCCCTCCTCCTCCACCTCCTCCGAACGTTGGGGTGGCCCATTCAAATCAATGGAACTGTATGCAACATTCTACAGCTCCTCAGAATGTTCCAAAAAGTTATTTTGATTTGAATTGGCCACTTCAACGTTTGGAGGTCTGATATTTCTTTAATAAAGACCCCAGCAAAAAAGAATGACCAGTGCCATTGGTAACGGGTTTTATGCTTCTAATTCACATCTTTCATGTCATTTCGCAAATAGTCCGTTCATTGTAACTTGAAGTCAGAGAGTACGTCTGGAACACCCCTATTCAAATGTGGAGACAAATTTGACCCCAATAATTACAGGGGCATCTGTGTAAGCAGTAACCTGGGGAAGTTATTTTCTAGTATCTTAAATCAGAGAATCATCAACTTCCCTTTCGAGCACAATACCCTCAGTAGAAGCCAAATAGGATTCTGACCAAAATGTAGAACATCAGACCATATTTTCACCCTACTTACCTTGATAGAGTAATATGTAAACCAAAATAAGACAAAAATATTTGCTTGCTTTATAGACTTCCAAAAAGCCTTTGAATCAATTTGGCATAATGGATTATTCTTCAAACTTCTTGAAACTGGTATAGGGGGCAAAACTTTCAAAATAATAAAATCAATGTACTCAAACAACAAACGTGCAATTAGAATTGGGAATAAAAAAACATAATTCTTCTCCCAGGAACGGGGTCAGAGACAAGGCTGCCCACTATCACCGACCCTTTTCAATATTTACATCAATGAATTGGTAAACACAATACAGCACTCTGCAGGCCCAGGACTTGCACTGCAAGCCACAGATGTCAAGTGTTTACTTTATGCTGACGACCTAGGTCTGCTGTCACCATCCAAAGAAGGCTTACAACACCAGATGGACATAGTGGCAAACTTTTGCCAGACGTGGGCCCTAAAAATGTATCCCAAAAAGACCAAAGTCCTTGTCTTTAGAAAACGTTCCAGGCTATAGGGAAACACTGACAACTTCAATTCTGTTTTAGGACTAGGTCTTACAATCCCTGGTTGATTTGCACTCCTGAGATGTGAAGTGGGTTGACGCAGACATGCAAGGTGTTTCCGGCTAAGAGTCATGGTGCTGTCTGTGGGACAAAAGGGTTAAAAAGCCTCATTGGAGTCATCAGGTGGGCACCCTACTTCTCCGGTGTTTCGATGATAGGCCCACAACACCTCCAGAGGGCTCATCGGCAACACCTGGTGTCCCAGATGTGCCCCCCTCTGCTTTAACCCTTCTGCGCCACAGATGCTATTTTGGGGCCCAGGTGGCGTCTCTCCTCTTCACTCACAGCCACCGGCTTGCTCATTCAGCAGCGCTTGAGAGGGCTTTGATGGCTTGGCGTTGGGCTTGGCCTCGAATTCCCAAATCCCTAAGCAGCCTGGTAGTTGTCTTACCCACAAAGCCTCTGCAGCCGACTTCCACTGGGCAAACTTTGGCTTTCCAGCCACGTTGCTCAGCATCAGCTGCCAGCTCAGCGTACTTCAGGCTCTTTCGTTCGTAGGCCTCCTCTACAGCGTCCTCCCAGGGCACAGTCAGCTCTAGGATGTACACCTTCTTAGTTGAGGAGGACCAGAGCACGAGGTCTGGTCTGAGGTTCGTAGTGGCGATCTCTGGTGCAAAGTAGAGCCTTGGACTCAGATCCACCACAAGCCTCCAGTCTCGCGCTCCTCCCAGCTGACCGGGGTCTGATGTTGTACTGGCCTTGGTCTTGGTTGGCTTTGCACCTTCACAGACGAAACCTCTTGCAGATGTAGGACGGGATGATGGAGGTAGGGCATTGATGGTCGTTCGTCTGGTCTCCAGCATAGCTGCAAGGCACTTCAGCACTTGGTTGTGCCGCCAGGTGTAACGGCCTTGAGTCAGGCCTGTCTTGCAGCCAACCAGGATGTGTTTAAGGTTTGCTGGAGACAGGCAGAGTGGGCACGTTGGGTCTTCTCCGTACCATTGTTGAAGGTTACTGGGAGATGGCAAGACATCATACGTTGCTCGTAAGATGAAGCTGGTGTGAAATGCTTCCATACTCCACAGTTCCTTCCAAGAGAACTTTCTTCTCTCAACTCCCTCCCACCTCATCCACTGTCCCTGTTTCGATTGGGAGACAGCCTTTGCGCACCTTGTTGCCTGTTCTTGCCGGCGCACCTCCTCAACGACCAGACCTCTGCGCTGAGATGGAGCTGCCTTGTGCCAAGATGGTCTGCTCTCTCCGGGGCCAAAGCCTTCTCTCCCCTGTTGCACAAGGCCAACGATCCATTTCCTTCCGGTCGCCAGAGTAGGAGCTGTTTGGGCTACACATGGGTCACAGGATTCTGTTAGTGTCATTTCCAGCCTTACTTTGGAGCACTTGAATTCCTCTGTAAGACTGGACACAGGCAGCTCCAGAATGCCTCTTCCATACAGCTCTATGTTGCTGAAGCACCTGGGAAGACCCAGCCACTTTCTGTCAAACGAGCTGATCAACCTCTCCAGTTTTTCAACCTTTGAGATAGGGACCTCATAGATGGTAAGACGCCACATCAGCCGGGGTAGAAGACCGAATTGAAGGCACCAGAGCTTTAACCTGCCAGGAAGCAGGGACTTGTCGACACTCTCAAGGCCGCAGATTGTGTCCTGCCTAAGCTGGTCCACTTGATCTTTGTCCTTGAGGTTGGCATCGTACCAGCGCCCTAAGCTCTTCACTGGCTTCTCTGACACTGTTGGTATGGGTTCCTTGCCGATGAAAAAGCGTTGCTCTGACAGCTTGCCCTTGACAACTGATATGCTCCTGGATTTGCTTGGCTTTATCTTCATCCGGGCCCACTCGAGGTTCTCCTGGAGCTTTTTCAGCAGTCGTCTTGTGCATGGCATGGTTGTTGTGAGTGTGGTCATGTCATCCATGTATGCTCTGATGGGAGGGAGATGAAGACCAGCTTTGAGCTGCTGACCTCCTACCACCCATCGAGAGGCTCGGATGATGATCTCCATTGCCATGGTGAAGGCCAGAGGGGAGATGGTGCATCCTGCCATGATCCCTATATCCAAACGCTGCCATGCTGTGGTGTACTCCTCAGTTGTGAGGCATAGCTGGACGTCCTGGAAATAGGATTTGACAAGAGTGGTGATAGCCTGTGGGATGCTGAACAGGTCAAACGCAGTCCACAAGAGACTATGAGGAACAGAACCAAAGGCGTTGGCGAGGTCCAAGAACACAACATGGAGATCTCTTCCCTCCTTTTTGGCAGCTTGGATTTGATGCCATATCATGTTTGTATGCTCCAAGCAACCAGAAAAGCCTGGAATCCCTGCTTTCTGCACTGTTGTGTCGATTTATTTGTTTCTGTCTAGGTACACAGCCAGCCTGTGAGCTACTACGCTGAAGAAGATCTTGCCTTCAACGTTTAAGATGCTGATGTGGCGAAACTGGCTGATGTCAGCAGCATCCTTCTCCTTAGGGATTAGGACGCCACCAGCCCTTCGCCAAGCTGTTGGTATCGTTTGTTTCTGCCACACCACCTTCATTAGCCTCCAGAGAAAGCGTAACACATCTGGTGCGTTTTTATAAAGCCGGTAAGGGACTCTGTTGGGCCCAGGAGAGGATGCAGCTCTTGCTCGACGAACAGTTCTTTCCACTTCACTCCACTTGGGAGGACATACATCTAGCTGGTGTTCTGGAGGATGTATTGGTGGCACTGGTGGAAGGGTGATCTGTTCGCTCCGGTGGCTGTCAGTGTGGATTCTTTTCAGATGAGCTTCAAGATCTTTCCTTGTTGTTATGAGTTTGCCGCTTTTCTCTTTCGTGAAAAGACTCTTTACAAACTTGAAGGGGTCTTTGAAGAAGCTCGATCTTGCATGCTCATTCCTTTTACGCCTCCTTCTAAGATTCTCAGCTCTTCTCAAGGTTGACAGCCTGCTCTTGATTTCTGCCTGCAGCAGGTTTATTCCCTCCTTCTCCTCCTCTGGGGCTTTCCTCCACTGCTTCTTCAGCTGTCTTCTCTCCTTGACCAGTCTCTCAATCTCCTGCTGTCTCCTGGACTTTGTTGGGATGGTTGATGTTTTTTTCCTTTTCTCTGTGATTCCAAAGCGCTCAGCACCATAGCTGTAGATCAGCTCTCCCATCTTCTCCAGCTTTTTAATCGCAGTTCCCCTCAGTTGTTCAAAGAGTTTGCTGATGTCTGTGTTGATCGCTTCCCACTCCTTTTTTTCACAGGATTTAGGCCACTTGATAAGTGGCTTTCGCCCTGGGATCTTTGTTTCAGTAGCGAGCTGAGGTAGGCTGGGCTCAAGGGGCTCTGCTGTGCTTGGCTCCTCTTCCTCTGGACCCGGGGGATTGATGTCCTGCAGACTTTGGCTTTTGTCCTGCTGCTGAACTTCACTTGACTGACTCGACTTGCTTCGTAAGAAGTAGGGGTCGATGCAAGGTCCCTGTCCGACTTCCTTCAAGCACTTTTTTCGACCTTGATGTATTCTAAGGCCTGCATAGGATGTTACTTTCGCCCAGCCACAGCTGCACCTCTGAAGCTTGATTCCTGGAGTAGATGTTGCAGTCTCAGGTATTGTGCCGATCATCTTTGCCGTTGTCTGTTTCGTTCCTGGGTCGATTACCGTGTTGTCTACCGATGAGTCATCTTCCGCCCCCGCTCTCGCTGACTCTAGGGGTGTTTTCTTCTTTGAATTTTTAGTAGCCAGTAAGTGGGTGGGACCTGTACACTAGTAGTGCCAGGTTCCTCCTACCATAGGGAGCTAGCCTATGGCAGGCCTGTTGGGGTCTTTCCCTCCGGTCAGCTGTCTTTCCAGGCTGTCGCTAGGTCTTTCCCTAGTTGCCAGCTGCTCTTTCACAGCAGTCACTGGGTGGATCCAGATGATCAATTCTGTTTTAGGACTAGGTCTTACAATCCCTGGTTGATTTGCACTCCTGAGATGTGAAGTGGGTTTAAAATAGGCAACACCAAAATTGATGCATGCAACTACACCTATTTAGGTATCACCCTCACCTCAACAGGAAACTTAAGTTGGCTGCGAAAGAACTCAAAGAAAAGGCAAAAAGAGCATTCTACGCCATTAAAAGGTCAATTCAATTAGATATACCAATTAGAATTAGGCTTAAGCTATTCAAATCAGTAATTTAACCAATTGCACTGTATGGCTGTGAGGAGTGGGGTCCAGCAACAAAAGGTGACTTTTCAAATTGGGACAAACATCCAACCAAAGCCCTGCATGCAGAGTTCTGCAAAAGCATCCTCCGGGTACAGAGGAAGACACCGAACAATGGGTGCAGGGCAGAATTAGGCCAATACCCCCTAATTATTGATATTAAAAAAAGAGGTGTCATATTTGGGCAACATTTAAAAATGAGCGACCCCCACTCACTCCACTACCAAGCACTGAAATGCCAAGAGCTGAATATAGGGAGGAGCCCCCCTACCCAACTTGTCCTGAGACTTAGTGACCTAACACCAAATTTCATCACTGAGGCTCAGGACAATGACTCAGTAGCCAGGAAAATTAGACCCAACCAAATTACAAACACTGAAAAAGAAAATTATATTACCTATTGGAAAGAAGCACCCAAAACACAATCTAAATTACAATGTTATTTGCCCCTAAAACGTGAGTACTTAACAGCTACTTACCTGAATACAGTAAAAGACACAAAACTCAGGAAAACCTTGACAATGTACAGACTCAGTGAGCACCGCCTCGCCATCAAAAGAGGCAGACCTGGCCGACCAGAGGAGAGGCTGTGCTCACAATGTAGTCTGGGGGCCGTGGAGACAGAGGTACACTTCCTCATGGAATGCCCCAAATATGAAACTATTAGAAAAGGTTAATTTGATAGGTTCAATCTGGTCATCCCAGGCTTTCAATCTCTCACAGGCGAGGCAAAATTGCCATACATACTTGGGGAAGACAGGGATTTGGCCAATCTAGCTGCTGGATATGTGGTACTGGCAGCCTGCTATAACCTGAGGGACAGCCAGTAAGGCCACAGAATGCCAAACTAACTGTATGTTTGTTATTATTTTTGGAATGGTCTTTTGTTGTTTATTTATTTATTTATTTTTAATCAACTATGTTCATTATATTGGTCCTTCTGTATGTGTATGTAATATGTGTGTGTTGAATCAGCTTTGGCAATAGTGTTAACATTCATGCCAATAAAGCTTATTTGAATTTAATTTAATTGAGTAATAGATTGCTACGCAACACCTGAAACTTTAAAGTTCTATTTGCGTCACGAAACGGTAACAAAATCATTAAAAAGAGCTATTTCAGAAGAACGTCTTTTATCGTTTTGGCAAGTAACCGTAACCGCAGGATCATGTATTGTCCGCTCCTCAGTATCAGAAAATAAATCCCGACGGACCAGACCCCGACGAGCAACGTCACATTTTGTGCTGCCACCACATATGTTGTTTGTGAGAACAGGTCTCCCCTGTTGACATTTAGGTCAGGTCGGTCAATTCTGTAACCATGTTGCGAACACAACTTGAGGGTTAAGATACGATTAAAAGGGATTTTGTATGATAACATAATGTTTTAAACACTTGCTATTAGACAGCTCATAACTTTCCTGAACATGGTGTAAAAATTAGTTGCTAGGCTGCAAAGACCACTCACGTGCATCCATGCAAATTAGGCGGACTCTTGTCAGTTGCGTGCACCGACGTTCACCTTCTCTCATTAACCAGTTTGCTCTTAACCATGATCACTTTACTCTTAAAGTTACCGTACGGAGTCGGTGAGATATGCCAGTAAAACATTTATAGTACTGCATCTTCATCATCAGCCACGATGAAAGGTGAACCTCAGAACAAGGTAATTCCAAATTAATATACGTTTTATGACGCAGCATGTATTCACCCACCGTGTAACTTACGACTTGATCTTAGATATACTGTAAGGTTTACAAAAAGTGAATTAGGACATTGGGTATTTTCTGGTCATAAGAACTGCATTAGCTGGATAATCTTTCACCACGGGACAATGAGTTTACAACCTTAGAATGTACTGTGCAGTTCACTTATAAGTTGAGAAGAATTGAGCCCGTCTATCTTTAATGTACTCAATTTCATGTACATCTAAGTAAACAAGGCTCTGTAATGGTTGGTGTACAAAAACATTTCGATTTAAGTAAATATAAGACCAAGAGAAGATGATGCAAGGAGGCTTTCCTACAGTGGTGCTTTCTCTGTCTTGCTACAAGGCAAGATACACTCTGACAATGTAAACCTTTTCAGTGTATATTCAGGCACTCTTGCTGATCAGTATCACAGAGGAACTTGTGCACCCCCTGTGAGCATTAGCCCTGGTTCACAAGCACAACAACCCAAACACATCTTATGCAGTTCCATCAGTCAACCAACTGTAAGGGGGTATGGTAACTCCTCTGCTCCTTGGCTGTTTGTCGTTTATTTTGGCAAAGGCACAGAGGATCATTGTGGTCATAAATGTAACTGGTAACTGTAGACTACATGTTTTGCATCGATTTACCCACAGGGACCTAGGCAGCAGTCTGGTTTTGTCTCAGGTCAGTCCAGTGTACCTGTATGAAACTGTGATTTGTCCTGAGACTTACCAAAATACTGTATGGAAATCACCCCCATGACACCCCTTTCTTAGCATCTTTAAATTAGTTGGTCATTTGTCAGGGGTTTGTTTGGGAGTGCTTGTTGGTTGTTGGCTCACTGGTAAGCTATTGGGTTGTGGCAAATGCATAGAAATAGGTTATAGAAGTAAGAATAAACCACACATTCTTGGCATTCTGTTCTTCTTTCAGCTGTTCTTCCCTTCTTAGTTCGTCTTCCTCACTCTTCCATTCTGTTCTATATTTTCATTCTATTCATTTTTCCCCCATTTCATGTGCATCTCTTCCACTTAATAATTTATGGATGTACTCTTTTACAGATATACAGATGCTCTAATCATTATGGATGTAGTGTTTTACAGATATACAGATGCTCTCATCAATTAAGGCTGTGTTTTACTTTAATTTATGTCACTTCTTGAAATAAGCCTTGTCATTGACAGGTTAAAGGTTCAAAGGTATACTAAAGGTCGTCCCATTGTTTCAGGAGTTTGTTCCACAACTTAAACATGAGCTCCACCCCCTCTGTATAAAATGCTATCTAGATGCTATCTAGATCCATGACTAGATTTGTTCTGACTTCTGAGAACCAAAGTACTTTGGCTAATCCTATTAGAACATACCAAAGGAAAATATTTCCAGACTGTGAATCTGCACATTTGTTCACTTGCATGAATAGATGGAGTAGAGTGAAGATAGAGTGAAAGTCCCTATTACATTTTCTGTCTTTAATGCAGTATCTCCACAGAAATGCATTTTTTTCTGCATTGTGTGACAATAGCGCAAAGGTGCATAGCTTTTCAGTCTTTCTAAGGTTCAGTATTTATTGTAAGTTATACATTTAATTATGTCGTTTTTGTTAGCCAGCAATGAGATGGCCCAGTAACTCACAACAATAAAATATCTGCAGGGTATTGGGTTAGGATCCAGCTCATACCTTGATGTGAAAGTTCTTGGGGAAACAATGTTGCTGCTGCAGGAGGTGTTTGAGACCCACAGCCCAACCTGGGGATTTTACATTGCATTTGGGTGCTGTCCCTGGGAACAGACATGGTCACAACTTTCTGTGGTTATGAAGGATCTCAGCATGCTTATCATAAATAGTAGGGGTGGTAGCCCTGATGTTTTAGGCCCAAGCTGGTTAAGTCACCCAGCAACCAAAAAGTAAGTAACTTGTGCTTAGCTAATGGTAGCCAGCAGGTACAGTGCTGGCAGTGAGCAAACCTCACTCCCCAACACCTTAAGAGATGAGCAAACCTCACTCCCCAACACCTTAAGAGATGAGCAAACCTCACTCCCCAACACTTTAAGAGACGTGTTAACCCATGGGTTTCGGCCTCCTTGCTAGCACGTCCCCTCGCATGCCAGAGGTTGCGAGTTCGAGTCCAGTGCGGCAATGTGCTTTTCAACACAGTGGAGGTTACATTAAGTACACCAGTGAAAAATGGCAGCCATACATTGGTGATGGTGGTAAGATAAGTCCTCTACAATATAAGTGAAGCAGTTTGAGGCGATCCTGATAGCTGCCTAGAAAGTGCAGCCATTTATTGAATATTTTGTCAGATTTTTATTGGTAATATTCTTCATAGTAAACAGACATATTGCGAACTATTACATATTGTGTTTTGTTTTTTCAATTTCACCATTTTGTTCAAAAGTAATTTACTCAGCATTCCACTCATTGCATGACAAAAGCATTTTCAACATATTTCTCAGGGTCATTCCAGGACACTGGCTTTGATGGTGGCCAGTACCGCAATTGGGGGAACGCTACAATACGGCTATAATCTTGCTATTATGAATGCACCAACCACTGTAAGGTTCTTATTTTTATATTATGTCTACTGGCTGTACATGTGTCTGTGTGTCTTCATGTGACTGTATTTCAATGTGTGTTGTTTTACATAACGTTACGTTAACAAAATTAGTTAGCAAAGTGCAATAGTTATCAATCATCATTCAATCATTTCATTTCATTTTTACATTTCATTAAAAGTAGATACAAACATTTATTTTACTCAGAAATCCCCCAGTTTTCCAGTGCATGTTGAAAAATGCTGGTTTTCACGCGAACCCTTGCATTACAAACTACACCTACACTTGACCAACATCTCACATGTTGTCTCACATGGGTCTTGTAACTGTCCTGTTTCCTTCTGCAGTATATTCAGACTTTCATCAATGAGACATTTTTGGAACGATGGGGCATGGAGTTGGAGTTGTATGAGGTCACCCTGATCTGGACTTTCGTTGTGTCCGTTTTCTCACTTGGAGGATTGACAGGTGCCCTGATTGCTGGGCCCATGTCAATACGCTTTGGGAGGTACAGGAGCTTACTTTTATCGAGAAGTAAAGAAAGAAATCAGCCCGAGAAAAAATGTAAACTGTAATGGTTAGCGAGATGGATTTCATTTTAGAAACAGAAATAGCTACCCATTTTCATTTCAAAAACCTATTAATTCCACATATTATTTGCTGTTACTGGCCTGCGTCTCCAGAACCCATTGCAAATGTAGTCCCTGGTTTCATTTTTGTATTATGACTATGTAATTTGGCTGTTTGTTATCCTATAGGAAGAAGACAATGTTGCTGAGCAATATCTTCCTCATGTCGAGTGCCCTCTTAGGTCTTACGAGTAGAGCAGCAAAATCTGTGGAGATGATCATCCTCTCCAGAATACTGGTGGGAATAAATGCAGGCATGTGCACATGGACCATCACTGCCTGGGCAAAAAGACCCTCAGATTTGAGCTGCAGTGTCTTAGTTGATGTCTAAGGCCATAAGATCATATAATTATCTGGTGGAAAGTAATGACTGGCTTCTTCCGTCACTCCGTTTGCAGGGATCAGCATGAACGTCCAACCCATGTATTTTGGTGAGAGTGCACCTAAACACCTCCGAGGAGCCGTGTCACTGTCCTGTGCTGTCTTCACAGCCTTCGGAGTGGTACTAGGACAGATCGTGGGTCTCAGGTGTGTTCAAGACACATGTTAGCTAAACCACATGGAGCCATGTTTTCCCAAACTATTTGAATCAGGAAGAAATCTATATGCAAATAGTGTTAAAGCATGCCGGCATTTACTCTCTATTGCTTGCATTGGCTCATCATGCTTGAGTGCTTTTGGGGAAACTGGAGGCTATTTTTGGTGTGTTTTTGTCTTTGCACAGGGAGATCTTGGGGAGTGAGTCATGCTGGCAGTATCTTCTAGCCAGTAATGCCGTCCCTGGGTTCTTCCAGTTACTCACGCTGCCCTGGTTCCCTGAGAGCCCTCGTTACCTTCTCATAGACCGTGGGGACAAGGAAGCCTGCTTTGCAGGTAAGAAATTCCCACATAGATTAGACAGATTTCGAGCAGGGGGTGAACAGAAACAATACTTAATAGGTCAAATATTTCCCCTTAAGGGTTTTATGTTCTAATTATATTATCTGTCATTCTGCCATGAATTCCAAATAGGCCAATCGCCTGAGTTTTTTTCTTCCTCCCCTATAGTTCAGAGGAAGCCTATAACCTTAGGTCTTGCCTAACAGTGTCCACCATTATCTCAAAACAATGCTAGCACTGTGTTCTTCCAAGTCCATGCTTGGCTGTCAAGTACACCCTTAATGCTAAGCCTGGGTGCTATTAGACTGTGCCCTGATGTTTCTATTTATGGATTCTTCAGCGCTGAGGCGTCTGAGGGGCTGTGAGGTCTCGCCCATTGAGGTGGAGGAGATCCTGCAGGAGCAGGCCGAGGCAGAGGGCGTGCGTCCACGGCAACCGTGGGAGCTCCTCTCAGACCGCTCTGTCCGCTGGCAGGTCATCTCTGTGGCCATCATCAGCAGTGCTATGCAGCTCTGTGGTAATGACTCGGTCAGTGTGCAAACTCAGGGCCTGGGACATGGGTGTGTGATTCTGTGTGGAAATCCCTTCATATTGTGATGAACTTGCATCAAGACCAAATTTGCAATTTATATGTACAACCTCATTTTCATTTGTGCTCAGATTGGTTTATTTTCTTTAATTCTTTAATTTTATTTCTCAATTGACGGGTATTTTTTAAAAAAATAAATGCATACTTTGTGAATAGGCACTGACTATGGCTACAGAAGTATAGTTACTAACTTTAGTTAGCGCACTATTGCTACAGAATTAGAATCCGTACCAACAGTTGGAATATTATTGGTCCGGAATGGTTTTTCCATGCCAGTAGTACTGTTTCTTCCCATTCTGTAGCATTAGTGAAATAAGTGTTTGTCACTGAAGAGGGTCAAAAGAACGGTTGTCACTAGCATGTCTTTTAAGGTGCCAGGGAGTAGGGTTTACTCACTAGACGGCACTCTACCTGCTGGTAACCGCTACACTCTGCGTGGGCACCTCCGGATGCTAGCGCTCCCTTTGGGTGTGCGTCCCTTTGGGTGCGTGTCGCTTTGGGTGCGTGTCCCAGGGCCAAATGACCCCCTGTCAGCGTTCTCCCATTACGTGCCTTAGTCATTGTAGACTGTTTGTTTAGTCAGTAACTTTGTGACATCGTAAATTGATTAAAGTTACTGACCATAATCAATGAATTCAAATTGGGAATCAAGCACCTTTACATAGGCATCCAGGTTTGGCTGCGTCCACGGCAACCGTGGGAGACACATGTTAGCTAAACCACACGGGTCAACCGTGGGAGACACATGTTAGCTAAACCACACGGGTCAACTGCTTGGAAGGCATAATTGCTGACTACTGCACCACTAAAACACATGTACAATTAATGGACTATTGACACAGATCCAGTAATCCAGTAACAATAATCCAAAAGTGCTAATCGCATCGCCATGGAATTCCGTACCAGTAGTCGCTTCATTGTGAACATTGTGTTGCCACTGCTTTACAGAGCTCCAATACACTTTTGTTTTAGTAAAATTAATTGAATTACTCGTCATGGTCCTCTAACTGTTTGTTCAGTGTGTGCTCTCAAAAACTCTGGTGTTTGTACACAGCCCTGGCTCTGTAAATGGGAAACAAACATACTGGCTCGGGCGGAGCCATAAACAATTCTAGCCAATCAGCACATTGCTTTCAGGAGCATGTAAGGGAGGGGTGTAATGTGATTAGCTGTTGAGATCAAATATCATCAACCTTTCACCAGAATCGCGGACTACTTCTTTAATACAGTGCCATCCATGTAATGTGATGGTCTTTCCACTCACCAAGCTGCAGAACATGATCCAATGGACTTTGGGTGGCTCCACTTTCTGTCTGTGTAATAGACCTGTGAATTTGATATATGTCATTAATAATACAGGAGGGAGTCATTTGCAGAATACCACCATAGGAACTGATCAAATATTAATTGTGAATATAACGATCAACCAAAAGGTGGTTGGAATGACACTTCACTTAGGAAAAAGGGACAAGGAAAGATGTCCTTGAAAAATAAATGTTTTGGACTGTTTCTCTTCTATTTAAAATGCACTGTTGAGCAGAGTTACCTGCAGGCCCGGTCGGTGTCTGGGGGGACTACCAGGGAAGCTATCCTGGGCCCAGCCAGAGGGGGCATGAGAGAGACTGATCCTCACTCATACATTTTGGCCATTGATTGGTGGAATATTTAGACAAACTTAAATGATTTCCGAAAGTGTTTGCATTATTTGTTTTGAATACATGATACTTGCCATAAATTAATGTATCTTCATGCTACAATATGTAGCCTAAACATGTCCCCCTGTTATATTGAAAAATGGTTAGGTCTTAAGGGTAGCCAGACGTCCACACAAGTATTTCAAACATGTCTACTCACAAATCTGTAGCTCATGAGCAGTTTTTTATTTTTAGTTATACACAGGAAACGATGTTAAAGTCCTTGTGCTATTGGTTGGGGACTTCCCACAGCGGCCAATCCTCTCCCTGTCACATGCAAGTGCTCATAGCCAGCCCCCTAAGCAATATTGTTAGGATCTTGTGAAGCACAAATGCAGGAGACAAGGTTTGGAGGACTCACAGAGGGTTTATTCCAGAAACAACGACGGATTCAATGGCACACGGTAAACAAAAGATGTCCTTCCAATAAATGACACAAAACGCAGTCTTTAGGCAACAAACTCAAAAAGTCCACAAAGTATCCAAAATCACAGAAACAATATAAAGTCCAACAGACCGTGAGCTGCGGCAAACAAGGACCAATAATCACAGGAGCAAGTTCCTGCTAGGAGCAGGTGAGCATACAGAGTTGACTGTCCCTCGGTTAGAAACCTCATGACTGAGCAACGAAGCTCAGAAACAAGGGGCTTAAGACAGCCGCCTGAAACGAGGACCAGGTGATTCCTCTGATCACCTGGCATGGGGTTTCCTAGGCCGGAACTCAGGGGCTTGTGGGTTCTGGCGGCATCTCCTGGCCGGTCGAGGTATGACAGTACCTCCCTCCTTACGACCGTCACCGGACGGTCCTGCGACACCAGGCTGGTCTCTTCGGAAGTCGCGGATGAGGGACTTGTCAATGATGTGGCGCGCTGGTATCCAGCAGCGTTCCTCCGGACCATACCCCTCCCAATCAACCAGGTACTGTGTTCCCCGGCCCACTCGCCGAGAGTCCAGGAGTTCTTTAACTGTGAACACTGGACCGCCTGCCACAAAACGAGAAGGTGGAGGTGGGGGGGCTGGAGGAGACAAAGGGGAGGTTAGAACAGGCTTCAGTAAAGAGACATGAAAAACTGGGCTCACCCGAAGCGACCTTGGTAAGGCAAGCTGATACGCCACTGGATTTATCCGCCTCACAATCCTAAAGGGCCCGATGAAGCGTGGCTTGAATTTCTTGGACTCCACACGCAGAGGGATATCCCGTGTGGACAACCACACCTTCTGGTCCACGCGGAATGATGGGGTAGCTCTCCTCTTGCGGTTGGCCTGACGCTGAGAGCATGCGGAGGCACGCTTCAGGGCTGTACGAGCTCGCTTCCAGGTTCTTCTGCACCTAGCGATAGCAGCTTCAGCAGAGGGGACGTTCACCTTGGGTTGCTCAGAGGGGAAGAATGGTGGCAAGAATCCAAACTGCACCTCGAACGGACACATACCCGTAGAGGTGTTGACCAGCTGGTTATGTGCAATCTCTGCCCAGATGAGCATGCGACTCCAGGTCTTGGGGGTTTTGGAGGCCACACAGCGCAGGTACTTCTCCAGCTCCTGGTTAACCCTTTCAGTCTGCCCATTTGACTGGGGGTGAAACCCTGAAGAGAGACTGACAGAGGTCTTAAATAGGGACCAGAACGCTTTCCAGTACCTTGAACTGAACTGTGGACCCCGATCGGACACCACATCGGCCGGCACTCCATGGTACCGAACCACCTCTTTCAGGATGACCTCGGCGGTCTCTTTGGCTGTGGGTAGCTTGGGAAGAGGGACAAAATGAGCAGCCTTAGAAAAACGGTCTACAATTACTAAAATGACAGTGTTACCTTCGGACGGTGGTAGCCCTGAAACAAAGTCCATCGAGATGTGGGACCAAGGGCGACTGGGGATAGGGAGGGGGCGAAGCAGCCCTGCGGGAGCTTGGTGAGAAGACTTTTGTGTGGCACACACAGCACAGGCTTGGACGTAAGCGAACACCTGCTTATTCATGTTGGGCCACCAAAACCGACGACGGATGAACTCCAACGTCCGACGTGTTCCGGGGTGCCCAACTAGGTGCTCATCATGACCCCACCTAAGCACATCAGCCCGTAATGTTGTCGGGACAAACAGGCAACCGGATGGGCCACCTCCTGGATCCGGTTCCACCTGCTGAGCCTGAAGGATGGAGTCTTCCAAGGCCAGTCGTACTTGCCCTATCACTCGGTATGGTGGAATAATGCTCTCGGGTGGAGCATCCTGCTCGGAGGCATCGTACTGACGGGAAAGGGCATCCGCCTTCGTGTTCTTAGAACCCGGCCTGTAGGTGAGGATGTAATCGAAACGGTTAAAAACAGGGCCCACCGGGCCTGGCGGGGGTTTAGTCTCTTAGCCTCCTTCAAGTATTGTAGGTTCTTATGGTCAGTGAGTACTTGGAACTGGTGAGTGGCCCCCTCTAGCCAGTGCCTCCACTCCTCCAATGCAAGCTTAATGGCTAGCAACTCTCTGTCCCCGACATCATACCTTTGTTCAGTAGGCGTCAGCTTCCGCGAGTAGAAGGCACACGGATGGACCTTACCATCTTGGGATGACCTCTGGGAGAGTATGGCACCAACCCCAGTGTTGGAGGCATCCACCTCCACCATGAAGGGAAGAGCAGGGTCGGGGTGCCGTAGGATAGGCGCAGTGGTGAACCGTTTCTTCAGGGCCTCAAAAGCTGCCTGGGTTTCTGCTGTCCATCTTATCCTGGATGTTTGGCCACGGGTGAGTGCAGTAATGGGAGCTGCAACAGAACTGAAGTTACGGATAAACCGTCTGTAAAAATTAGCGAAACCAAGAAAGCGTTGTACTTGTTTCAGAGACGTGGGCTGTGGCCATTTAACAACAGCCTGCACCTTTCCAGGATCCATAGACACGCCCTGTGGTGAGATGTGAAAGCCTAAAAAAAACGTGTTAGACACATGAAACTGGCACTTCTCCAACTTCACAAAAAGCTTGTTCTCCCAAAGAAGGTTGAGTACCCGTCGGACCTGCTGGACATGAGACTCAAGGTCTTTGGAGAAGACGAGGATGTCGTCTAGATAGACAAATACACACCGGTTAATCATCTCCCGCAGCACGTCATTCACCAGAGCCTGGAACACAGAAGGGCAGTTAGACAAACCAAAGGGCATGACTTTGTACTCGTAGTGGCCACTAGGAGTACTAAAGGCAGTCTTCCACTCATCACCGCTTCTGATGCGCACTAGATGGTAAGCGTTACGCAGGTCCAGCTTGGAAAAAACCTTTGCCCCCCTGAGTAGGTCAAACGCCGTGGACATCAAGGGAAGAGGGTATTTGTTCTTGACCGTTACCTTGTTCAAGCCTCTGTAATCAATGCACGGGCGTAGGCCCCCATCCTTCTTGGGCACAAAGAAAAAACCTGCTGAAGCAGGAGACGTGGATGTTGTGATTAACCCATTACCAAGAGCCTCCTGAATGTATTCCTCCATTGCTCTGGTCTCAGGTACGGACAGCGGATACAGCCTACCCCGTGGGGGCATCGTGCCAGGCAGGAGGTCAACAGCCATATCGTATGGTCTGTGTGGAGGAAGAGTACTAGCCTTGGACTTAGAGAACACTTCTCTCAGGTCATGGTACTGCTGAGGCAACGATGCTAGGTCTACCTCGGGAACTACTTGAGAAAGCTTTGGCGACCCCTGGACCATGGTCCTGTGCACGCCGTGTCCTCTGGGCAGTTCGCCGGAGCAGGTCCCTTCACACTCTGGTCCCCAAGCTACTAAAACACCCCTTCTCCAATTAAACTGGGGGGAGTGTGTCTTTAGCCAGGGATACCCCAGTACCAAAGGCTCTCTTGGGGAGTCAATTAAAAAGAATCTACACCATTCCACATGTTTGACCCCCACCTGCATCTTCAAAGGCTTAGTGACAAACTCAATTAGTCCTGACCCTAAGGGTCGTCCATCTAGAGCCTGGACAGTGTAAGTGGAGGGACTCACCACATAAGGAATACTGAGTCTTTTAGCCAGAGTGAGGTCCATGAGGTTCTCCTCTGCCCCGGAGTCCACCAATGCAGGGAGAGAAGTCTTGGAGTCACCTTCCCACTCCAGTGTGACCGAAAGCTGCAGCCGTGACGATGGTTGAGAGGACCTAGCCGCCCCGCTCACTAGTGGTCCCCTCTGTCCTAGCGAGCGTTTGTCTTTTCCCAAGAGTTCTGGGCATCTATCCCTGAAGTGGCCGGTCACCCCACAGTACAGGCAGCAGTTCTCACGCCTCCGTCGTTCCCTCTCGTCAAGTGAAATTCGTGCTCGCCCAAGCTGCACGGGTTCCTCCACTACCTTGTAAGGAAGCTGACTGGGAGGCTGTTTCCTGGGGGGTGCTAAGGAGAACTGGACGTTAGAAGTGCGTTCCCGTCTACGTTCACAAGATCTTCGGTCCAGGTCAGATGTAAGTTTCATCAACTCTTCAAGGCTGTGTCCCCACTCCCGGTTGACCAGGTCATCTTTCAGATCTTCATGGAGACCGTGATAGAATGTAGTCATCAGGCAGTCCCCTTCCCAGCCAGATTGTGTAGCCAGGGTACGAAACGCTATGGCATAGTCTGCCACTGACCGCCTGCCTTGCTTGAGTTGGAGGAGATGTTTGGCTGACTCACGACGACTGGTGGGGCGCCCAAAGATGGTCTGGACCTCGGTCATGAATGCTGCGGCGTCGTGACAGATGGGTAGATCCCTCTCCCAAACTGCCGTGGCCCATTCCAGGGCTCTTCCAGATAGCAAGGTGGTGATGTAAGCCACCTTGGACTCCTCTGTGGGGAAGCTGTCTGGCTGTAGTCGGAAACCCAAGGCACATTGGGTCAAAAAGCCCCGGCAGACCTCCGGGTCTCCCTCAAACTGCTTGGGTAGTGGGAAGCGGGTGCCAGAACGAGGGCTGGAAACGACTGGTGGTGTCGCAGGGGTTGAAGACTGAGGTGTTGTATCACTCCTGGGCCCCGCCTGAGAGGTGGTCGGGACGGAGCTATTCAGCTGGTGCAGGAACTGCCCCAGGGTGTGAACGCGCCTCTCCATAGCCATACCCATTCTGCTCAGGATTGTGTGCACGTCCTCTGTCTCCGCTGCGCTTTTTTGTGGCTCAGTCATGCTGTTAGGATCTTGTGAAGCACAAATGCAGGAGACAAGGTTTGGAGGACTCACAGAGGGTTTATTCCAGAAACAACGACGGATTCAATGGCACACGGTAAACAAAAGATGTCCTTCCAATAAATGACACAAAACGCAGTCTTTAGGCAACAAACTCAAAAAGTCCACAAAGTATCCAAAATCACAGAAACAATATAAAGTCCAACAGACCGTGAGCTGCGGCAAACAAGGACCAATAATCACAGGAGCAAGTTCCTGCTAGGAGCAGGTGAGCATACAGAGTTGACTGTCCCTCGGTTAGAAACCTCATGACTGAGCAACGAAGCTCAGAAACAAGGGGCTTAAGACAGCCGCCTGAAACGAGGACCAGGTGATTCCTCTGATCACCTGGCATGGGGTTTCCTAGGCCGGAACTCAGGGGCTTGTGGGTTCTGGCGGCATCTCCTGGCCGGTCGAGGTATGACAAATATAACAACTGCACCAACCACAGATCCTGTGCAGCAGGACACAACAACAATGCACAACTGGCTGGAGTCAGCTCAACAGCAAAACAGCAAAGTTAAACAGCGCTCAGCATTGCTGAATTGGTTGTTGACCTGTCAATCTTGCTATAAACGTCTACGACTACGTTATCACGGGGGTAGGGGCGGGGGCGGGGGTGGGGGTGGGGGTGGGGGCGGGGGCGGGGGCCTGTTGAAATGGTATCCCCAGGTGGGCCCAGGCATCATGCACACCACCCCTGGTTACCTCTCAAAACTGCTGACTCTGCAATCAACTGGCTCAGGGAGATTTACTCCAAAGAAATGTGTGTGTGTGTGTGTGTGTGTGTCTTTGTCTGTGAATATGTGTGTGTGTATGAGAAATCACTGAAATCTCCCCAACCATGTGTCTCCTTTTACAGATTTACTTCTACGCGTCCTACATATTTCAGGAGGCTGGGATAGATCCTGCTGCCATTCAGTATATTACCATTGGCACGGGCACATGTGAATTCACTGCCTGTATAATATCTGTAAGTATGTGGGACTAATCCTCCTTAGATTACATAACAGGTCCACAGACTGAAGTAGGACTTTAAGCTCTGTTAGCAAAGGCTTGTACAATCTATACTGTGGAATAGTGTGAGAAAATTAGTTACTCTAACAATAAGATATTACTGTGCACAAACAGGTTATTATTAAGGTTTTACTAGCACATGTGGTAAACCCTTAAAGCAACTTGTCTATATAAACTGCATTGACAAGTCATGATGAGTCATAAAGTATTTTGTAAGACACAAAACACTGCTGGGTAGCAGTAGTGAGACAAAGAATTTAAACCAGAAACATGAGAGAGAGGATGAGAAATACAGATAGAAGATACAGTATATGTGTAAACCTGTGTTTGTTGAATGCATCTGTGATTGACAGAACCTGCTGATTGAGCGACAGGGCCGGCGGGTGCTACTGATGGGAGGTTACATCCTCATGTCAGGCTGGGCTGTGGTGTTCACATTGGCTCTGTCATTTGAGGTATGCATTATTAATTCACAGCACTAAAGGTAGGCTACACCCTCTCCTGTCCACTCCACATGTGATACTTGACCACAGCTGGACTAATCCCTTCACTGGATAAGACCTTAACAATGTGTTAGTCCAATCATGAATATTTCAGACGAGTTTGAGGGAAGGTGCTTTGTCCCTCACTGTTCTGAGAGAAAATTTAGTAATTTTATGTGTTTTACTTTCTTTTATCAATTAGCAATTCAGCAGCATGCACTTTCAATGATATAATACCTGAATGTACAGTATGATAGTGGTAGTACTTGAATTTGTTTTTGCACGTGTAATCTGTTCTTATTGTTGATGGATACTGCACCAGTGTTGGTCACAGCTGACTTGAGTTGCTAGCCCAAGTCAGCTCCTGTGGGGCTTATGTCCCGTGTTCTCAGCTGCTATATCTCCATTAGTCACCAGATGAATTTATGTGATTGCTTGCTGAGTGTCTCTGGAGTACTGATATGAGAAACCAGCCATTTACCAACGTCGCGTAAAAGATAAGACTGTCCACATGTTTGTTGTGATTAATGTTCAATTAAGGTGTGTTTCCAGATGTCTACTGTCCTATAATGTGGCAGTGATGTGTAATCTTATTGTTACACGCCACTTTTTCCCATGAGTTTTGTTTTTTTTGTCGACAGACACTGAAACATGGAATACTGAATGATAGATAGGGCTGGGCGATTAATCGAATTTCAATTTCAGTTACGCTTACGGCTTGCAACGACTATGAAAACAACGTAGCCTAACCGAGATAAAAAAAAGAAGAAAAAAAAAGACTATTTTGCCGCATTACGTTTTGCAATGATGCTGTCGTTTTGTCCAGCCTTATAAATCCAGCGCACCCCTTGTGGTCTGTTACAGCGGTGCGTGTTCCCCCCTCCCTAAAAGCCCCAAGTCATTACCAGGTTATGGCAAGTTTAGTTCAGCTTGAGCCAAGATGACAGAAAGAGCGCCTTTGAATTAGTAGCGTCCCTGCAGAAATTGTACACGCTTTATTATTGATGAGGAAGTGTATCCTTTTATTCCATCGCCAATCACCATCACCCTCGCTAGCCATAAGTTAAGTCAGTGAGTACTTTATAAGACGAAACTTGTTCAGGGAAGGGTTATCCTCTCTCTTAGCATTATCCAGGCTTTGGCGCCTCAGTTTGATATTTCCCGGCATGACCTCACTCTCGGTTAGTAAGTCATTTACACATAAAGAAAGACATTTGATTCAGCCTAATATTTTTCTTACGTCTCAGTAGTGTCTTCATAGTAGAACATTGATGACAATGCAGTTCATGATTGTAATTTTTTCAACTGTATTTGGCAGCATAAAGTGACCTGGATGCCTTATCTCAGTATGGCCTGTATCTTCACATACATACTCAGCTTTGGAATGGGACCAGGTGGGACTTTTTTATTTTTCATCTAAAACAATTAATGTTCATATGTCTTTCTATGTGACCATGTAAGGCTTAGCTTTTATCTCAGAATATTAAATGTTTGTGTGCGTGTGTTTGTGTTTGTGTTTGTGTTTGTGTTTGTGCTTGTGTCACATGTCTCCCATTCAGCTGGTGTGACAGGAGTGCTGCCCACAGAAATCTTTAACCAGACTGCTCGTCCGGCTGCTTATACGATTGCTGGCTCTCTCATGTGGCTGAATCTGTTCATAGTGGGAATGCTGTTCCCTTTTATTGTGGTAAGAGCGGTCAGGGTGTGTCTACAGGTGGGCTGGGGTGGCCATGTAAAAGCTTGGATGACTAACAACTTCCTGCTCCTTAACTCAGATAAACTGAGGTCATGCTCTTGTAGGCCCTAAACAATTGAGAATGACACTATCTAGCCATTTACCCACACTCGATGGCATCTCTTTAACATCCAATACTAGTATCAAAAATGTTGGTGTAATTATCAACCAAGACCTCCTACTTGACTCACAAATAAAACAGATCTCAAAGACATAATTTTTCCATCTACGCAATATTATCAAAATCAGAAAAATCCTATCCCTCCAAGATGCAGAATTCTAATCCACGCTTTTATTATGTCGCGACTTGGCTACTGCAATACTCTCCTGTCCGGATATAACAACAACTCAATAAAGAGCCTCCAACGTATGCAAAACGCTCCTGCTCGCACATTCACTAGAACTAAAAAATATGATCATATCTCACCTGTACACCTCTCTGCACTGGCTCCCTGTCAAAAGTAGAATTGATTTCAAAGTACTCCTTCTAACATACAAAGCCCTAAATGGCTTAGCTCCAAATTACCTCAAGGAATTTTCAGTGTACACACATGTAATTTCTCTGAAGGATATAACAAAAAATCCTCTGTATACAGTTCCATGATAATGCATCACAGGTAGTCTCTCTTACCAAAGGTGTGTTTGTGTTTGTGTTTGTGTTTGTGTTTTGTAGAGTGGATTGGGCCAGTTCTGCTTTGTTCCATTCGGTGCAGTGTGCGTCCTCACGGCTCTCTACATTGGCCTGTTTTTGCCCGAAACTAAAGGCAAGACCCTTCCGGTCATTGCCAGCGAATTTAACCGACTCAACTTCCGCAAACAGGAGAGGACCGGCCAGGCCGAATACAAATTAGGAGAAGTCCAACACTCCACGGCCCTGTAGTTGCAGACTCACTGCTGTAACAGGCCATAACAATCAAAGATTGTGTGCTGTGACAATCAAGGACTGTTGCTGTAAGATAGTAAAGGGATAAGTACGTTTTACTTTCATGTAACCCATCCACCCATCCATGTAGCCAGTACCAGTTTTTGTTTTTTAAATTATGATAAAATTCTGCTCTTTCAGTAGAAACTACACTGAACACTGCCACTGATCACTAACACTTTAGATGACTGAAAAAGCTAAATTGAGCATAGCGATGTGTGGATGTTGGTTGGGCATGGTATTAAGCATTTTTTAATTGCATCTATTAAAAATGAAATGCAAATGTTTGAATTAATCTATTACCATTAATCCTGTTGGATAATCTAGATCTAGAATGCCTAAAATGTGAACATTAAATACATTCTTTGCCAAGTAGGACTAGTAGTCTTTATGCTTCTTCAGTTGCACAAAATGACTGAATATAATTGAATTCACATACGTTTATTGTTCTTTTTTAATTTCCTTGTTTTATTTTGATTTTGTTGTAAGTGTTGTAACATTATGTTCATATTCTTTTAGACTGTAGTGTTCACTTGTAGAAGTAAAAATGTTTTGGGTACCTGATTGGAGCATTTGGTATCAAGCAATCAAAACATGGTACCATCATAAAAGACAAACAAACTTCAAGCCACAGAAGTACTATTTATTCTCAAAGAAGGTGAAAAAAGGATGTGATCAAAATACCAAGCACAATAAATGACAAGATTGAAAAAATGTCTCTTTGGAAATGTATTGCTTCGTACAGATGTCAGTGTGAACACAAGTTATAATTAAGAATACCTCATATGGCTTTTTTAGATGATCGATGCATATGAAAGTAGAGTACTCTTAAGAATGAGATGAAGAACAAAGATTACACCAGACGTATACAGTATCATCATATTTTTTGATGCCATCACTATTTGCAATATACAGTGCCCTCCACAATTATTGGCACCCCTAGTGAATATGAGCAAAACAGGCTATAAAAAAATATGTCTTTGCTGTTTATCCTCTTGGTCATTCACTCAAAATATTCAAAAAGTCTTACCTTTTCATTGAAGTAAAATTATTGAAAGAAAAAAAAACTGTTGAGATTAAATACATATTTTTCCGCAAAACATGTGTGCCACAATTATTGGCACCCCTAGAAAAATCTTATAATTAAAATCTAACTGAAGTATATTTCCAGTCATGTTTTACATTTTTTAAGTTCACCTGTTTGATAAGGAACTCTTAAGGACTTCCTGTTCCACTGGCGTACAAATATGAGGTGATACAGGCCAAATTCCATTAGTCATTCATCACTATAGGAAAGACCCAAGAACACAGTGACAATGTGCGACGAAAAGTTGTTGAGCTGCACAAATCAAGAAATGGACACAAGAAAATCTCTTGACAGTTGAAAATACCCATTTCTACTATCATGGAAATAATTAAGAAGTTTAAGCGACAGGAAATGTTAAGAATCAGCCTGGAAGAGGACATGTCTGTACATTGACCCCACGCACCGTAAGGAGGATGGTTCGACTGGCAAAAGAATCTCCAAGGATCACAGCTGGAGAATTGTAGAGGTTAGTTGAGTCTTGGGGTCAGAAAGTCTCCAAAACTACCATAAGACACCACCTACATCACCACAAGTTGTTTTGGAGGGTTGCCAGAAAAAAAGCCTCTACTGTCAATCAACAACAAACTAAAGCGCCTACAGTTTTCCAAATGTAAGTCAGACTTTCAATGGGACCGAGTTATATGGTCAGATGTGACCAAAATGAAGCTTTTTGGCAACAAACATCAAAGGTGGGTTTGGCGTAGACAGAAAGATATATCCATACAGAAAAGCACCTCATACCCAATGTGAAGTATGGTGGCGGATCTTTGATGTTGTGGGGCTGTTTTTCTTCCAAAGGCCCTTGACATATTGTTAGGATACATGGTATCATGGACCATCAAATACCAGCAGATATTAAATGAAAACCTAACAGCCCCCTCCAGTAAGCTTAAAATGGGCTGGTCGGACCTTCCAGCGGGACAATGATCCGAGGCACACTTCAAAATCAACACAAAAATGGTTCACCGACCGCAGAATAAAGGTTTTGCCATGGCCATCACAGTCCCCCGACCTCAACCCCATAGAAAATCTGTGGGATGAGCTGAAGCCGAGTCTACAAACGTTGACCTCAGAATCTGAAGGATCTGGGGTGATACTGCATGTAGGAATGGTCTCAGATCCCGTTCCATATGTTCACCAACCTCATCACGCATTATAGGAGAAGACTCAGAGCTGTTATCTTGGCAAATGGAGGCTGCACAAAACATTAAATTAAGGGGTGCCAATAATTGTGGAACACATGTTTTGGGGAAATATATTTATTTAATGTCAAAAAAAAAAATTCAATAATTTTACTTCAATGAAAAGATTTTTGTGAATATTTTGAGTGAAAGACCAAGAGGATAAACAGAAAATACATATTTCTTCATAGCCTGTTTTGCTCATATTCATTAGGGGTGCCAATAATTGTGGAGGGCACTGTATGACAGATAGCAAGCGGGTGATATGAGCGTGATTCAGAGATGCCAACTGTACCATAATCCAACTCACCCTTCATCATCACCCATCATCATCACCCATCAACTGAAACAAATGTTTGTAATTAGAGAGAAATGTGAATGAAATAGAGGCACATTGTTCAGAGCCGAGTCTGACATGTCTGTCAACATGCCAGACATTAGCAGAAAAATTAAAAGCGATAAGCAATGCCTTCTCTGGAGTTCTTTGTTTACCACTTTTCCCATTTTCTTGGAAACTGTTGCCAGCTGTCAGTCTGTCTGCCACAGACTGTTCAACACATTCGCAAACATACATTTCATTGCTGGTGTTGAGATAGAGATAGAGATGGCGCCGTATGAAGCTCCTCCAAGGTAATAACTCAAATAGGCATTGTAAGGGATGAGTGTGTACTGTGTGCGTTGTTCCATTTGTAATCTGTTTGTGTGTTTACATATTATTTTATATATTATGGGATGTCTCTTGTGCGCGTGGCCTTTCATGCTTCATTTACTTCCTGCACGTCATCTCTGACGCCAGGTTCTGTGCTGTAATAATGTTTAAACGTTCGGACGTCAAACTCAGGTACTAATTTACCATGGTAATCCAAAGAGGTGCATGGAAGTTTACAACAGTTCTGGTCCCCTTACAGTTCATCCGGTGTATTTGTGTGAGACATGGGTTTCATTAGGCCTGGGTGTCAGGGGCTACAGACCCGAATGTTTCATGAATAGCCCCAGATTTCTGTAAATGGTGAAAATAAAACAATTGTGGCTGAGCTACAAACAATCACAGCCAATCAACAAAAGTGCTTCAGGAGCGCGAATGGGATCATTTGATTGGCAGTTGAACTCAAAAATGATTTAGCAAAACTGAATGTCACCATTCTAGCTTACTCACCTTTGTCTTCTTTTACCTGTACTGGTGTTTACCCTGGCTAGTTAAGCTATCAGTTGCATTCTAGGAGTTTGACATTCCTTTACACACACACACACATATATATACAGTGGGGAAAATAAGTATTTCATAAATGTCATAAAAGTCATAAATGTTATAAAATGCAGTTTTCTGGATTTGTTTGTTAATATTCTATTTCTCACTGTTAAAATACACCTACCATTACAATTATAGATCACACATTTCTTTGCAAGTGGCCAAACTTGCGAAATCGGCAGGGGGTCAAATACTTATTTTCCCCACTGTATATAAATTTAAGAAAATTGCATCTGCCAATCATATTAGGCCTAGACATCATTTAGGCAGAACTATCCTAGTTCATCATACAACTGTTCATCATACAGACACTGCTATTATGTTCCATTGTAGCCCACTGAAGATCCAAACCAAATGTAACATACTCCTCTCTAGTTCATCATACAAATGCTACTCACAAAATCTAAAATCATAAAATTCCCAAAGTTAAACTACGTCCTTGTTTACATAGGCAACCCTATTAAGGAAAAGCAACAGAGTTGATGCCCACCCAAATAATCCAAATGCCCACCCAAAGATCCTAGCAACCCCTCTAAGGCAAGACTTGAAGGCTATGGATGCAAGAAGCTTTCTCAAAAAGATAAAGGATGAAGGCAACAAGGTGCAGGTGAGGCTAAGGAGATGGAGGAAGAGTTATCTCCTGTTGGAAGGGAGATGAAATGTCCCAGGGGAGGATGCCCAGGGACCTCCTTACAGGTCTGGGCTAAGCCCCAAATGTTTTCAACTCCTAGCAACACCCCGTAACAAAATATGTTCTCACGCTCCAAGTCAGTCTCACCATAAGGTCATGCCTGTAACAATGTAGGAAGATGGAAGCTTTGTACTAAATCACTTAGCCACTGTGAAACCCCTAAGGGGGTTCCTACGTGGACATCATTAAGAGTGGTGATATAACTTCAGAAATATCATTTCAGGAAATCTCAGACTGCTGTGGCATTTTCTATTCAATATTATGGACATTGTTTTGGCCCTGCAGTTGTCTACGGGTAAATCATATCTGTTAACTGAAGGCCACCCATACTTACATTGTAACAGTAACTACCTAAAAGTTCCACAATGTCTCAATGTGAAAAGCTAACACATGATAACTTCAAGGCAACTCAGAATGACCAGCTGAAGTACAGACAGTTGCCAGGATCTAGTTCCATCCAGAAAACAAACAAACAAAACCGTCCTGGTCTCTTCTCAGTTAACGATTAATGACACTCACTTAACATTTACACTTTCTTTGGACATGTTGGACCTAACCTGCGTAGAATCTAGGGTTGATGGGACTCAGGATGATATATAACGGCTGCAGGGCAGGACTCTTTATCCCCCCTTGCCCAAGGTGAGTGCCCACTTGAGCTCTTCTCTCTCTCCAGTCATCGTCCAAGGAGTCCACAGTCATGAAGACTGCGCTGCAAGAGCTGGTAAGAAACATGTTCTTCAACTCTCTCATCTTTACCTGTGCCTACACCATCGTAGAGTGATGGGATAGCCTCAATCTCAGTTTATCTTTTATATAACTCCCATGGTTACTTTATCAGTGTACTTTAGTCATGTGGAAAACTGTTTCTCCTGCCCATATTGTGGTTTTGAGATGTGTATTATTTGTTTTGAGTGTAGTGGTCAAATATACTCTCCTCCTGTGGGATGGGTGTTCAAGGGTGAAATGTGTTTCTGCTCTCTCAGACTCAGTACTGGAGGCTGTACCTGTTGACATTGGTGCTGGGCATTGGGGGATCATTCCAGTATGGAATCCAAGTTTCCATCATGACTTCGCCTGCTGAGGTTAGTGTTTTGAAAAACCTTCATGGAACAAATGATTTACTCCCCTCATCCTTCAGAGGCGTGTGTTGATAGGCCTCACCAGACAAAGCGTCAATAATGCCTTTCTGCCTGCAGCACATCCAGAGCTTTGTGAACCAGACCTGGCTGGGCAGGTATGAAGTTCCTGTGGGAGAGTCCACCAACACCCTCATATGGTCCTTCATCATGTCCATCTTCAGCCTGGGGGGCTGGGCCGGGGCGGTCCACAGTGGCAGCCTTCCAGTCAAACACGGACGGTGAGATTCAGCCCTTAAGGGCACACAGACTCACAAGCATACGTCATTCATCATACATCATTCATCATATATCATTCATTTCACCTAATTAGTATTTTATTGTATAGAATGTAATGTGAAATGTAATGTTGTATGTATTCTTACTTCACAGCATATCTGCATATTGTCTTGCATATGTGTTATGGTTTGTGTACATTCATTTTGCAGGAAGAAAGCCCTCCTGATAAACAACGTGGTGGCCATCGTTGCTGCTGTTTTGATGGTCCTGAGCAGGATGGCTAAATCGTTTGAGATGATCTTGATCGGTAGATTCTTGTATGGATACAATGTCGGTATGTAGTTACTATTAGTCCTTGACTTTTGGTCTTTTAGCTCTTCTCTTTGTCGCATTCTGTCAGGATATTCAACATTGTAATCCATTCTTCTTGTTCCCTGTGTCCACCTTTACCCTGACCTGGATTCCTTCAGGTTTGGGGCTGAGTGTGCACCTGATGTACGTGGGTGAAAGCTCGCCAAAGAAGCTACGTGGCTTTCTCACCTTAACCTGCTCAATTTTCATCGGCCTCGGTAAACTGGTGGGCCAGGTGGTTGGAATCAAGTGAGTCTTTTTTGAGACTGTGTCTCTCCCACACACTATATTACATATACACAACTATATCCAGACACACTATATTACATATACACAACTATATCCAGACACACTATATTACATATACACAACTATATCCAGACACACTATATTACATATACACATCTATATCCAGACACACTATATTACATATACACAACTATATCCAGACACACTATATTACATATACACATCTATATCCAGACACACTATATTACATATACACAACTATATCCAGACACACTATATTACATATACACAACTATATCCAGACACACTATATTACATATACACATCTATATCCAGACACACTATATTACATATACACACATATCCAGACACACTATATTACATATACACAACTATATCCAGACACACTATATTACATATACACAACTATATCCAGACACACTATATTACATATACACAACTATATCCAGACACACTATATTACATATACACATCTATATCCAGACACACTATATTACATATACACAACTATATCCAGACACACTATATTACATATACACATCTATATCCAGACACACTATATTACAAATACACAACTATATCCAGACCAGCAGATGACTGGTAAGGAAGGACAAATGAGAGGAAAACATGTCAATCACAAAAAGAAGTTGTGTGCTTCAGTTATCTCAGCTAGCGTATCCTTTCTTTTCTCATCATAGTAACAAATACGGGTTTCTCTCTCTACACAGAGAGTTGATGGGCACCGATGACATGTGGCCCTACGTGCTAGCTGTGAGCGGCCTGCCTGCTATCCTGCAGTTCCTGTCCTTGCTGTGGTTCCCAGAGGCGCCACGCTACCTCTACATTGACAAGGGAGATGAGGATGGCTGTAAGAAAGGTGAGGCTACACTTAATGTGTATGACAATTGACAAATGTACATTGCATTTACATTTAGTCATTTAGCAGACGCTTTTATCCAAAGCGACTTACAAGGTATACACATTTTACATTTATGGCACACTGCACATCAGGAGCAATTAGGGGTTCAGTGTCTTGCTCAAGGACGCTTCGACAGGGATTCGAACTAGCAACCTTGTGATTACTAACCGACTTCTCTACCTCCTGTACCACTGCCGCCCCGCAGTACCACTGCCGCCCCGCATTGAAAATGCAAAGATCTTCAGAAACTAACACACAGACATTTCCTGTGTCCCTCAGCAGAAGGTCAAAAATAAGTCAAATAGGTTAACCTTAAACCTCAACCTTATGGGGTTTATTGAGTTCATTGATATTGATATAATCTTGCATTCCGTTCTTGGTTCCCTGTTAATCCTCTTAAGATGTAGGCAGCAGTCTCATAGTAGTTTCAAGGCTATGGTTTCTCTGCTCATTTCCTCTGTTCTGTCTGTTGTGTTTATCACCCATTTAGATTCAATTCTGCCAACAGTTTAACAAACTAATAACAAATAGGCTTAGAGTCTATGTGAAAAAATGTGATGATAGTGTTAGAAACAGAAAGGCACTACACTTAGATGATATTTTTTTTTAAACTGTGTGTGCGTGTGTGTGTGCGTGTGTGCGTGTGTGTGTGTGTGTGTGTGTGTGTGTGTGTGTGTGTGTGTGTGTGTGTGTGTGTGTGTGTGTGTGTGTGTGTGTGTGTGTGTGTGTGTGTGTGTGTGTGTGTGTGTGTGTGTGTGTTACAGCCCTCCAGTGGCTGTGGCAAGAAGATGATCTGAAGCTGGAGCTGGAGGACATGAGGAAGGAGAGGGAGAGTGCCCAGGGGGAGAAGGCCAAGACTGTGCTGGATGTGCTGCGATCTCGCTGCGTGCGCTGGCAGCTGCTGGCGCTGGCACTCCCCTGTGCTGGCGTGCAGTTCTGTGGAATCAACGCGGTGAGGGAGAGCAATGGCTTACTTATTGCTAATTTACATTGAAGACTTTTCCCTTGGTAAAACAAATAAATATGCAATGTTTAGTATGCTTTGTAATTGAACGATTCTTTATTTCCCTTTATATGCACAGCTTTATTTTTACGCATTTGACATCTTCCGTGAATCTGGAATTGAAGAGGACAAGATGCGTTATCTCTCTATTGGTATCGGGGCAACTGAACTGATCACTGTAACAATCTGTGTAGGTATCTCAACAGATAGTCTATGCATGCACACAGAAAGGACATCGTAGACATTCATGATACAAGGCGTTTGTGACAAAGTACTGTTATATGTTCTTTTGAAAAACAGAATTACATTTGTAGCATTTTATTACCCCCTATATATGTTAAGGTGTATGGTGTTCATGTCTTTGCAGGACACAAACACCTATTCTCTCTCATCCCCATGTTTCTTAAAACTGAAGGCAGAGAATGTTTTAGCTCAACCCTAGGGTTCAAACTTAAAAGTACAGAGGCACCTGCCCATGTCATTGTTATGCTGAAGTCTCATCACATAAGATGATGATGCAGCGCCATCTACTGGCTGCTGACTGCACAGTCTTTACCATGTAGAGTTTCTGTCATACCATGTCATGTTGTAGCTCTTCAGACATGTACTTGTAAAATACACATTCATCCCATGCATTTGGTGATTTATTAATGAGTGTGTGTATGTGTGTGTGTGTGTGTGTGTGTGTGTGTGTGTGTGTGTGTGTGTGTGTGTGTGTGTGTGTGTGTGTGTGTGTGTGTGTGTGTGTGTGTGTGTGTGTGTCTGTGTGTGTGTGTATTTACAGGCTTTTGTGATTGACCGTGCTGGCAGAAAGAAACTGATGGGCTTTGGCTACCTCATGATGGGTGTGGTCATGTCTGTGCTGATTGTCATGCTGACCATTAAGGTAAAGTTGATCACTGCCAGGGCCATAACCTTGTCTTGTCTGTTTAATGTATAACATAATAAAATGTACAGTCAATAGTACTATGTACAATAAATAGCTGTCTTGTCCCATCACAGGATTTCTACCCTTGGGTCCCCTACTTCAACATCGCACTCATTTTCTCTGTCATCTGCGTCTATGGCTTGGGGCCATGTGAGTATTTCCTCATGGTTGTTATTGTTTTTCACATAGCTCATTGACCAGCAAGCACACCAGTAAGTGCGAAGCTACTGTGAGTTTTAGAAGTTAGCTTTCTGACGCCTTCTTGAAGTTGTTCAAAATATTTGTCCAATTATAGAGTAGCATGATGATTTTGATATGATATGATTTAGATGAGAAATCATAATCATAATTAATCATGTGGATCTGACAGTTTGCCACAATTCGTGCATCAGAGGGGATCCCTAATGAGAGAAATGTACTAACTGATTGACACAGCAAAGACAGGGTTATATCACTGCCTGCTATGTCTATGAGGAGGATTCCCTTATATGAACTCTGATCCAGTCTTTTCCTGTGTCTTTAGCGGGAGTGTCCATGTGCCTGCCAGCTGACCTGTTCCTGCAGGCTTGGCGTCCATCAGCATACGTGGTCAGCGGCACTATCAACTGGCTCAGCCTGTTCCTCATTGGGATGCTCTTCCCATACATTGTGGTAAGACCAAGCCTTCAGCTTTCAAAACTTACTAGCTGTTAAAGGTAGCTCACACATCTTTATTCCCTGTTGGCGTTAATGATTTGTTAAATGTGCTTTGGAAGCTTTGTATCTACTCAGAATAACTATTGGACAAATTGTATGAAGCAGTTTGGAGTTTGTAAATCTTTAAATTGATCTCTTTTTTTGCAGGATGGATTGGGACAGTTCTGTTTCCTGATATTTGTTGCCTACTGCATCTTCAGCGCAGCATTCATGTTATATTTTATCCCAGAAACTAAAGGAAAAACCATGGTGGAGATCACTGAAGACTTTAACAAATTAAACTTTAAGGGCATGGGCACAGAAATTGAGAAGGGAGACTTTGTGCATGCAACAAAGTTCTAGAGAACTGTGTGCACCCTATTTATTCTGAATATGTATTTTCTCTCTGTATTGTAAATACAGTATAACTTAAAATGTGTAACTTTCCCACAACTGTAAATCATTTAACCAAATGAGAGACTTGTTCTAAGATAATGAGACATAAGACAATGATTGAAGTTAACATCCAATCCAGTATCAGAGATTTCCATGGTGCTCCATGTTTAAAAAACATTTTTGATAAAAATAATGTAAACACATCAACTCTTTCAAGTGTTTCGAACTTGTTTTCCCTTCACATTTTTAATAAAGTAAGTGTCTCCACTACCACTGCCTTGAAGTTTGTTTGTGCACTCTTTTCATAAAGTACTTTTTTAGTTTCAACAAAAGAAGCAGTTGACAAGCTCGATTAATGTGTTTTAAGGACACACAAATACACCTTAACAGCAAACTGTAAGCCACTACATAAGTTTAAGTTCAGACTGAAAAATACTCAACAACAACAATAAATTGAGAGCCATAGCATTAGGTTCCATCAACACTCCCTTTAGTTTAGTCACTCCAGGGATCAATCACTGTTTGGATCATTTGATTAGCTAGGTAAGAAGTTACATCACAGTTTCGTGTCACAAGGTCATCAGTATTAATAAAAACAACAAGTAGGTCTCCTAATAAATAATACAAAATTGCTCTCTCTCTTTGTGCCCCAATCACTTGCCCATCAGAACAGAAATGGAACCAAAGGCAAGTCACATTCTGGAATAAAACAGGACAATAACAATGACTTTAAAAACAGGTGAGTACGCCACTCCCTCAAAGCACAATGGCGTCCCTTTCCCAGACGCAATCAAAGGAGTGTAGGGGCAGTCCCCAGGTCTGCCCTCTGAGCCCACCAATAAGTGTCCATGCCCTGTGCTCAGCTTTCTGGTTGCTCCGCTAAACAGCTTCCTTATTATTAAAAACATCCGCTACGTGACCTTTCAAAAATGGCTTACCTAGGCCACAAGAAACAAGCGTGTAGTCACTTACCGGTAGACTACACACAAGACTGCCGCAGCAGTTCAGAATGAGCTGCTGTAAACCAGTTTCATCCAGGGCATACCTGAATGCAGCTTTCAGGGGATATCTGTGGGGAATATCTCTAGGTCTACTGCCTTGCAGTTAATGTTCAAATATTTAAAAAACACACACACACACAGATAGAGTGTAAATGGTTTGGCCTTCCAACATGATATGATTAACCTCAGTGACTGGGAATCAGAAAGGGGATAAATATCCCCAGATGGAGCAAGGCTCTTTGTCTTGGCTCGCCTCAGGTTAGGGCACTCCTCAGCTCCTCTTTTGGCTCACCAATAAGTGTCCATGCCCTGTGCTCAGCTTTTCTGGTTCCTCCTCTAAACAGCTTCCTTATTATTAAAAACATCCGCTACGTGACCTCTCAAAAATGGCTTACCTAGGCCACGATGTCTACAAATCAGAAACAAGCGTGTAGTCACTTACCGGTAGACTACACACAAGACTGCCGCAGCAGTTCAGAATGAGCTGCTGTAAACCAGTTTCATCCCGGGCATACCTGAATGCAGCTTTCAGGGGATATCAGTTAATGTTCAAATATTAAAAAAACACACACACACAGATAGAGTGTAAATGGTTTGGCCTTCCAACATGATATGATTAACCTCAGTGACTGGGAATCAGAAAGGGGATAAATATCCCCAGATGGAGCAAGGCTCTTTGTCTTGGCTCGCCTCAGGTTAACGCACTCCTCAGCTCCTCTTTTGGCTCGCCTCAGGTTAACGCACTCCTCAGCTCCTCTTTTGGGTCGCCTCAGGTTAACGCACTCCTCAACTCCTCTTTTGGGTCGCCTCAGGTTAACGCACTCCTCAGCTCCTCTTTTGGCTCGCCTCAGGTTACTGCACTCCTCAGCTCCTCTTGTTTGCCCATAGCCATGAAAAACAACCTAAAGGAGCTGGTAAGCACCATGTTTTCTACTCACAACACTTCCTTCCTAATGACAGTCTTAAGCCAAAGGATTTCAATGACATCAGTGCGCACCAGAAACTTAAACACCATTAAACACAATTGTTCTATTGCTGTGAAGCTGTAAATTACCTGATTTTACATTTGTCTGAGTTCAGTGCCATGCTATTTTGTTTCGTTCGTAATGATTCTTATCCTTATATCATTGTTAGTCAGTGGTGAGTGTGTATGTGGTATTACATCATTGTTTCACATAGACAATAGTGTTGATTGGTATTGGTCACTATTTCTGCAAAGTTTGGCCACCAAGTGTGACATCTTCTCTATCTCAGACTCAGTACTGGAGGCTGTACTTGTTGACACTGGTTCTGGGAGTTGGCGGAACACTCCAGTATGGAATTCAAGTTTCCATCATGACTTCTCCCGCTGAGGTAAGGCTCCTGCAAATCTACACACCAGTAATCTTTTTGGAACAAAGTTAAATAGCCATGTAGCAGCCAATAATGTAATAACTACAGATAATGTAATTATGTTTCCATTCTTAATGTAAAAAAAGCTGATAATGTAATAACTTACTAAAAATGTAATTGTATTTCTGAACCAATAATGTAAAAACATTAGAGTTAGACCTGCCTCCCCCCCCCCCCCCCCTCCACCCATGACATGAAGATATCAAACAATGCTGGTGTGAACAGAATGCTACCTGTCTGCCTGCAGCACATCCAGAGCTTTGTGAACCAGACCTGGCTGGGCAGGTATGAAGTTCCTGTGGGAGAGTCCACCAACACCCTCTTATGGTCCTTCATCGTGTCCACCTCAAGCCTTGGGGGCTTGGTTGGAGCCATCCACTGTGGTAGCCTCTCAGTCAAATACGGACGGTGAGATGAAGTGCCTCCCCTTCATTCAAAATACAATCAACAACTGTTACATACGCACACAAACCCCCCCTGTGCCACCCATCCCTCACCCCACCCTCCGCCATTGAAGCACCATTTATACTACCTTCATTCTTGCAGGAAGACATCACTGCAGATAAATAATGTGGTGGCCATCCTTGCAGCAGTGATGATGGTCCTAAGCCGAATGGCTAAATCCTTCGAGATGATCCTCCTTGGCAGATTTCTATTTGGGTACAATTCTGGTATGAGCAGTCATATTTGCGCATTGCATATAATGCAAGCTTTTTCTCTTTGTTATCCCTTTCTTTTTCTTTCTGTCTTTCCATTTCTGTGTTCGTTCTTTATCTTTCTTTTTCTAAGGTGTTTGATATTGTAATGTCTCTTCTTTATCTCTTCCCCTGGTTCCCTGTATCAACCCTATCCCATCAATGGATTGTTTCAGGTCTGGGGATAAATCTGCACCTGATGTACTTGGGGGAAAGCTGTCCAAAGAGGATGCGTGGCTTTCTCACCTTAACCAGTTCCATCTTTCTCAGCCTTGGGAAACTTCTGGGTCAGGTGATCGGTATCAAGTAAGTCTCTCCCGTGACTGTCTCTCTGTCCACTGTCGACTCTCATTCACACAAGCACAAACAGACAACACGTCTCTGGGGTGTCTACTTCATAAATGAGACAATATGCA